>NC_141080.1:38192558-38635058 GCF_041138505.1 Cibotium barometz | reverse complement strand
TCAGCACAGCAAGCGGCTGGAATCATTTAGGTCCGTGCGGCTGGAATCATTTAGGTCCATGAGAACTTGCGGTCTATCCTGGTGGACAACGTGGGGGGCGCACCATTCGCTGTCCGCCCAAAGCTGCTCACTACGACCAACCACATCATTTCCAGAATGGTGTTGGGTAAGAGGTTATCGGAGCTGCATAGCAGCAGCTCTCAGGCTACTGACCCCAGCTCACAGAGCCTTTTGTCCCTCGTAGGCGTGTGCAACCTCGGCGACTACGTACCTTGACTTTTGATGCAAATTCTAAGGTAGGGTCCATAGGTGCATCAACGTCGTTGGAAATTACCTACGAGCTTGCCTGCCGGCCAGAGTACCTGTGATCACGTCCATGCTCTGGAGAGAGTGCTAACCTAGGTGCAGAGAGTGTGGGGATCCGAGAGTCTACGTTTGTGACTTGATCAGCGCCTATAACATCCAGGTTAGTTATATACCAATGGTTGTGCTTTTAATTTTAATACTATATATAATAAAGTAATAAAAGCATAAACCTAAATTTTTATATGTGTAACATACATTAGATTAATCTAAAATGAATTCTCAAGGACAAGAGTGGAAAAGTCTTTGTATTTTGAAATCCTTTTGTTTCAATCCTTGTAACTCCAAAGCTTTCCCAAAGCCTATGTTCTTATTTTTTAAATGAAAAGCCTAAAAAGAACTACTTAATATTGAATAAACAAAAAGATGTGCGTCATTGTTGACAAGGCTATGGAATATGAACTCAAACATTTTTTTCATCTTTAAATTGGGTTGTATTCTCTTTCACAAGTTCTTGCGCAAGAAAGATCCCATTAATGGTACACCCCACTCAAGGTTGATCCACATAAAACATTTGAGTGATATGAGAGACCCAATCTAACAGCGACCAAATTACCAAAGATATATATATATACATATATATGTATATCTATGTATATACTTATATATGTGTACATATATATATATATATATATATATTCTTATTTACATGTGCATACCTTTGTTTTTGTAAAGATTACATACTCTGGTTATATGTGAATATTTTGATCATACTATTAATATATATTTTGTGTTTTTGTAAAATTTTATAAACTTATTAATTTAATACACATGGAGCTTGTGTCTCGTGCAACCTCAAGGATTAGATGCACTTGTAATTACAAATGTAGACGAACAAATCAAGGATGGCAGCTTGTTAGTAAAAGTACTTTTTATGAGCATTGTCATCATGATTTAATTGGAAATGTTTATCAAGATGTTCCATAGCGGCTGTCTCAAGAAGCACAACCAAGTGTTTTACTAGTTGAAAATATTGAAAGAGAAGAAATCAATCAAAGAAATTTAAACTCTCCTATAAGGCCTCAAACGAGGCAAAGAAACTCTCTTTAAAGGCCTCAAAGGAGGCAAAGAAAGATTTGGTTTGATTGCAATTTGTATTGTCATGGAGGACGCAATATTCCTCCATCTACATTTTCAAGGCACCAAAAGTTAATTTAGAATAGGTTTATTGGACTTAGAGGTAGCCTAGAATTATCTCCTCATAGAGATACACCTAACCAAAGAGATATTGACATGAATATAGCTTCAATGCATGAGAATACATGCTTTGAGAGCATTGATGAAGAAGAGATCCCTCCAAAGCTATTGCTTTCTCTCACCACTTGCCATTCGAGGTTGTCGTTGCTCGCAATCTCTCATTGACTCCTACATTCCCACTAAGTTGTTGTGATTCTTGTTCGACCACATAAAAAGAAACTCTTCTTAAGCACCATCTAGAATAAGTAGTTTCTTCATTAGCATTCAAATTTGTGTTTACAAAAGGTGTTAGTGAGATAGAAGGGCAAAAGGGTTGTAAATTGCTAAAACTACTTAGACACTCCATTTGTTAGAGTGTGACAATCAAAATGAACTAACTTGGAATTTTGAAGGGGTGCCTTAGTAGGGTTATTCTTTTTTCAATGGAAATTAATTTTAATATTTAATTAAATAAATAATTAAATTTAGAAACCATGAGGCTTTAAAAGGGGAGGGAGGGGTTCATTTTTTCACATGCGCAAGTTGTGTTTGGAGCTGTCCTACCACTTCACTCAGGGACCGCTTCGTCGGCCCTCGCCCATTGTACCGAAAGCGCACCATTTTAACCGTACCGAGGCTGGTCAAGACCTTGGTAGGCTTTGCCGCGGGCGACGTCCCTTGACGACTCCCCGCCAGCTGTTCCAACAACGAATCTCCTTTAGAAAAACATAAGCCAAATGCTTCCTCCAGCATTCTGGCATAAAATAGTCCTTTGAATGAAAATAGAGTTTCCAATGCAAGTGAGATTCCAGCTTGAGATTGGTTCCAAAGACACTTTTTCCAATAATTCCCAGTTTCAATAATGAGGATCCTTGATCTCTCATGAGGGTAATCTACCCGTCATTTTATCCATTTATCCAACTAGATTCTTGGTGAGATTGGTCAGGGAGAAACTAGATTAGTTTGGTAGTCTATTCTTTGGATTTAGTAACTGGAATTGGTCACGAAGTTTTTGTCTGATTTAGTTCGAGAGAAGGACAATTAGGTTTACTGTCCGACCTCATGTAGTCTAACTAAATTCATTCAGTTTAGTTCCACCAGGATTACTTTCAACTAAACATCTAGTTTTTGGGTAAATATCCATTTAGTGATTTTTCCAACTCAATTATCCAAGATTTTCTTTTTCCCACATAAATTCTCAACCTTAATTCATTAGATAGAATTATGATGGAAATTCATCTTTTGACATTAGAATTTAATTCAAATCCATCTTTTCTCAATTATCATGGAAACTCATCTTTTAACTAAATTATCAATACCTATTTTTTTGAATAAACTTGAAATCCTTCTTTTTCTCATTTCAATGAGTGCAATCCAATTATCATGGGAATTCCTCTTTTTCCTACATTAAATCTATTAAAATTCTTCTTAAAAATTACATAAAAATAACCATTAATTCTTTTAAGCTAAAAATTCTACTTTTCTCATCTAAACATTTGAATTCCAATATAGTAATTCCTCTTTTATCGTTTAAACTTATCTATGCAAAAAGATAATTTTAATTAAATTTTTCTCTTAAAATTTAAATAAAAATATCCATTAATTCCTTTGCACTAGGAATTACACTTTCTTCATTTAATTAATTGGATTCCAATATGGTGGGAATTCCTCTTTCATCATAAAAATTTATCTATACAAGAAGATAAATTTAACTATATTTTCTCTTAAAAATTAAATTAAAGTCTTCATTAATTCCTTTGCACTAGGAATTATACTTTTCTTATTTAAATATTTGAATTTCAATATGGTGGAAATTCCTCTTTCATCATAAAAGTTTATCTATACAAAAAGATAAATTTAACTAAAATCTTTCATAAATTATACATTATTTTAGCATTCCAATTTTATTCTCTAAATCATTGGAATACATGGATTATCAATGTCTTGGGGATTACTCTTTTAACATAAAAATAAATTACCAAAAATTTCTCTTTCTCCTAATTTATTAATTATGCATAATCATAAAAATAAAATTCTTCATGTTTACAATGAGAATCATTCAATTAATCTAGGATGATAATTCCTAGAATATGGTAGGAAGTCCTCTTTTCATATTATGAATGAAAATGTTTTATGTGTTTATTTTTATAGAAATTTTGCCATATCTCTGCTGCTATTACTGATAATTCTCAATGTAATTGAGAGAATGAAGTTTAATATGATTAGTATGATTAGAATGACCACTAATTGGATCATTATCCAATTATGGATTGATTCATAATTTCTCTATGAAATAAATATTAAAAAAACCATTATTTTGGCCTCCAATTAGACAAGTATAAAAATTACTTTTGGATTAGAGAAATGCTTCATGAGAAGCTTCATTTGGATTGAGAAAATATCATAAAAGCATTAAAAAGCCATTATTTTGGCCTCCAATTAGACAAGTATAAAAATTAGTTTTGGATTAGAGAAATGCTTCATGAGAAGCTTCATTTGGATTGAGAATAGGTCATAGGAATGACCTTTCTTTGGGGGGAGAGAGAGAAATGCTTAAAAACCATTAAAATTAAGCATAAATAGAAATTTATGTGTTTCTTTATTACAATACATTAAAACATTTCAATAATATTCAAAAGCCATTCAAATTAAAGCTTCTCAAGCTTGAGAGGGGTTGAGAAGAAAGAAACATTTAGAAATTATAGAAAAAAGACCATAATCCACTCTTTACCTCCTAAAATGCTTGATTCTTTAGTCACTGTAGAGGCCCCCAACCAATCAATTGGTTTGGTATGTCATAGGAGTCACCAAGGAAGATTGAAGAGAGAGAGAAGCTCCAATCTTTTCAATTTTGTAGAGGTTTTTAGAGGATAATAGAAATTAAGCTTAGTTTGGAGTAATACCGGCATAGTTTAGTTTACAGATAATAATACAAAGGAATGAGGATTTATTTATAGGAGAGGGAGGCCACTAACTAAGTCCAACTGAGTTTTCTACAATTTTCCAGCTTGAGTTTGGCTGAATTTGGAGAAGTTTTGGACCAGTTTGGCTCCCTTTTTTATTTGGTTTGATTTAGGAGCGATAAAAATATCCTATTATTTTTTAGTTTTAAACTCATCCAAGCATGTGAAATAGGCGCCTCCTTGAAGACCTCCCTTTTCCTTACACATGTGTCAAAAATGAATGATTACTTCAAAATATCTCATTTTTTTGTTAATACACCATAATTTTTAATTAATAAACCTAGTACTTGGTCAACTCTTCATCTTATGTGCGCATTTACTCATTTTTGGGTGTTTTCTTTTGTTCTTTGGATTTATCTTGTTCCAACACTTGGATTAATCTTATTGGTCCATAAGAACCTTAATTGGACCATAATTAAAAAAATTCGAAAATCTGGACCCTTAGGGCTAAGGTCTTCTGAATCAATTTTAATTAATTTCAATTTCACCTTGGAAAATCTATTTTGATTTTTTGTTTTAGGGAAATATTTTTTTGATATTTGAAAAATTTATTTATCCAAAAATATCCCAATTTTGATTTACCACTCTCTAGAATTTTTTTATCTCACTAGGTAAAACAAGGAAAAATGATATTTTCTTGTATTCAGAATCATAGAATGATTACAAGGGATTGAAGTAGAGGCTTATTTGATATTCAGTCTGAGGAGGAATCTTACAGAGGGATTCAATCACATTAAAGGGAAACGTCACCTGCTGTGTGCATGGACCTCAAGAAAACCACTTGTATATGATGCTTATAAGATGATAACACCCCCCTATTTAAGCTTATAAGGATACCTTTAAAAATGACTCACCCCTCCCTTATATCATGTTTTTTCTCTAACATTTACACACCCCCTCTCCTTAGATTAAAGTATGTAACTTTGAACCATATTGAGCAAACATATGACATATCCTTAATATTTCTATACCTCTCCCTGTCCCCCCTTGAGGCCCCCTCTCCCTAACTTAAATTTAAGATTTAGTATTAACCTAAATACCCCTACCTTATAAGCTTATGCCTCATTTAAAAAAAAAACCCCTCTTGTACACTCATGTGATATCATAAGTTTTATAAGAGTGAATCCATCGGGCGGATTTTCCCTAGGACCGTTTGTGATTAATGAGCTTACTCCATGTGGTGCAGTGCGTTTAGAGACACTAGAAGGTGAGAAAATGCCTAACTTCATTAATGGAAGTCGTCTCAAGAAATATAATGAACCATTAACTGAAGCCATGCTTCAACAAATGCATGCTGCTCACACATGGAAAGAAGCACATGACCTACTTAAACATCAGGCTCAAGAAGAGGCTAAAGCTAGAGTTGCAAAAGCCAAGGAGCATCGCAAGGCTTCTATGTTGGCCTTAAAGTTGGCTACTAATGAACAATATGTCGATCCTTTCAATATTCAAGTGTGTCTTCATCTTCATGAGACTACCTACTTTGTCTCTGCCTTAATTGACTCTGGTGCAGACTATAATGTTCTCTCGTTTGACACATGGATAGCCTTGGGACAACCAACACTTGTGCACATTCCTATTGACTTACGAAGCTTCTCAGGTGAAGATAACCCTATAGAGGGAAAATGTGTCATTATGATGTCCATTCAGGATCACCAGATGTCAGTTCCCTTTTACACGGCAAGTAAGTCCAAGGCAATGGTAGAGGCTGTTCTCGGTCGATCATGGTTAAGTGCTACCAATTGTTCATTAGATTGGAAGAATAGACAATACAAATTGCAAATTGATTCTGATTGCGTTTTGGGATCTGCTACTCCACGAGATTTATCATGTCAAAAAGGTGGTGTTTCTACCTTACACAACCCACTTTCAAAATCTGCTCTTGAAGCTCCAACACAAATGATGTGGATAATCGATGAGTTCTAAAGTGAGGGCCATGGCTGGCATGTTCCAACTACTCTAGTCACTCCTCAAAGAAGGCCAGGCAAGAAGGAATTATCAATTTGGCTACCCAAAGATGCGTACAAACTGGTACCATCTAGCCTAGTTGCTAAGCCTCCTAAAAAGCACATCTTTTCCAAGCCTAAACCTCAGATTGTTACTCGTTGGGTCCCAAAGCATGTTCTTAAAGCACAAGGCTATTATGAGGGTGCAACAGCACTTTGGCTTCCTAAATGCCATGGTTTGCTAGGGGTAAAAGAGTGTATCAATAAGATTCCAAAAGCCACCCTTGGTTTTCCATATCAGTGGGTGCAAAGGAAATCAACACAACCTCTTCACGATAGGATAGGTGGTTGTGATAGCACCTACAAAGCTCCTTGTGTTGACCTTCCCAAAACATGTATTCAATTACCAGTTGTCCCAATTTCTCCTTGTTACACAATTCCACCATCAAATTGTATACCTAAGACAAATCCAACTTTACATGAGTCTCCTTTGAGCATAGATTCTAGCACTTCAATGCCTAAATCCTTTTATCTTGCTCAAATTCCTCGACAATTGCTAACCTTCCACCTCTTAAGAAGAACATACCCAAAACCAAAGATAAGGCATTAACACTACAATTAAAGCTCTTTGGTAGATCAGTGTTTGAATAGTCTCACATTTACTAATGTGGTTCCTTATGCCTTTAGAGGATTGTGTTCTTTTTGAGATGATCTTATCTACAATGTTAGTTCCAAAATCGAAATTGTCTACTTAACCTTCCCATAGAACCAATGCTATATTTTAGCGTCCTTCCTCTACCACCTTCTCCAGAGGCCAGTTTTTGTACAGGGTTGTCCTTGCATCCTGAAGTGATTGATACCATCGTTCCAGCAAAAGTGGACACGGATCCACCACCAGTACAAGGGTAAGCTTATCAACTCCACAATAAGATCAACAAGCCAGGGCACTTTTCTCCCACTGGGTTTTTCCCCTCGGCTATATTCGGTGATTGCACTAATAACAAATTTTATTCTTTTTTTTTCTTTTCTTGTTTGTTAATAAACATTTTGCAGAGATCTCAGCTAAACAAGAGCATACAAACACGCCCCAATAGTCCACCTACTGTGCACACAAATTAGGAAGGGGGGAGACATGCAATGCCTACAAAGAGCAAGAGAGAAGCAATCTGCACAACATCAACGAGCATTACAACAGGTGTATTCAAATCATAATCTTTTGTTCTTTATGTGCTTTTAACTTTTGGATATATTGTTTGTATGTTCACACACAGTTGGCTGGTTTAAGTTTTAAATTAGTTGATAAAATGTGGTGAGTGATTTCTAGATTCTTAGAGGACTTAGTAGAAGGTATTTCTATTTGAAGATTGTGTAGAATATATACCAACGGAGTATGCTAAGTTCTTATGCTCTCGAAGTATATTAGTATCCCTAGTGGTAGCTACCTCTTAGGTATGGGCTAAGTGCTAGGATTAGTAAAAAATTTACAAAAATCATGCCCTAAAAAATATATACAAGTGAATCGAGACATGAGGTGTCTACAGCCATGTGGAATGCTTGGTAGGACCTTGGATTGTCTAGCACCTTGGGACCGATGCCTTGGTTTCCATGGGGTGAACACTGACATCTAAAAGATTCAGAAAAAGACCTTCAAGAACTCTATCGCCTTGATAGATGCTGGTAGGACTCTGGTGTATATTATGGATCCTAGAGACCGATGCCCTCATCTTCATGGGGTACTCCTTATGTCAAAAAGAAAGAAAAGGGTCTGTCGCCCTTGAGATACTTAGCGGTCTTTAGATTCTCTTGGCGGAGGTCTCTTGGCCATTGCTTGGGTCTCATTGGGATGGAACCTTCCTCTTTATCATCTTTTACACACACACCCCAAAAAAAGAAGAAGAAGAAGAAGAAGAAGAAGAAGAAGAAGAAGAAGAGGTCCAATCACCAATGCTCATATTTAGGAGTCGGGTTGCCACTTAGGAATAACTTAAATACTTGTAGGACATTGAGACTGCGGTCATAACCTGTGGTGTGCAAGCACACTTGCCTTTGTATAGCACTATCTACCACTTAGTCTCACTTTGACTAGTCTTTACTCACCTCTTTTAGCACTCTTTAAAACTCTAATCAGCCTTTCACTTGTATGCTCACGTGTGAGATTGTCATTGCTGGTTTTTTTTCAATAAAAGGCTTTACTTGTATCCATTGTTTTTTACAGCTTTTTCTTCTACCGCGCTCGAGGACGTGCGCAAAATAGGAAGGGGGGAGTGTTGCATGCAGGAAAACAAGAGACTTGACATTCCTATTTAGGGCTCTTGTAAAGAGTTCCAAGTTGTAGATGAGTGTGGGAGTGGGCTTGAGAATAATCCCACATGGGAAGTTTTGGGAGTTTAAGAGTTTTTGTATAAAAAGTGGCTCATTTGAGAGCTTATGGACACATCGGGCTAAACTCATGTTTGAGCTCTCTTGACTAGCTCTCCCTCTTTTTTCATAGAGGTGCAAGCTCTTCTCTCTCCCCATCTACATTATTGTAGGAGCAATGTTCTTTTTTCATTCAATGCAATGAGATGATGTTTGTCTCTCTTCTCATGTCTATTCTCTAGTGTGCATGTTTCTTTGTTGATAGTTTCAAGGTTTGTGTGCATGCTAGGGAAGTAAGTGCTTGAGAATGAAGTATGCTTTGAGCTTGTGTATGCATTAGCTTAGCTTTCTTCTTGTATTGGATGCATGAATGAGTGGGATGATGAGTGAGTGAGCAATGGCACGATTGAGCTTGTGTGTGTGTTAAGTCTATGTCAAGGTAGTAGTGTTCTTAGCATTCTTTCCCTTTGTGGATAAGCTTTTGTGCACCGGTACTACGGGTTGAATCCCTAGCTCCGAAAGGGATGCAAATCCCATTGGATTGAGCTACATGTGGATCATGCTACTCTTGCTACAAGTGAGAGAGTTTTCCGTCTCTCCAATGCCTCCTTTCAATCCTGCAATAAAACGATCCTTCTTCATCATGTCCGGAGGTACTTGATCTTCCCCCAAAGCCCTGCACAAAGTCTCCCACAACAAAGAGAATTTCTTCACATAATCATCAATCGGCTCCAATTCACCTTGTGTCAACCCTTGCACTTCATGCCAAACTCTATCTGGACCCTCAACCTTCTTGAACCTGTTCACAAAGTGCAGTCTTCAATCCATCCTCAGTCATTGGAATGTGTGGCTCAGCATCCTTTAACGACTCCTCAAAAGCTCTGGACCATGCCCTTGCATCTCCCTTCAAACATATATTCAGCAGCCGCAATACCTGTGTCGGCTCATTGATGTGGTTGCTTATGTATGCAACCTCCATCCTTTCCAGAAAATCTACTACATCTTCATTAGGACCACCAAAAAACTCTGGATACGACATCATTTTGATCCCCAAACTTCACTTTCAAATCCCAAGAAAAACTCTGGAAACACCTTCCTTCAATCTCCTACTCTGGGGCATACACCCCCGTAAGAGAAATCCCTGAGCTCTCCTCTATGGGGGCACCAGAAGAATGTGAGGTGAAAAAAAGAAAAAAAGACCATGCCTCTATAGCCCTTCACCTCCCAAACTTTGAAATACTAACACAACGGAGGCACCACCAGCCCACTGGCTGGAACACTTCTCATAATTCACCACCCACCCACACCAGAAATACAGCTCAAAACCACGATAAACAGATGATCATTCAGCAAAAACATACACTGCACCAACCACACTGTACAAACTCAGCAATTACACCAAAAACCAGGACTCTGGCCAAGATTTACTGCCAAGGGAATTCACCCTTGCGTCTGACAACAAAGCCTCTGTCTCTCGGTCTCTGTTTCTCTTCAGAGGGCACCCCACCAGCAACCCTCAACTTCAACAGCTCTCTCTCTCTCTGTGTCGTGACCAGCAGCTTCGCCAACCACACAGAGCCTCTGCACAATCTCTTCAGCACACCAACACCAACTGCCCAACGCAGCACCCTCCTTCTCTATAGTTCGAGCCCTCTCTTTAGCAGCTTCTCTGGCCAACTCTTCAAAAACCCAACACCTGCCTTCTCACCTGCGCATGAGAGGCGGCTCTCTCACCGGCCCGTCTTTTACCTCACCTTGCTCTTGTGGGGCGAACCTGCCAGCCACCTCAACCTGTCGATGTTTCCTCAGTTGCCGCCAGCAGCAAAGCAGCAATGGTTAACGCAGCACCATCTCTCTCCCGTCACAGCTACCAGTCGCTGCGCCAACCATACAGAAGCAAAAAAGCAACTCACTCTGGTCGATACCACCGGCAACCCCCTCTCCTCGCGTTTGTCTACAGACTCACCAGAGCAGCTTTCACCCCTCACCAGGCGGCAACCTTGCCTTGCCTCTCCACTCGCCTCTGGTCTCTACAGCGCCTCAGCCAGGTGATCTCGTCTCCTCTACGAAGCGGCCATCTTCACTCGCTTTTGCATCTTCGCCACCACCTTCTAGATGGTGCGCTGGCCAATGTGTTGGCACTTATACAAGCTTCCACGTGGCCATTTCAAGTTGGCCACATGCATTATATATTTTTATTATTTTTTCCTTTCAAGCCTCAATGATGGTCACCATCACCTCCTTATTACCTTGCTTCACCTGGACATACGGCGCCCACGCTTCCAAAACTGACAAGAGCTACCCACGGCCCATAATCATCAGCACCTCATGACTTACCAAACACATCAATTACAGTCGGTGCCATGCACTGCCGGCCACTCCACATTCATGCTAAAAATGGAGCGCCATCTGTTTCGAATGGGTCGGTGCCCTGCATTTGGTAACCACCCGCACACCATACTGCTGCAATAAAACTTCCAGATCTCCAGCATCTGCTCCGAAAAAACAACACGTGTACCAGCTCACATGCAAAACCACCCACTCTGTACATTTGCCAGGGCATTCAGGGCAAGGTTTATTCACACACCACGCATCCCATATGTACACAGACCCAAAACACCTTTCAGATTTTTGCCTGACAACGTTTCAATTTGGGAGCTAACTCTATCAATTGCCCAAAAGTAATATTAGCTTTCCTTCCAGCCATGTCCTCTTGCAAATTGTAGCTATCCTGCCCAACCCCTACTAGTGGAAAATCAGTCACTTGAAACTTCCTACGAGACTTTTGCTTCGGCTTCACCTTTACATCCCCTCGAATCATCCCAGATTGACCCACCATCATCACATTCGAGGTTCCTGTAATACTTTCACATGAAGGCATCACCAAGAGCTCATAAAAAAAACATAAAACCACCCACTCTATACATTTGCTAGGGCATTCAGGGCAAAGTTTTATTGCATACCATGCATCCCATATGTACACAAACTCAAAACACCTTTTAGAATTTTACCTGACAGCTACCATATTGGACCCATCTTAAGATACACAAAGGCACAAGTCCCAGCGGAAAGCCAAGTCCTCCAGATATTCCGGGCATGATAACATCAAGTTCCAGCGGAATATCATATCCAACTATACAGCATGACACGTGTCAATCACCTGCATAGGCATATTCCATAAGCCATGGACACTAATCCAATATGTACATAGTGTGAAAGCAAGAGTGAACCATTCGGGTGGCCAAATGGTGGCTTTCCACTGGGTCTGGTATCGCATATACTTGCCTGGAAACGCCTGATCTTTTATCCCCCTCAATTGTGTCATGAAGAATAGTGGGTGTGTGTGGTGTTCTCTGTCTCTTGGTGACCTCTGTCCATTCCTTTTGAACTTCTTTCTTCACTACTGCAACCCACGCCAGTCAATCTACCTTTTGGTCTTCACAATGTCCTCCGAAAGCTTCACTTGGAAGTCTGCAACTTCAGAGAGGATGGAGGGATTCAACCATCTTCTTGATCCCATGCACATCTTCAAGAATATGGGATCTGGTATTTGGGAACATGTTATTGGTAAACGAGACAATGTTAGCGTATGGGAGAACTTGCGGGTCGCAGGACATATGCGTCAAGCTTGGCCACGAGAGGAGGGTGGGCACGTTCGTCTTCCACCTACACCATGGATTATATCAAAGAAAGAGGAGAAGCAGGTAAAGCAGGCCGTCACCACTTTGCGTACTCCCACTGGATGCATGAGATCATTGAAGGGAGCCTTTACAACCACTAAGAAAAGAGACGTTGAGCAACTATATGGGTTGAAGTCCCACGATTGGCATAAGATGCTCCAAGTAAGTGTTTTCCAAGTCTTGTACGTTGAAATTAAATTTTGTAATGCCATAAACCATACATACATGTGCTCTTATGTGCGCAATTCATACTACCTCTACTAGCATCGACCATTGTGCAAATAAGAGTTTGAAAAAATGTATTTATAAGATGGGCGAGCTTGTGAGGTATGTAAAACCCATGTCAGATCACCCTTCATTATACCTTGCAAAATGAACGTGCATGAGGTATAACATACTATTCATTTATTTTTCAGATATGTTAGTTCCAAAGCAATTAATCCAGCCACATTGGATGATGCGTGTGTTATGGTAGTGGAGGTGGTTTGTTTGGTAGAGGAGACTTTTGCGTGAACCATTCTCACAAGTCAACTACATCTCATTGTGCATTTAGTGGACGAAATTGCTTTATGTAGCACTGTGCATGCACGTTGGATGTTCTTCCTAGAGCGCTTCATGAAGACCTTAAAAGACTTTGTTCAAGGCTCGAAGGAAGCATGGCCGAGGGTTGGTTGATACAAGAGTCTCTTGTATATATTTCAGAATTTCTTGGTCAGGTGGACAGCTCTTTGCCACCACGACTATGGAGCAATGAAGAGGACTTGAGGATGACCTCTATTGTGCCTCAAGAAAAACGACAGAGTAAAGTAATTGACAAAACATTGATTGATGATCTCAATTTCACTTGCATCCTTAATAGTGATGTGATGACCAGATGGGTTCCAAGATATGAGGATGCAAAGACAAAAAGGCAAGCAGAAAGAGCTCTCTTTCGGAGGCAACATGGCTCTCGTAAGGCGTACCCTAAGCATCTAGCAACACTTCCGAATGATATCCATGTTGATTGGTTGCATGAGGAAATGGAGAGAGCAGAGCACGACAAGGAGCTGCATATCACGGCGGAAGAATGGGAGTATGCACGAGGATGCATGTTAAAGGTACATAGAACTAATGTTTTGCATTAGTTGTAAGTGATTTGCTTTTAATATTTATTCACATTGCTTACACAAATATTGCTTCTATTTTGGTCCAGTGCACTATGTTCAATGCTATATGGTGTGAAGGCAAGCATTTTCGAACACAAAGAATTGATGAAAAGAGGAATACACAAGATTGCGGTGTCATTAGTAGCTTTGAGGGAAAAATGGATGATTATTGTGGCACAATTCAAGACATATTTAGGCTTGACTTTCATCGCTTCTTTGTGTATGATTTGGATGTCAAATGGCAAATGAACATGGTGGAAAAAGGGCCCAATGCAATGATAAAACGCCATGCAAGTGGCTATGTAACTATTGACTCTACAAAGTTTTGGCAAACAAAGAAAGATAGGCTCGTATTGCCACAACAATGTGAGCAGGTATGCATTTTTTTTACTAATGTGTTTCATGTACATATATATCTAAGCTCGCGTACCCCTTGACTTTTGATATGCTAATTAATTACTGCAGTATGTGTATTTGAGTAGGTTATCTATCTGCCAATGGTGCATGACATTAAATGGTGGTACGTTATCCCTATTGCACCACGTTCCAAAGTGATGTATAATACATTCACTGATATGGAGCATATGGAGGATGTAACAAGCCGCAATGAAGATGGTGTCGAACATGCCAATGAAGATGTTGTGATCGATGATCAAGAAATAAGAGATGATCATGATAATGAGGATGAGCGTGTCATTTCTCATGATCATGAGAATGACCCTACCATTGAGGATGATGGTGATGTTGATGAGGATGATCAGGACATCGATACCATTATTAAGATAGTGGAATAAATTTAATCATAGCCTTACAAATTGATCAAATGGATATTGATGTTGGCAAGGATGGATCTTATTGAAGATGAGATCAAACCCTAACCAATCCATCACTGTATCGTTCTAAATTGATGACATTTCTATTGTATATGTTGTCTTTTAATTATCATCTCATGATTTATTTTTGAATATATTTCATTGTTGTAAATGCATGTAGTGGGATTTTGTAATGATAGGAATTTAGTTTTTCTTAATAAAGCACTCGCGTGTATTGATGGGTGTATTGATGCGTGTATCATTGCGTGTAATGATAGGAATTTAGTTTTTCTTAATAAAGCACTCGCGTGTATTGATGGGTGTATTGATGCGTATATCATTGCGTGTATATACACGTGCTTATACATGCGTTTCTGAAACCAATATACACCCAAATTTAAATGCCAATATACACGCGCTGGTAGACGCGTTTCTTAAAGTTCAATACACGGGAATTTATATGCTAATAACACCATATTAGATAATTTGGAAAAAATCCCATTCCCATTTGAAAAATGGGAGCATGGTGAACTTGTCCAAAAGTTTGTCAAAACCCCCTCATGTGACATCATCGAGAAGATCTTGAAGAGTAGAATCTAAATTTATGATCTCCGACAAATTTGGAGTTAGTATGTTTAAGATATGTCCAAAACTATATGGAGTAATTGATTCCCAAAATGTGAGATTTTTCCCAAATTACCTAATATTGACTTTAATATACACGCGCCCGATACTATTCATATACATCCGCGACCATACACGCGCTCGTAACTTATTGCGTGTATTGAACACGTGTATGGCAGCAGTGTCTTGTAGTGCATCCAAGAAGCTGTAAGCTTCTCTCCCAGCCACTCTTTCCAAAACGTGTTCTGTATAATATAAGGCAATGGATAATGGTCTTTTCTAGTGGCTGCATTAACCTTTTTAAGATCAACACATACCCTAAGCTTTCCATTCTTTTTTGGCACTATCACGATCGGTGGGACAACCAATCCGTATGTTTGATTTCATAGATGAAATCCGCACCAGCAATGAGCTTGTCAATTTCCTCCTTTACAATTGTCGCATACTTAGGATTCATTTGGTATGGTTTTTGCCTGGTTGGTCTCAAACCTTCCATGATTCATTTGGTATGGTTTTTGCCTGGTTGGTCTCGAACCTTCCATGATTGGAATCATATGATGTACCACCTCAGGCGGTACCCCCTTCATCTCCTTGTAATTCTAGGTGAAACAATTCTTAAATTCCTTGAGGAGAGCAATAAGCTCATCTTCTTCAGCCGAAGTCAAATCTTTTTTTTAGCAATGTATACGGGCCAAGATTCTTCCCCTGGTCTCGCAATATTCACTTCCTTGACTTCTGTTGGGCCATCATATGATGTGGACAGTCCATCCTCCTTCACCCTTGTAGCTCTCAGTCGCGGGTCACCTTCCATTTGCCAACAATATAGGTTTTGAAATGGTCGAGTACTGAGAGCAAGTCTAGTTTGTCCTCATTGTCACTTTTGGATTTAGCCATGATCTTTTTAACCTCACGTTCTACCTCTGCTAGGGCTTTATTACATTTTCAGTGCCTAGCTTTTGTAAGCTTGGGTGTTCCTGGCTCTTGAAGGACGATTTTCTCTTTGCGCCTTCCTTCCAACGATATCTTACTCAACTCCTCACCTCAATCCTTTGGGAACTCATCGTGTACCTTAGTGGCCTCAGGGTACCTCAACCCTGGGCATCTGTGGGTTTTCTTCGTAAATAGGGCATTTCGTTGGGCTATATACCATTTTTGTTTTTGCCACTGTCTGAGAGGCGCTGAGCACTAGTACGGCTTCATGCTATAGTACATTATGTACTTGATGTCTCCCCTCCTAATTTCTCATCAATGATCTGCCCAATTAACCATGTAGATAGAGGTCATGGTGGGGATGGTTCGAGACTCCAAATACTGGGTTCCCCTGGGCTGCATCACATCAATGGTGGCCAATACATGCATCCAGTTTTCACTAAAGTCCGAAGGAGGAAGTCACGCATACATTTTCCTTTTCTCTTCATCCTTGGGATCTCCGTCTGAGGGTTAGCATATCTGTATAGAGGTGGTTCGCTCCGTTGTGAACTTGTGACCAAATCATTACCAAATAACCCCCTCCATGGGGTGTGCTTTCCATGTTCTCGGATCAATCTTTAAGATTTGCAAATCCCTACGTACATACACATGATCCAAGGCCCAATCATGCACCAATTCGGATTCCCTCATGAAGGGTCTCCCCAATATTATGGCATATGTACCAGGTTGGCGCAGAAAGTCCATGACCACGAATGTATGATGATAGCGAAATGTAAAGAGCCTAAATTTAACATTCTCCAGAAGCCCAATGGGCCTCGAAGATGTTCCGTCGTCAGAAGTTTTAACGATCAGATCTTCTTTTTTAGATCCAGTTTCCCCCAGTTTTCCCAACAACGTTTTGTAATGATGCTAACC
The DNA here is from genome assembly GCF_041138505.1 of Cibotium barometz. Lineage (NCBI taxonomy): Eukaryota > Viridiplantae > Streptophyta > Polypodiopsida > Cyatheales > Cibotiaceae > Cibotium > Cibotium barometz. The sequence goes on along the minus strand of NC_141080.1, from coordinate 38,618,146 downwards.
CCCACCCCACCATCTAGGATAGCCTGTGCCTCTGCTGGTACCCATTATGATGAATCAGAATGGTAGCATTTGTGTCATGGCTTTTGTAGTAACATCCCAGTTGGTTAACTGGTATCTTAACGACTCGGGTTTTCCTTGTATGCCTCAAGGTTCTTTCGGCCAGAGGTGGCAGAGTCTCATCTATAGTATCGGCTGGCTACCCATTCTTTTACGTCTGTCCATAGGGTTAGTGAATTGCATAATAGTTGCCCTAAGGGCATTCGAACAGGCGTGGACAGCACAGCCACCGTGAGACTTCCTATATGTCTCTGGGTTCTTTAGAGATAGAGGGTTCTTCCCATGTAGGTGTCTCGTATTCTTCCATAGGGAAGGAATGGATGGACTCCCCCAACCCATTTTCCTCAAACATTCTGGACAGTGTGTTTTCTTGGGACTCCTCTTTTGTTTCTTCCAAAATTGGGGTTGGCACGTCTAATTCCCTATCCCGGGTTGTCTTGTTTCGTGGGATAAACTGTATCCCTTACCCGGTTGACCTTTAGCTTGGCTTCATGAAGACGTTGGCACTCTTTGACTAAGGTCTTTCTCTTCCCTCTTTGACTTTCAATTTCTCTAATATGGCATTACTGAGCTCATCCACCATCATGTTTCTAACTTGCTTGCTTCGAGTTCCGATTTCTTGGGTGGCTCGAGACACACGAAGTCATAGTTTGCTGAAGATGTTTTTACATCTTCTGGTTGTGCCAATTCCAACATATTATCTTCATATTTGATTGCTAGTTTGCAACATGCAGCATCAAGAGTAGCAGGTCGGGATAGTACCAAGTAATCATGCATTTTATGGACTCTAACCGCTCTTCGAAAGCAAGGCAACAACTAATCATCAGTTAACCTCTCCCGAAGTTTGCATGCTGAATTTAAGTGCTTAAGATGAGAAACATAGTCTCTCATCGGCTCATCTTCCTTTTGTTTGATATTATGTAATTGTGCCACAAGGCTCCATCTGTCACCACTTCAGGCAAAACTGGACACAAAAACATTCTTTAGCCTTGTGAAGTTAACCTTATCCTCAAACTTAAGGGTTCGGAACCACTGATGAGCTTTTCCTTCCAAGAGAAGGCATGAATCATTGTCACATCACTGTGACTGGCCCACAGGTTTCATATGTGAATTCAAAAATCTCTACATGTTGGATAGGATCCCTGTCCCCAGAGAATTTTTCTACAAGTTTTGAAATGATATGTGGTTTCATCTGGGAAGGTCGGGATTCTAGAGCAGTGCCTAGTTCTCTGACCATCCCTCGGTCCATCTCTACCACCATATTTAGCAGGTCTGCCCTTGTGGCTATATTAAGGTCCATGGTTGGATCTATCCTAGGCCTTTGAGGAATTTCTCCCCCCCTTCCTAGACCTCGTCCCCTTCCTTCTAGGTATTTCTGGTCCATGGGATGGTCGAGCCACTGTACCTTGGAGTGACTCCCCATTAGTCACCTCCATATGTCTTTGCAAAATCAAGAGTTCCATGTCTTGTAAGAACGTAGGGTGATTGATCATCTGCTCAATATCCTTTTTGGTGTATTGATGGTTCTCTACTTCTCTTGCCATGCTTGCTAGGTTACCCTCGTCTTCTATGGTTGTAAACCCTTCCTCTGTTCTAGATTCCTCGTTTATGGGTTCCAAGTTTGGAATTTCTCCCTCACTTCTACCCATAGCTATTTCTGGTTCCTTCCCTCGTGACTGGAGTGGGTTGAAACCTCTTGTTTCTTTTTACTCAGCTCTTGTCCTCCTTCGAGTATCGAGCTCTTGTTTCCTTAAGCTCAATTCTTGTAGTTGACGTTCCACCTCACTCCGTTTGCGGTTTAATCTACTTCCTCGGTGGTGGGGAAGAATATTTGACCCATCCTGGCTGCACTTTCTATGTCCCATCTTATTCGACGGTTGTCGGTATTCGACAGCCAAGAATTCAACGTTTGGAATGGCACTTCTTGTCATGGACCGAGTCCAGTGCTGGTTGATGGACCCATGCCCACAGATTGCACTTTTTTATCATGACTGGTTTGGAGATCGAAAAATCTCCGAGCGATATCAATGATACCACTAGACATGGTTGGGCAGGGTGGTTTCTCCTTTTCCCCAAACCCGGCGTATCTCAGCCCTTCCGCATCAAAAAATGTGGTTTTGGGTGCTTGATACTTATCCAATTCATACCAAATCGATTGTGCCACTCCTAAGGAATGGAATGCAAGTTCTTGGCATAGTCAATGGTCCCTTATGTTTTTTATTTTTATGAATTTTTGAAAAAGAAGAAAAACCAAACACCAACCTGCTCATTCATGTTAGTGTTTTTAATGATGCAAATATCAAAATTAACAAGAACAAACGGTGAAGCTTTATCCTAAAACCACTCCACCACAAACATACACATCACAACCAATTTCTCACAATTTCTTCCTACCACACACATCTTATCCATTCATTTTCCACACACATCTTATCCATTCATTTTCCACAATCTTATCCATTCATTTTCCACACAATGCACTACCAGAATGCAAGGGCAATAATGAATCCTATGCAATGGGAACTGTAACTCTAAGAGGGTGGAAGAAACAAAGGGGTTTCCCCGGCAGCGGCACCAAAAATGTTATGGGCTACCACACCTCCAAGAGGGAACTATACACATTCACCTAAGGGATGAGCAATAGATCACAACGGTCGTAGGGTACTTACCAATGCTTCAAACTTGAGTCCCTTGAGGCCTCCAAGCTCACTTGTTAACCTCCAACCTCCAAGCTGTTACTGTACAGTTGCTCGCACCATAGCATAAGGCAATCACTCTCTCTCTCACTCTCTCACACAAGCATGAAGAAGCACAATGCTAGAATGCTCTCACTCCTTTAATCTCTCTCAAGACACAAGGGAGAGCTCTCTATAGCACAAAGCGGATTGTGTCTTTTCATTAGCCTTATATACATTTGGCCCTTATTCACTCGAGCGCCCAAAACTTACTTACTAGGCCTTGGGTGGCCAATATCTCATAATGTACAACTTTTATAGTGCCATTTCATGACACTTATTAATGTCCTCAATTGAGGATAATGTTTGTTAATCCAAAATGGGATTAACAGTGTGGTGCTAGCTAGGTTTACATAAGTCTTGTACACATGTTTTTTTGTTGTGTTGCTATTTTATCAATGGATCACCACTTTACACGTATTTTAGGCTACCATTTTTACATCTACATATGATGGTCCAGGATATATAGAGTGTTGTTATCCATGCCTTAGATCAACACTGGCATGTAATTACGAACAATGTAATCATCTTTTTGAATTAATACAAAATACAAGTTTTCTCTCAATTCTGAGTACAGTTGGATAAGTACTCTTACCAATAGGCGGAATGGTGTAGCCAGCTGCAATCTAGCTGCACCATTCTACCCAAAAATAAATTCCTACACAAGACACTGATATATGCGCCGGTATCTGTGATGAAACTTTACTTTTACTGACTCATATACCGGCACCTATGTATCGAGAGGTATATCGGCGTTCGTGGCATTTACTAGGCATCGGTAAACCATCATTCCCTTCTAGTGTAAATAGCATATTACTTTTAGAAATCATATTGAAATTAATTACCTAACTCTACTTATTAATCCTCCACTAAACAAACACTTACACCCATTTTACACTCCAAATATAAAGAATATTAAAACACAAAAAAACAAATCTGAGTTTATTTTTAAACTTTCTCTAAACTCACATTATATGTTTTAAAATATCATTTAAAAAAAATATAACTATAAATAAAGAAAATTAATTATTTTCCATTGGAAAGACATTTTGATGATTTCACTCCCTTGATAGATTAATTAAGTGGATTAATTAAGGTATTAAACATGTTTGATTAGTGATATAACTTATGAAATTAACATATTATGATGTCACACAACTTTAATAATCATTATTTCCTTAATTGCATACCAAAAATCTTAAAAATCACTAATTATAGCCATTTTAAATCTTAATTAAGAAAAATATCTCTAAAAAACAATTGATTTGGTGCACGATTGAGAGTAATAGTGTTGCAAAATCCATTGCAATGTCAAAAACCTACTTTCATGGGAACCTCTAGCGAAGAACATAAACCCTCTCCCTCTTATCCCTCCTCATTCTTCACTTAGCCAACCCATGTGATGAAATTTGAATAGACACTTTATGTCCCCTCGGTCATAGCCCTTGCCTTGATACTTTACCTGACAAGTCCAATTGAACTACCACCCTGTGCCCCTTGATCATATACATCTTATAATCAAGTTCAGGAGGGCTTATAATCAAGTCTGAATAGACATCGAGGGCTTATAATCAAGTTCAGGAGGGCTTATAATCAAGTCTGAATAGACATCGAGTGGCCCCTCAGTCATAGGCCTCATCCTCATTATTTACTTGACAAGTTCAGGAGGGCTTATAAATCAAGTGTGAATAGACACTCAGTCATAGGCCTCGTCCTCATTATTTACTTGACAAGTCTAATTGAATAGACTCCCTATGTCCCCCAGTCAAAGGCCTCTTGCAGTCAAGTCCTATAGGCCTTTATAGACACCCTATGACCCATTGGTCATAGGCCTCATCAAGTCTTATATGGCTTATTATCAAGTCGATCTAGACACCCCATGGCCCCTTGTTCATAGGCTTTGCCCTCGTTCTTTACTTTTCAATTCCATGTAATTAGACACCCTATGCCCCCTATCATAGGACTTGTCCTCATTATTTACTCGACAAGTCTAAATGAACAAACATCATATGGCTGCTAGGTCATAGGCCTTGCCCTCATAATTTACTAGACAAGTCTAATTAAATATATACACTATGGCCCCCTGGTCATAGGCCTCTTGTAATCATGATAGGCCATATAATAAATTAGTAATAGACACCCTATGGCCTCTTGGTCATAGGCCTTCTCCCATTCATTACTTTTCAATTCCATGTGAATACGCACTGGTGACCTTATAGTCATGTCTAGGAGGCCTCATAATTAATTCTTAGAGGCCTTACCAGCATTCTTAACTTGTCAAGACCATGTAATTAGACACCCTATTTCCCCCTCTATCATAGGAATTGTCCTTAATATTTATTTGACAAGTCCATTTGAGTTGACACCCTATGGCGCCCCGGTCAACAGGCCTTACCCTCATTGTTTACTTGACACAATCCAAGTCAATAGACACCCATATGGCTGCTTAGTCATAGGCCTTGCCATCATGCTTTACTTGACAAGTCCATGTAATTAGTCAGCCTATTGGCCCCTCTATCATAGGACATGCCTCATTATCTACTTGACAAGTCCAAGTAGACTGACACTCTATGGCTACTCGGTCATAGGCCTTGCCATCATGCTTTACTTGACAAGTCCATGTAATTAGACACCCCATTCCCCCCTCTATCATAGGACATGTCCTCATTATCTACTTGATAAGTCCATTTTAATAGGCACCCTATGACCCCCCGGTCATAGTTCTTGCTCTCATTATCTACTTGACAAGTCTAAGTGAATAGACACCCTATGGCCGCTCGGTCATAGGCCTTGCCCTCATGTTTTACTTGTTATTGAGAGGCCCAATTGAAAATATCCAACCTATGACTCCTTGGTCACACGCCTTACCCTCATTATTTGCTTAAGAATTCTATTTGAATAGACACCCTATGACCCCATGGTCACATTCCTTGCTTTCATTATTCACTTGGCAAGTCCAAGTGAAGAGACACCCTATGGCCGCTCTATCATAGGCCTTGCCATCATGCTTTACTTGAGAAGTCCATGTAATTAGACACCCTATTACCCCCTCTATCATAGGAAATGCCATCATTATTTAATTAACAAGTCTAAGTGAATAGACACCCTATGGCCACTCGGTCATAGGCCTTGCCCTCATGATTTACTTATTAACAAGTCCAATTGAATATACATGCTGCTTGCCCTTATTATTTACTTGACAAGTCCATTTGAATAGGCACCCTATTTTCCCCTCTATCATAGCACATGTCCTCACTATATAATTGGAAAGTCCATTTAAATAGAAACTCTATGACCCCTCGGCAGAGGCCTTTCCCTTATTATGTACTTGACAAGTCAAAGTTTGAATAGACACTCTATGGCCGCTTTATCACATAGGCCTTGCCCTCATTATTTACTTAACAAGTCGGTGTGAATAGGCACCCTATGGCCCCTCGGTCATTGGCTTTATCCTCATTCTTTACTTGACAAGTCGATGTGAATAGGCACCATATGGCCCCTTGATCATAGGCTTTATCCTCATTATTTACTTTACAAGTCCATGTGAATAGACACCCTATGGCCCCTTGGTCACTAGCCTTACTTTCATTATTTACTTGATAAGTCCAAGTGAACAAACACCCTATGGCCATTTGGTCATAGGCCTTGCCTTCATGATTTACTTCTCAAGTCTAATTGAATATATGTCATATGGTCCCCTTTGTCAAAGTTATCTTGTAATCAAAAGATAGGCTTACAATCAATTCTGAATAGACACCCTATGGTCCCTTGGTCATAGGCCTTCTCCCATTCTTTACTATCAAATCCATCTGAATAAGCACCTTGTGGCCCATTGGCCATAGGCCTTGCCCTCATTCTTTACCTGAAAATTCCATGTGAGTAGACACCCTATGGCCCCTTATTCCCAAGCCTTACCCTCATTCTTTACCTAACAAACCCATGTAATCAAGTCTGAATACACACCTTATGCCCCCTCAATTATAGCCCTTGTCTTGATACCTTACCTGACAAGTCCAAATGAACTGTCACCCTTTATAATACTAGGGTGAAAACCCTAGGAGTGGTAAAGAATCTAGGTGTGGATGCCTATAACTTTCCAAGATTATTCCTACAAAGCTTGATGCTATGGCTTACTAATCTTGGGAAGGCCATGGATTAAGTCCATGGATTTGCCAAGTGAAGTAATCTAAAATTTGGAGACATGTGATCTCATTCTCCAAGGGGACACCAAGAAGGTGGACTACAATATCAAGAGCCATCTTGCAAGAAGATGGTAAAATATGATCTTAAACTTCTAATAGTTTTGAATCAAATTCTACATGATGAGACACAAGTGATATCTTAGAGAACTCCATCTAAGAAGGAGAGGTGGAGGGGTGATCACACCTTTGCTAACAAAATGAACAAATACTTGATAATTCCATATCAGGTAACAAAAGGGAAAAAATATTTGCAAATGCTAAATGGATTTCCAAATATTTTTGCTAATATATCTAGCCTGGTCACCTTAGTAGTGGAGCAAAAGATTTACCTAAAATCCCAAAGCACACCACTAGTGTAGAAGCTAAGGTGTTTTGGGGTAGTCCAAGCTGACCTATTCTCGCCAAGCTATGATCCCCAACCAAGAAGGTAGGTAGGCCTAGGTGTATGAACACTCATAATGCTCGATGCCATCCTTGCCCTTGAGATCATGCCCACATGATCTAGCCCACACACATCACTATCACATATATCAACATCATGTGCATAGGTGTCTGTCATCATGTGCACGTGTAGTACAATCATGTGCACATGTGTGTGATACATTAATATCATCATATGTGTGTGTGTGCAATACATCATCATGTGTACGAGTATCAAATACATCCTCATCATCTAAATCTGTGTTGATGTAATCTACACCATCAAGAACATAATCATGCAGCTCAAGAGGGTGAGAGACTCGTACAAGTCACCAAAAGACTTTTCCCATGTGAACCAAGCCAAATCAAGCAACGAGTCAATGAAGTCGCCATATGTAGACCATATGGAACATATATCCTCCTCATCATGAAAATAACACCTCATATGACTAGGCAACAAACCCGCCGCAAGCTCGAACATCCAATGACATGAGTATGCCACCTTATCATATCATAAAGTCTATAAATGAGAGTATAGAGATCTAAGCCTCGAAGAACCAAATAAGTATGTAAAATCAGTGAAAGATATGTGAACCATGACACAAAATGGCAACTCAAAATAGAGCAAAATATCGATGGTACAGCCACAAAGTCATTGCATGAGCAACACTCCTAAGATCAAGATCTGAGATGGTGATATAATGATGTCGATAAAACGATGATGTAAACTCATATCCCGCATAGTCATGCAAATCCTTCTGGTGAAAATCTAGTAATTGTTCCTAGAGTCTTTCTGGCATATCCACAATTTCATATTTCACATTGACGGCCTAGCAAAGGGGCTCCAATCTGTTCTAACTTCCCTTGCTAAAGCTTTGTACCAAGCTCTAGCCTCTTATTTCAACACTAGTGGAAACGCTCAGACCTTTATTTCATCTTGATCTTGCTCATTCATCAAGGAAGCCATTTCTAAACCATCCAAAATCTATTGTCCATCCTCCCCATACCTCTTGTAGGGAAAGCCATGATATGATCTGCCAAGGCTAAAGAAGTGGTTACAAGATACAACTCTTTTCTTTTCTTCTTCTTTTATTTGGTGGGGATTACAAGGGCTCGAGGAGAAAGTTACAATAAAATGAAGATGATTACATCAAATTAATGATTGTAATTGATCAAAGGAAGGATAAAGAGATAGGGTGATGCATTAACTTCTGCTAATCTTTCAAGACCAAATAGAAAAGCTATTCTTTGTTGAAAATGCATTTTCAAGCTAATGAGATTACATGCACATATTGCCTATGGGTAGCAGCATAGAGCTCTCCCTGCCTAAAGGTCTGTTATTCATCATAATTAATGATAAGATTAATACAGATAAATAGTATTAAACATATGCTTAACTACTGCGTAATTTCAGAGATAATAATCATCAAGAATATAATATGCTGTAAACACAGAACATGGCAAAGATTGCACAGACAGAACGCACAGACAAGATAACTTCTTGATGATTTATTCATGTATTCCATACAATTTATAGCAAGCGAACAAGCATCGCTTGACGTTCTAGTATGACTGGTTGTGACTCTTTAATTTGTACAGAGACTGGCGGCCGCCCATTACACTTGGCACGCATGGTGGAATCGGGAACCCACAATCTTCATCTTCAGTATCAATCTTCGTCTTTAGAAAGTAAATTTACAGAAGCTTGCATAGATGTTGCAGCCACCAGCAGCAGCTTGTCGCTCTTCTTGCTATCTGCTGTGCTGCTGCAAGCTGCTGGAAGGTCTTGGCGTCCGAACCTGTGGATCTTGCCATTCCTTCCAATCGTGCATCCATTGCAATGGATGTGGTGCGGAGGGGTCTACTTTGGCAGGTTCGCTGTGTGAGTATTTGGCAGTGGGGAGAACTGGACATGCTGTAAGTACTTCCTGGAAAGAAAATCATTGGCTGCTTTCCACCAAGGTGGTTGCATTGGTAGATAGAGTGCTAACTGGTGCGCACACATCTCTAACTAGAAGTATAATCTTCTTCATTCTTCCTTCAGCCTTCTATCCTTCCTTATCCATTCCCATCCAGGTTGTACTGCTCACCCCGCACCCTGCATTCTCCAACATGCTTGCGATCTTCCACTTTGTTGTGGCGGGCTCCTCGGATTCTCTCGTAGTAGCACTAATAACTTTGATTGTAAATCTTGTACTCTGCGCTCTAACGCAGCTACATGCTCCCTCATAATTTCAAGCTGTGGATTTGAGCTGGAGCCTCTATAGTGCCACAGAACAAACTTTCTACTATCTACATTTCTATCGGCTTTATCATTTCTGGCATTACTTCCAACAGCTATTTCCCCTTATCCACTGACCTACTCTGGCACTTGACATAAATCCTGAAGGTGCTATGGCCAGTGTCTGTTCTGTTGCTGCTCTGGTCGACCCCGAGGCTACGACTTCAGTCGACCCAGCTGGTACTGTGTCGGTGAATTCCCCAGTGCTAGTTGCAGTGGCAACTGGTGCTGACCACCCACCCCTTCTTGATCATCATCTTAATCATCCGATTGTGGGGGTATTGAGTCCCGGTAGAGAGGTTGCACCGCTAAAGTCCAAACTTGTAATTGGCATTGTCACTCCTCTCTCGGACCTCTTTCGTTAATGCGGCTACCAACCCATCTAGTTGTTCCATATTCAAAGTAGCTGCTTCAACACCCGGAGTCTGGTTGAGTATTGCCGCAAGTGCATTTTGCACTCTATATCCCGCAATCTCTTGTGAGATAGCAGTGGGCGAATTCTTCTTGTGCGGTCTGGGCAGTCAGCAGATTTATTTGGGCAATTTGCAGCGCTTGTGCCCGTTTGTTTTGTAAATTCCACAACCGCTCGTTATCTGCCCGCACTTGGGCCAACTTAGCTTCGAGCTCTTGTACCCTTCTGTCGTTTGTCACTGCAGGCCACTGCTTCTGCTGCTCTGGTCAGAAACTCGGCATATGCCCGAAAATGTTTTGCCTGTACTGTGAAATCTGGCGCTTCCCAAGGAAACCCCCTTGTGGGTTGTTCAGGCCTCACCGGAACTGTTGCCACAGTTTGTGCTCCTCTGCCGGGCTGGGTGTCGGCACAACTGCTAGTGCCAGTGCAGGGCACATAGACTCCCTCCGTCTTTTATAGGCAGAAGATCCTGCCTCTGAAATCTTTCTTTTCCCCCCTAATTCAAGAAAAGGCGGTCGAGAGCTAGGGGTTACCGAGGTCGGGGTCTTTTCGGGACTTCTGTTGCCTCAACTTCTGCGTCTCGGCGAGTCACAGCTTGTTCTTGTACTGTGACAACTGCGGGGTCTCCTCGGACTGCACCGGTGCCCCAACCTCCACGTGATGTTCTGAGCTAATTGTGGCTGCCACCACTACCACCTTAGGAATTGGGTCTGCCAATCTGCTGCCTGGCACACGAAGTGCTCTGGGTCTAGAAATAGAACTGTAAAGAACTGCCCCAGCTTGGCGTTTCCAGTGGCGTTCCTGGCTATCTGCGTGCCACCACTGTGGCTACTTCCTGTCGAATCCGCAGCTTCAACACCTTGGCCCATGCCACAGGCCTGGACTCTACTGTATCCAAGTATCTTTTAGCCTTAACAGAAATTGTATAAGTTTTTGTCGGCATCCAGATCGGCTCCACAAGAACCAGTGATACCCCTGGCGTAGGTACTCTAAGGAGCAGCCCATAAGCTTGTACTCTGACCCCTGATTGGCTCCAAAAACTCTCTCCATCTCCTCCCTAGAAGGAGTGTGGGCCACTGTGGTGCCATCCAAAGGTAGGACGCGCCACATCATGACGCGCCACATCATGGTAGCTACACCCTCTTTGGCATAATAACTACTCAATCTTGGCCATAATTGGTATGTATTAAACCCAAATTGAATGCTCGCGACGATGACCTGGCATCTCAAAAGCCACCCAATTTTCCACCACTTCTTCATTAATGGGAAACGGACACCGCAATTCTTTCACATGATAGGGCCGCAACCGGAACCCATTACCTGTATGGTAGTAGCCGACCTTGCATATCCGTCAGCTAAAAAGAGTTGCCTTCGATATTGCGGTAAATCCAGAACAGTCATGCTGCCCACCAGCAAAACTTTAACTTTCCCGGCAGCTTACCCATCCGAGTATTGAAGACCAATACTGCTTGCCCTCTTTCAAAAATATGTTTCTTGGATAGTCGGTCCACCTAAGCTTTCTTGCAGTTCTGTAATTCTGTCAACAAATAAAAACTTTGCAACCGGTCTTCTTCCAGATTTTCCAAATCTGCCAACCAAAACTGTAGAGATTCTTCTAGAAGTAAAGGATCCACCGCAATCCGAAGACTTGGAACCACATACTCCAAAGGTGTGACTGCTTCCATTCCAAATGCCAACTTGAATGGTGTCAATCCTATGGCTACCTTGAATGTGGTCCGATATGCCCATAATGTAGCTGGCAGCTTACTATCCCAATCCTTCCTATGAGTAGCTACTAGTTTGGTCAACATTTTCCCGAATGTCTTACTAGTAGATTCTGCCAGCCCATTTGCCTGTGGATGATATGGAGAAGATTTTTTGTGAATTACCATAAACAATTCCATCATCCTTCGTACCACCTTATTGACAAATTGTGTGACGAGCTCAACCGGACAGCCGTACTGCGTCAGCATATCTTATACAAACACTTGGCTATGGATGCTGCGGTATTATCTCGCAATGCCCAAGCTTCAACCCATTTGGTGCAATAATCCGTTGCTATCAAAATATACATGTTTCCAGTTCTTTGTGATGTTGGCTTAATTGGCCCAACAAAATCCAGACCCCACTTTTGAAAAGGCTCCAACGATAATACCGGTTGTAGCGACATCTGGTCCTTGGCTGTTGGCCACCCTAATCTTTGACAAGCATCACAATTCCTGACAAACTTCTGTGTATCCGCATGTATAGAAGGCCACCACAGTCCTCTTACAATACTTTCTTAGCAGTAATTCGGCTCGTAAAGTGTCCACCAACTACTCCCGTGCATGAGCTTCACTCAGCACCGGTTCCTGCTCCATTGGTAATACACATTACTGAAAGACACCAATCAGATTCCTGTGGTATAATTGTCCCAAAACTACTTCAAAATTCCAGCTCCGAAGTGCCAATCTTTTTCGTTGATCTACCGATAGATGAGCCGACATCTCCCCAGAAACCAGAAAATGCAGCATCTCATTGTGCCATGTCGAAGGAATCTGTATACCGATATCTTTTGCCCCTGATTGGACTGCAAAAAAGTGTGCATCAGGAAATTCATCTTCCACCCTGACTGGAAATTCTCCATTATCCAGTCTGGACAAATAATCGGCTATAACATGCTGACTGCCTAGTCGATGCACCACAGTATACTCAAATTCCTATAACAATAGCACCCATTGTGCTAATCTGCCCATCAAATTCTGCTACATCACTAGGTACAGCAATGCAGAATGATCCACATGAAAAATGAATGGGCACCCGAGCAAATAATGCCGAAATTTCTTCACAGAATAGATCATCCCAAGACACTCTGACTCTGTCACTGAATAATTCTTTTCAGCATTAGATAGCCGACGAACGACTGGCATAAAACACAGGCGGGAAACACCCATCCACATTCTTTTGCATTAAAACACTGCCTATTGCGGTATCCGAAGCATCCACAAAAACATGAAATTACTGTTCCCAATCCGGGGCATCAACATCGGAGCCTTTGACAGTAATAACCGCAATCTGCGATATGCTATATCTCCAATTAAGAGTCCACTGGAACTCAAAATTTGGAATATGGGTCATCAAATTTAGCGAAACCGCAATATGGGCCAACAACCGGAGATGTCTTCCATGCCACCTGATTTGCCCCAAAAATTGGCTTACTTTCCTTGGGTTGCGTGGTGCACACGCTTGCATAATTGCTGCCACTTTACTAGGATCCACCTCAATGCCATCCTCCTGAGAGATGATAGAACCCAGTAACATGCCACTTTTTACCACAAACACACTCTTCAGTGGGTTGAGGCTCAACCTAGCCTCCCGGCATTTCAGTAAACATAGCCGCAAATGCATCAAATGCTTACAAAATTCATTAAAAACACTGAAGTCATCCAAGAATACCCGCATAAACCCTTCATATCTGAGTAATCCCATGCAAACACATCCTTGAATTCCTGCAACAATATGTTAATCAGATCCTCCAGAAACTCCACTGGAAGGACAACACTAATCTTCACAGGTTTGTCTTCCGCTTGCGAGAACGACTCACTCAAATTTACTGTCTACAATTCCTCTTCCATTGCCTTTGTCACTGTTTGCATCTGTTTCTCGAAATTCCTTTCCTACAGCAGTATCTCCTTTGTGTCCAACTTGGCCAATTCATCAGCAACTTTCTGATTATCCTCGCCTTCTGCTTCACTTTCGGCTTCCTTCGCAGATTGATACCCTTGTTGTATTTCTTCAATATCAATAACACATAGTGATACTAGATCTTTGTTAATTGCCAGAAACTCTGCTTCCTCTCATCATCATCCAATCCTTCTACCATATTGACCATTTTTGCAATGATTGGTCTAGCAGCAGCAGTTGGCAAACGGGCACCACTCTTCCAGAGTTACTTTAACTTTTTTCTTCCCCCTGCGGTGTGTCAGCACATTTGTTTCCCAATTATGCTTAACTTTCGCTTACCGGAGCCAAGGCCGTCCCAGCAACAAATTAAAATCAGCCTCCGCTCCTTCCATATCCAGAACCACTAAAGACAACTGGAACTGTATTCCAGCTGACTCCACCACCATATCCTACAGAATTCCCAGAGGATAAACCCATCTTTGATCTGCCATCCAAACCAGAAAAGGTGTTGCCTCCCATTGCATTAAGTCATACTTCCGACAAGTAGAGGTGGTTATAATATTGACTCCAGACCCACCATCCAGCATCACTTGATCAATTAGATGTCGTCTATATTTTACTGTGTGGTTACCGGAATACAAGCATCTGATAGCGGTACTGCATCCACCGGGCCTTCCATCTGCTACACTGCATGGCTTGCGGGTTCTTCCACTTGGGTTAATAATCTAATCTCTGAATGTGGGTACTAGTTCCAACAGCTGCTATGCCAGAGCGGTATAGTGATAGGATACTGCCATAAAGAAGGAATTTTCGGAGTCGAAGTCGGACTCGACACCTTGAGAGTCCCATTTCTCACTCCGCCATGTTTACTAATGTTCTCTGGCATGTCCCTTCCCAACATGGTACTCTGGCCATTGGTATTGTTTTCTTCGATGTCCTGGATAGGATCTGCTCTGGTGGCAGTTGGTTGGCAACCCAAGTGGACAATTCATGCCGTACTGCCTCCTACTGTGGCCAGTCGATAGGATCCTTGTCCATGATATCTTGTGCCTTCACCTTGGCACCGGATCTAGTTACAATATGATCTATCAAGGGTTCATCTAATGCGACCAACTGCACCATACTAACACTCGGTGCCTTTCCTAGTGACTTTGCTTGTTTTTTCGCCATTTGGGCATCGTACGCTGCTACCTCCAAACATTCCGACTGCCAATGGCCCTCCTCCAAGAAAAATAGACAAGTTTTAGTGTGCGGTGTAGCACCACAACCTCGACCTCTTCCACCACCTCATCCACCCCTGAACGAGCTACCTTGGAATTCCTACTGGGTAAAAGATACCGGTGTCGGGTCAGAAGATTATCTACCCTGCCATTTGCCTCTGCCGGCCTTCCATGCTTGACCATTATAATGGCAATCTTCCATATTATGGGTAGAAGATTTACAAATCTCACACCAGCGCTGATTCAAAGCACATTCATGTGCGGGGGGTGACCAGGATTCTTGCATGTAACACACCAAATACCCTTATCTGTGTTCTTTCTAGTCGCACTTTGATTCGGGGAGCTTTGCGCGACGAGAGCTCTGCATAGTGCTCATGTTGATGGTCTTTCCCTTTCTTCGACCCTTTCTTGGACTTCTGGGCTTCCTCATCCTCTGAGTCCTCACTATCATCCGAATCAAATTCCGAACTATCATCAGAATCTTCACAATCAATTTCCTTATGCTTTCCTTTTCCGGTCTTCTTCTTGGGCCCTTGCCTTTCCCAAGAGTGTTTAATGAGCGGCCTACCCTTATTGCTTGCTCAATGATGCCTTCCAAGGGTACAGTTACCATATCTACTATGGCCATTGCTGTCCGCAAATCCTTTGTGAGACTTGTCACAAAGTATGAATTCAACACCTCCGGGGCTAGTCGTTGGGCCCGCTGGAACCCTTTTCAAACAAGATTAAAAAACATGCTATATAATTCTCCACATCCTTTTGGCCTTGCTTTAACTCCAGCAAGCCCTCTAGGATTTGCGACATTGTCTTCTCTTTTTGGAATCATCGCAAAAATGCCCGTTGTACCTCATCATAAGTCAGGAAGAGATCCACTGGATACTCTGCCAGCCATCCATCGCACTGCTTTACCCTGCAGTGTTATCTCAAACACTGCCTCCTTACGTGCTGCATCCACTGCCCTAGGCACATTTAATGCATAGTGTTTGTCGAACTATCTAACATGAGCATCAGGATCTTCCGAGCCACTGAATTTGTTGTATCGAATGGGCACCCATCACTACCGAAAGTGAAAATAATTTCCTCGCAATTTCGGATGGTGAACCAGGTGACGGGCTATGCCTTCTCTAGGACTCAGATCTTCTTACTACAGGCAACGATCAAGCTCATCGACGGTTGATGGAGGGCACTGATTCATCCTCATTGGTTTGCGGTTCCCCATCAGATGCAATACCATCGCACTTCGCACGAATGGGACTGCGGCCTCTTTGACGTCGTGGTTCTCCGGTATGTGGAACAATCCGCGATAACGGGCCTTTAGAGCACGTGTGCATGAAATCACCGGGGATCCGATGATTGTGGTCGCCATGTGTTATCCGTCATAATTAAT
This sequence comes from Cibotium barometz, assembly GCF_041138505.1. Lineage (NCBI taxonomy): Eukaryota > Viridiplantae > Streptophyta > Polypodiopsida > Cyatheales > Cibotiaceae > Cibotium > Cibotium barometz. Next base: position 38,601,769 of record NC_141080.1, on the reverse strand, counting down.
GATAAGGTTAATGTGGATAAACGATGTTTAAACATAAGCTTAACTGCTGCGTAATTTTAGAGATAAGAATCATCAAGAATATAATATGTTGTAAACATATAACATGGCAAAGATTGCACATAGACAGAACACACATACAAGATAACTTCTCGATGATTTATTCATGTATTCCATACAATTTATAGCAGGCTAACAAGCACCGCTTGACATTCTAGTATTGTGACTCTTCGTTAATTTGTACAGACCGACGGTCGCCCATTACAAGGTCCATTCATGATTCTAGTAAAAGAACTAATTCAAAAGGAAATTCATAAGAACTAATGAAAAATCTATCCAAAGGGTTGTAGCCTAGGATCGGCTTCTAGTTGAATCGAGGGATGGGGGTAGGTAGCGGTATGTGTTAACCAAATTAACATGCTACCTTGCACAAGAGAGGGAGAGAAGAAGGAAAGGAAGAAGACCATGCAAGGGTTAGTTCAGGAACAAGAAAACAGCTAACCTTAATGAGGGTTAACTCCCTAATGTGAGGCCACTAGGGGCTCACTCCACCTCCAATTGTGTCACTCAAATGGAGCTTCCACAAACTAGGTAGTGAGAAAAGAGGAAGGGAGCTATGGAGAACTCAACCTCTACTCTATGCCTTGTGTGTGGAGAAGAGTGATATCAAGAAGAAGATAACAAAAATAACGAGAAGAAGAAGCAACACAAGTACCATCACCTACATGCATAACACCACAATCAAGCAATCAAGAATCAACACATACAATCCTACCACCATAGCCACAAGAGAGTGAGAAGGCAAACTCAATTGTGATAATGGGATTGTCTCCTTTCATATTTCATAAGTCACTTATATACATGAGCTCTCTTTTTACAATGGTCGGCCACCCATTTAACAATTGGGGGCCCAAAACTAATTTCCTAGTTGTATGTACACCTAGGGTTAGTATTATGGTCAGCATTACACATGTCATAAGCTCGGCCATCCCATTCATCATTTACATGAAGCGCTTATCGCGGTTACATAATAATGAGTTACAAGAAGCGTAACACATGCTTAAAATAATGTTAACCAGAGTGGTTAACATACCTTCTCCCTAATTCAAGTTCGTCCTCAAAGCTGGCAAGGAAATTGAGCAGTAGTAGATGGAGTAGGTTTGGATGAAGTCGTATCGTGACTTGGGATGCCGCGGGGGGGGGGGGGGGGGGGTGATGGAAAACTTTGTAGAAGCTCGTCCGAAAGGTGCTCTCCATCATGTCTTTGAGAAAGTCTACAGGCACCATGTAGGCATCCATTGGATGCGTTCGTAGTAGCCGAACAATTGCTTTAAGGTTAGGCCTTTGTTGAGATCGAAGGCAAGGCCTTGGCTACCCTGAAGTAGTGATTCCAATCGGAGAAGGCCTCTAGGAGCGTGATGATCAAGTTGAAGAAGTGTATTGGCCATAATGGCTAAGTCAGGGAATTGATCTATTTGTCGCTCAATCGCTGAAGGCATGCATCTTTGTTAGCATGGTGGCCTCTATGCATGGGCTTTGGGAGGTCAGTGGGGCAAACCAAGGAAAGTTGTACTATAGCTTGGGGTTCGTTGTCTGCTCCTTCTGGAATAGGTCCCAAGGCCATAGTTTGTTGCGGATAGGCAAGTACGCGGGGTTGATCCATAGGTGGCAGGATGCCTTGCAGTATTACTCCTAGATGTAGGGTTTTAGTAGAAAAAAGGCCGGCACCAAATGGGCTACTCACCCATGAGCTCAAAGGTTATGGGGCGAGCACTGGAAGGAGGCCGCTAGTAATTGCCATGTTTTGTCAATGCGGGTGTTGGTGCTTCTAGGTGTCATGCTTGGCATCGTGTTAAGGCTGAAGGACATGGATGTCTTGTTGGTTTGATGGGGGCATGTTGAATTTGTTGACTGAGCAGTATGCTAATTGCCTGCTCAAACTCCGTGCAATCCAAGGGGTCAGGCTAGTTGAGGGGTGAGTCCACGTCTTCATGCTCCTGCGGTGGTGGTGGAGGAATCTCTCCTTCCACCAAGAGTGTGGGGGAAGGGAGGTTGGGTGGTGATGGAAATGGGGGTGGAGGAGCAGTTGAGGGAGAGGTTATGATGGTGAGGGTGGCATTGACGAGGGATAAGGGCCTTGTTGATGTCAAGGGTAGCTCCTTGAGGTCCATGGGGAGGCTATGAAGATGGAGGGTGGGGGGTGGTGAGGTCGGTGTTGGTGAGGGAGGAGGAGAGGGTATGCGGGGGGGTGTAGAGGATGGTGAGGGAAATAGGGAAAGAGTTGAGGAGGAAGTGGTGGGGGGGTGGAGGTTGTGAACTAATGTTGGGGGGTTGGGATGGATGAAGGGATGGAGGTTGGTGAGGAGGGGATGAGGGTGTGGGTGGATGAGTGGGGGTGTTACCAGGGTCGACTCCTCTATCGTTTGTCATCATCATTATCATCGTTTTGTCAGAGTTGATGTTGGGGTACTTCAAGGAGAAGAAGGCACGGGCATCTCTTAGCTTTCTAGGGGGAGTAGTCAAGGGGGAAGACCACATAGGAATCATCAAACTACATGATCCTAGGTTTTGCATCTTCTGGACCATCATATGAAACCCCTGGCATGCTTGGCTTTTGTCGCATGGGCTGTTGAAGAACAATCTTCTGATCTTGAAGAGTGTACTGTGTGAAGTTGGGGGGAACATTGAGACCTTGTTCTTATCCACTTGAGTCTTCACTCATTGAAGACCATGTGGTTTTGAGCTCTCCTTTGCAATCTTGCATCAGATTTTTTTGTTCCGACATTATCTTTGCACTTCCGACATTCTCTTTTGAATCGGTTTTAGACTTGAGTTTTGGTTTTTGTTTCTTCATTTTTTTACGATTTTTGCTAACAGTTTTTAGCTTTTCTCCTGGTTGGAATCCATCTGATCGTTTTACTTGGTCTTTGATACTATCTTGTGCTTGGACATACTATAGATATCCGTTCTTTCTTGAGAAGTGCGGTGGTGGTCGAGAGTGTTCATTCTTAAACTCCTCCTTTTCTTTTTGTAGTTTCTCACGTCGTTCCCTCTCATCTTGTTTACGGATTCTCTTATGGCTCTTATAGCATTTACATTTAGGTCGGCTTCAGGGGATCTCTACTTGAACCTCCCTTCCTCTCTAGAGCAGGCGTGCCTTTCCTAACTCTTCCTCAGGGATTATCACATCATTATCAAAATCAGAGTCCCATCCATCTTCCTTATCAGCATCATTAGCAGATTCGAGTGTTAAATCCTCCATTGAGATTTCCTCTACATGCAGTGCTGTTGTGGACGTATCCCCATAGTACAAAACATCTAGAAGGTCACGTGGTTGTACCATTCATATAGGAATAATGTCATATCAATCTAAGTCACAAAATTGAATTGGCTAAGCACATGTCGATAATGTTGCAAGGACATGACTCCATTCTAGTGGATCAATTAAGTGCTCAGGGAAGGGTTATGGAATGTATGCCTCATCTGATACACTTCGATTACCCTTAAGTCTCTCAGTGTTGAAATCACTACATGAGGCTCCACACATCCACAGATCTTCTCGCCCATCTGACAATGTAACTCTTGAGCCCTCAGATGAAGCAGAATCAAACTCATCTATTGGAGATCTTGTTACATCACGATATGAGTGATTCTTTAGGTTGACCCTTGTGATAATAGAATCATGTCGGAGGTACAAATAATTGTATCCCCAATCTTGAATCATTTGAAATTGTCGCATGAATGGTCTACCCAATATCACTTCATAGTTTGGATGTTTTCCAAAATCCACTACTGCAAAGGTGTGCTCATATTCAATCCCACATGTGGTGACCAATATGTTCTCAAGCAGCCCAAGGGGATGTTCTAAGCTTCCATCTGCTAGCTGCAAGCGCATCCTGGTACTCCTAATAGCTGGTTTGCCCACTTTTTCCAAATGGACCTTGTCACAATGCCCACTCCTGCACCACTATCAAGTATTGCAGTTGAAGCTACTTTTCGCACTTCTAATGGGAGGGTAGCATTTCCCTGATCGTCCTCACAAAATTTTCCTACTTTGTTGACAGAAACTGGCATAACATGCTTTGTCTCAGGGTGTATAGTACAATAATGGTGACCCTTTTGTAGCAATACGTGCTCTGACAAACATGTGGTAATATCATTCCACAACTCAGGTCGAAGCTTTATCAAATCAAGCAAAGGTAATGTACAAGCCACTGGTGCTGACAAAATAGCTTACACGATACCCATATCCATCTCCTTTGTCAACCTTCTATGCATGGAGGGTATCCTCAAGGTTTGTAAACAGTTCTCATATTCTCCCAAATATGATGGTAAGGTTTTCATTGTATGCTTACTTCTAGGAGAAACAATTGTTTGAACTTCCTCTTGGATGTTTGGGCGTCTAAAGTTGTTTTCTGTGCTCCTGGTAAAATCCACCTCAGAGAATGGAGGTGAAATAATAGAGGACATATTCTCATTAACTTTCTCATGAATTGCTGCCCACATCTCATTTGCCATGTCCTCGTTAGCATCAATAACTTCATCATTGCATGGAAAGGCAAGGCTAGGTGGTGGCAGAATACCTTCTTTCAATGGGGTGGCAATTGGTGCAGACTTCTTGCTATGAGATTGTGAGATGAGCTCACTTTTCATTTTCCGACTTGATGACACTTCTGGTATGGTTTCTAATGTTGGATTAAGAGAGGTTGGGCCCCGAGGGATAGGTGGTCCCTCAAGTATTGTTTGAGCTTCCTTAATGAGTTGCTAATGTACAGCTAGATTGATCTTTTCCTCACGAGGGTTTGGGTATTCTTGAAGCTTCTTGGGTAGCTCAGATAAAGCTGCAATGCGACTTCTATGAGCATCAATGATGGCATCTAGAGTCTCATTCACCTTATCCACAAAAACAGAATCCCCAGAACTATCCTTGGTTGTACTAGCCTAATCTTGTCTAGCACTAGGCCCAGGTTGAGGTTGATGCTCCTCATGCATTTCTTGGGATGTAAAAGCTTGATCCCTCATGTTTTGTTTAGAGACTTTAGGGTCTTGTCCACTAGATTTGCCTTTGCATCCCTAGTTCGAGGTGTCTCATCAGTCTGCATTTCGGCATTTCATGTCTGTGATCTAGTCATGACTCTAAGTGGCACGACATCCTCATTCTCTGATGAAGGTGGCGATGGAACTGCCCCTACAAGGTTGAGTGAGACCTTTGGTTGAGAGGTGCCTTCCTCATGTGGTTTCAGCAAAAAACAATCCTTTGGGAAGTGTTCTACACAACACCCTAGACAATATCTTTCAATTGGTGGAAACTGTGGTACTATTGTATTGGATCGAGCTGCTTGCCTTGAGCGATGTGGACAATCACGAGCCCAATGGGGTTCTCCGCACTCATATAACAGGGGCCCATTAGTTTGGCTTCTACTTTCCTTTGCTGCCATTGACTTGAGGGGCCTGGAGTCCTAGGTTGGTAGCCGCCTAGCAACATCAAAGAGTTTTGTTCCCCTGGTTGAGCCTCCAGTGCTTGGCTTGGATATGCGGGACTTTCAAAGAGATTTTCCTTCGATGAATATGATGCATATTCCGCCTCCACATAGCCTGGGTTTACCAAGTCTCTACACATATTTGAATTGTCGTAGTCAACAACCCTCACAAGAGTAATCCCAGGAGTAGGAGGTTGAGCTCCAAGAACAGGTGGTGCTTGCTCTTGTGCCATCGGTGGCTTACGTTCAAAATTAGTATACTGTTGATGCATTTGTGGAGTCACTCCACCCCTTTGCTGCTCACACTCCTATCTCATTCTTGCAATGCGAGTACATTCCTGTGTGGTGTGGGTAAAGTTCCAAGCACAGGCCAGGCACCACTTCTTTATGGGTTGGTTTGTGACTAGAGGAGAAAAGGTATTACATTCTTCGGTTTTATGGTTACTGCCACATGCTCCACAAAGATGAGGACCTGTAGGTAGTACACTCCTGATTCGCTGTGCTGCTGTTGTTGTGGCTGCATGGATGGGCGATAGGTTTGTCCCAATCTCCTTTGTACTAGGTTAGCTATCTGGTCTGGATTTACTAGCGCACTACTAGACCCTGAACTTTGGTCATCCACCACTGATCCCTAGGTTGCATCTGAGGGCGAGAACCATCTTGGAATTTGAAGTTATCTGTGAAATCCATAGCATCATGGCAACACTCATTGAAATTTGTATGCTTCTTTGCATAGAGATGTGTAATATGCAGTGTTGAATTTTTGAGTCCTTTTAAGAAGAGAGAAATTAATCGACTCTGGGTGGGCTTCTCATCTTCTGGGCAACGATTAATGTACTGCTTCATCCTATTTACACAGTGTCTAACACTCTCAGTCTCGCCTTGCTTGAAAGAGTAGATGTTTGCTACCGTGTCATATTGAATCCCCATCAAGGAAAAAGCAGCAATGAATCTCTCTTCCTCCAGAACTCGTAAAGAAGATTTGTCTGAAGCCTCTAGTGCTTGAAACCAAGCAAGGACCTTTCCCTCAAGAGTGAGCCCAAATTCTTCAATTTGAGTATGCTTGTCAGTCAGCTCGAACTGCTTGCCTAAATGCTACTGCATGGTCATATGGATCTCCCGACCCTTCATACTTCTTTACCAGTTTCTGAAGAGTTGATGGCCTTACTTGTCTTGAATCTCAGGGGGGGTCACTATATGTAAAATATCCCTATCGCGTGCGTTCAAGGCCTATATTTTAAATCCCTTATTTGTGAATATTTTAATCTATATAATATCCCCTTTTCTTTATGAATCTGTAAATTTTTTTGAAAAAATTTTAAATCATACCCTTATGTAAATATATTTCTGTAAGTTTCATAAATTAAAATTATGCTTCTGTTGAACGCACGTGATATTCACATTTTTTTGTGAGTGAGCCCCCGAGTCTTGAATACTCATCATAGGCCCTACGGCCTCTCACTCTCAGTGGGAATTGTTCCTCTCTTTGGTAAGATGGTCCACATGCATCCCAAATTGGTGTGGGTCCCCTATTACTTGCCTCACCAACCCCCTCCAAAGATCTTGTTACCCGCATTTCAGGAGGTGCATTTATGGGAGATCGAGTTGGCTCCCCTACCCTCCGATTGTCATACTGAGAGAAACGTTGTTGTGGTGTGATGTGTGGTTGCACTTTTGGTGTAGGATAATATCTTGGTACAAGGGTTGGGCTACTTGCAGTGGTCCACTTTGATGTTGAGGGTCCCTCTCTAGTGAACTCTCTTAGGGGAGGAGCAACAGTTTCTCCAAGAAAGGCTGTCTCTCTTGGTTTAGCTGTATTTGTTGAGAACACTTCCATGAATAATGGTTGTCCTTTCCACGTGAGCTCCTAATCTCCTTCCAATCTAAGGCTCGGTATTCATTGGCCCATTTATCAACGATTCGGTTCATGTGTCCTGCAAGCTTCTCGACTACCACCACAAGTGCTAGCAGAAGATCTAGCTCTGGCATCCTGTAAGACCTTTGTCACTGGAATTTATCGTGCAAACTCCCATTGGTTCTCAACCCCCTGATCCATTTTGCTCTTGCCTTTCCTATCCCTTTTCAAATTTAGATCTACCAAAAGTAAATCATCTATGGATGGCTTTGAGGACTGGGCATTGGATGGTCCAAGCATGTCCGGCTCAATGAGCCAATCATCTCTAGACTCCCTTGCTCTGGAAAGCTTTGATAAGTCTAAGAACTCGCTTTTAGAGAGCTTCCCTAATTTGTCTACATTCTCTGGATGATAGGTGACTTCGTAGCAAACACCATCTCCACCCATGTACATGTTACCCTGGTCATTGACTAGAGGTGCTCTATCAAGTTCTGAGAAAAAGTCTGCGATCTTAACAAGATACCGTTGTTGTGGATCCCTAAAGATCTCAGCTCCTTGAGCATTCGTGTAGACATATTGAAGTCTCACATTGAGTGTTAACCCCATGGTGTGGGCTTCAAATGGATTAAAAGATCTTGTGGGTGTCCTATTTGGGACTAAGGGATGACTATTTGACGGCCCTAGATTGTCCATGGACAATGAGCTAGTTGTTCTGGAAAAGGTATCAGATTGGGATTCGGAAAAGGTTTCAGCAATATCTGCCAAATTTCCTACCAATTAGGTCCCACTTTCCTGCGTAGGTACTCTAGAAGGTGCCCTAGGCCCTATGGCAGTGTCTATATGACGTCCCGACCGCAAGTGCATAAGGTCAAATTTTAAGGTTTGTTTTTTTTAAATATATATATATATATTTATGTATATATATATATATATATTTTTTAAACCCTACCTAACCGCCAAATGCAACTATCAGGAATAGGTGTGTAAATACCTATCCTATTTATTTATTTATTTATTTTTATTTATTTTTTTACTAATTACATAAAAATACTAATTATGCACAAAATTACAAAAAATTTAAAAAGATGCAAGTTACACTAATTATGCAAAAAATTACAAAAATTAAAAAAAAAAATAAATTACAAAATATGCAAAAATGTGGACTCCTAAAAAAAACACATAATTTACAGCATTTTTCTTTTTTCTTTCTCTTCTTTTTAAAAAAAAAAATATTTTTACTTTTTAATTATTTTATTTTTCCTCTTTTTTTATATTTTTTAATTCTTTTTTTCAAAAAAAAAAGCACAGAACAAGAAAATTAAAAAAAATAAAAAAAATAAAAAATTAAAAAGATACTAACCTTATCTCCTCCGGGATTTTTGCAATCGGCTCCTCTTTCGGGCTCCTCTTTCGGCGCCTTCGTTTGCTGCTGGCCCTTCGCACCGGCAACGCCTGGGCCTACGCTCGCTCCGCCTCTACAGCCTCTGCGCTTCTTTACGCCTCCTCGCACAAAGGCCACTTCACCTTCTACTCGCTTATCTTTCTCCTAGTCTGCTGCTGCAGCCAGCCGCCGTCAACCTTCACTTAGCCAGCCACCACCGCTTCCTTCACCTTGCTTACAGCCTGTCGCCTTTGACTGCAGCTGCTTTAGCTTCTGCCGTCTTCGCCTTCTTTGCCGGCCTTCTCTCTCCATGCAGCCGCCTTCCACAGCTGCAGCTGGCCACTCCACAGCAGCTGAAGCTTGCCGCCTTCTCTCTGCTGCTGCTGTCTCAAGCCTCTTTCGCTTCCTCCTTGCCGCCGCCTAAGCTGCAGGTGCTTGTGCCACCTTCCTTCTACACGGCCTCCGCCTTCGTCGCCTTAGCTGCAGCCGAAGATACCGTCATGGATCTCGTAGTCCCTGAGGGTGATGTGGTTCTTGTAGATGTTGTACCACTTCTGGATGCGGATCTTCTCTAGGCGAGTGCCCGTCTGAGCGATGCCGCCTTCGCTCTGCTTCAGCAGGTGAGGCAGAGACGGTCGCCTGCCTTCGCCAGCCCTTCGCTCTTCGTAGCTGCAGTTGCCTTCAATGCTTTCGTCTTCTTTCCACACCGGGCCCTTGCCGCCTTCGCAACCAGCTTATCCTTCGCTGCCGCTAGCCACCTGAGACCCGTGCCCATCTCTCTCCACGCGGCCGCCTTCCACAGTTGCAGCCGGCCACATTAGATTCACTGCTGACTAGCCTTTGCAGCCGGCCAGTCAACTTCACACCGACCTTCGCCTCACGTCAGCCAACAGCCGACTCCTGTTGTGTGTTTTTTTTTAAAAACAAAAATAAAAAATAAAATTTGCAACCTCTCTCCTTCTCTCTTTTTCCTCTCTCCCTTCTCTTTCCCTTCTCTTTCCCTCTCTCCTCTCTTCCTTAAGCGGGCTTCACACTTGGGAGCTTATGGAGCTTGCATAAGCTATGGAAGAGCTTAGCAACGCACCGGCCAATAACATTCCGCAATGCTCCATGAGAGCTACAACCCGTCATAATGCATGGTTTCTTTGTGTGTTTTAAAAAAAATATAACCAAAAAAAAATAAAATTGCTACCTTATCCGGCCCCTCCTTTCCTTTGTAATCTACTTTTTTTCTCTTCTAATCACTAGCTCTGAGATTTCTCGTGCTAACCCTAAACCTAAAAACAAAAAGGAAATAGTGGTAGTAATGCAAGCTTCTCAACCGGTTTTGAGTTTTCTCCCCGGCAGTGGCGCCAATGGAGAGACGGAAAACTCTCTCACTTGTAGCAAGAGTAGCATAATCCACGTGTAGCTCAATCCAATGGGATTTGCATCCCTTTCGGAGCTAGGGATTCAACCCGTACCGGTGCACAAAAGCTTATCCACAAAGGGAGAGAATGCCAAGAACACTACTACCTTGACATAGACTTAACACACACACAAGCTCAATCTTGCCATTGCTCACTCACTCATCATCCCACTCATTCATGCATCCAATACAAGAAGAAAGCTAAGCTAATGCATACACAAGCTCAAAGCATACTTCATTCTCAAGCACTTACTTCCCTAGCATGCACACAAACCTTGAAGCTATCAACAAAGAAACATGCACACTAGAGAATAGACATGAGAAGAGAGACAAACATCATCTCATTGCATTGAATAAAAAAAGAACATTGCTCCTACAATAATGTAGATGGGGAGAGAGAAGAGCTTGCACCTCTATGAAAAAAGAGGGAGAGCTAGTCTCAAGAGAGCTCAAACATGAGTTTAGCCCAATGTGTCCATAAGCTCTCAAATGAGCCACTTTTTATACAAAAACTCTAAAACTCCCAAAACTTCCCATGTGGGATTATTCTCAAGCCCACTCCCACACTCATCTACAACTTGGAACTCTTTATAAGAGCCCTAAATAGGAATGTCAAGTCTCTTGTTTTCCTGCGCGCAATAGGCATTCGCTGGAAGGTTGAACTAAAGAAGCCCAGATCTTATGAGGATGCGGTGGAGATAGCCAAATCAAAGGATTGGAAATTGCAACGGATGAACCAGCTGGGGATGGTTCCAGTGGCAGTGAGGCCTGAAATGAGAAGGGTAGAAGCGGTACCGATGAGAACCATGCTGGAAAGAGTACAACCGACAGAAGTTCAGGTGAATAATGCCATACCACAGGAGACAAAGGTAGCACCCACAGCTGTTAGAGCTTCAGATGAAAGACTTCAACAGGACATGAGGCAAATGGTAGATTGTATGAAGAATCTGAGTCTGAAAATGATGGAGAACCCAGGTGGTGGATGTGGCCGAGGCAGAGGTTATAATCAAGAAGGGATTGAAGGTCAGACAAGCTATGGAAGTAGCCGTGGTTTTGGCAGGGGTAGACGGTTTATTCCTACATGTTGGAATTGTGGTGAACTTGGACATCTAAGTACAGACTGTGATAAGCCTCAGTGAATGGGGGGTGATATGTATCCCTTACCCTCTCAGATTCCCAATAGGGAAAATGATTATGGAATTGAAATTAAAGGTGAAGCAGGGACCAGTGGATTGACAAATGAAGAGAAAGGTAAAACTAAGGTGATAGATGTGGTCACCCTTGAGAAGACGAAGGAGACAGAAGCTGATGTGATGCCTTTGGGGAAACGGATATCACAGGAAAGGGAAAGCAGGGATGCTACAGGGCCTAGCAAGAAGAAAGGTAAAGTGAAGGAAGGAGGGGATGTAAAGGTCAAGCGGAAGCGAAAGTCTCGTAGGAAGTTTCAGGTGACGGATTTTCCACTAGGGGTTGGGCACGATAGCTACAGTTTGCAGGAGGACATGGCTGGAAGGAAAGCTAATATTACTTTTGGGCAATTGATAGAGTTAGCTCCCAACTTGAAGCGTCAGTGGAAAAGACTTGTGAATCCGAGAGAGAAGGAGCCTGCCAGAGGGATAGTGACTGTTTTATCTGTTCAGGAGTTGCCTGATATATGTCCTATGGTGAATGTATGGTACAGAGGGAAGAATCTGGGAGAAGCATACATAGATGGTGGTGCACAAATTTGTGTAATCACATTGGCAGCTGTGGAGAGGCTTGGTCTTAATTTTACTGAAGCGTCTGGTTTTCGTATTCAGTTGGCCAATCACCAGAAGGTCAAATGCCTAGGTATGATCAAGGAGTTAGAATTGCAGGCTTTTGATGTAAAGGTGCTTGTGGATTGTCATGTTATGCCAGCAGGAATGGGTGCATTCCCCATCATTTTGGGAAGACCATGGCTGAGAGCGGTGAAGGCTGTTCAGGATTGGAGGAAAGGAGTCATTACTCTGTATGACAGGAGAGGGGATAAAAAGCAGTTTAACATGGATAATCAGAAGCCTATTCATGATGAAAGAGAAAGTGAAGCTGATTCGAGTGTTGATGACATGACCAGTAGTACCACTACTAGTGAGGGAACAGAGGACACTTCATCCAGTGAGGAGGATGCAGAGATGGATGCCCTGGTTATTGATGATTGCTGATGAGGTTGCCCAACAAGAAAAGGCCATACAGGAAGAATGCGAGGAGGTACAAGTGAATCATGAGCAAAGGTATGCATGTGATGTGAAAGAGTATGCTTTAAAGTCTTTGGATGATGAACCTTTGTGGGATGAGTGGGATATAGAAAGTCTGCAGGATGATGAACCAGAGTTAGAGTTGGATGATCAGATGTGCATTAATGTTAAGAAAGCCACAAGCAGAATTGAGGCTATGAAAGAGGAGCAACACCAGAAGTCTATGAATGATGTTGATGCTATGGATGAGATTATGGATGCTGTGATAGATGAATTTCTTATTGGCCTTGATAAGGATGAGCATACAGCAAGAACTGAAGTGGATGCTTTGGCAATGGCGTCAGTTGAAAGGGAGTTTGTTTTGCCTGTAGTGGTTGGCTTTGATGGTGATGCTTCTTATGTGGATGGACAAGAAAATGCTATGGCACAACAGGTTTTTCTTGATGAAGCTTTCATCAGTTATTACCCTCAACAAGAATTGCTTCACTGGTTCTCCGATATTGGTGTTGATCACATCAGTGATTTTGGAATTGAGATGAGGCAGAATGGTGTGTATGTCTGAGATGAGGCAGAATGGTGTGTATGTCAGAAGCTGTGTTTCCAGAAGTTCTTATGTTTTGATGTGGGAAGTGGGATGGCAAATTAGGCCTTTGGAAGATGACAGTGTTTCTTTGATCACATGGAATAGAGATGTTTTGGTTACCTTGTATGATGCTCAAAGGATTGACGGAGGGAAACGTGGTCATATGCTTTTTGCTGCTGCTGATCATGAATGATTCAGCAGGCTAGGGGTTGGGCAAAGTATGTCAGGCAAAAATCTGAAAGGTGTTTTGGGTCTGTGTACATATGGGATGTGTGGTGTGTGAATAAACCTTGCTCTGAATGCCCTGGCAAATGAACAGAGTGGGTGGTTTTGCATGTGAGCTGGTACACGTGTTGTTTTTTTCGGAGCAGATGCTGGAGATCTGGAAGTTTTATTGCAGCAGTATGGTGTGCGGGTGGTTACCAAATGCAGGGCACCGACCCATTCGAAACAGATGGTGCTCAATTTTTAGCATGAATGTGGAGGTGGCTGGCAGTGCATAGCACCGACTGTAATTGATGTTTGGTAAGTCATGAGGTGCTGATGATTATGGGCCGTGGGCAGCTCTTGTCAGTTTTGGAAGCGTGGGTGCCGTATGTCCAGGTGAAGCAAGGTAATAAGGAGGTGATGGCGACCATCCTTGAGGCTTGAAAGGAAAAAATAATAAAAATATATAATGCATGTGGCCAACTTGAAATGGCCACGTGGAAGCTTGTATAAGTGCCAACACGTTGGCTAGCGCACCATCTAGAAGGTGGTGGCAAAGACGCAAAAGCGAGTGAAGATGGCCGCTTTGTAGAGGAGACGAGATCGCCTGGCTGAGGCGCTGTAGAGACCGGAGGCGAGTGGAAGCTGCTCTGGTGAGGGGTGAAAGCTGCTCTGGTGAGTCTGCAGACAGACGCGAGGAGAGGGGGTCGCCGGTGGTAGCGACCAGAGTGAGTTGCTTTTTTGCTTGTGTATGGTTGGCGCAGCGAGACTGGCAACTGAGGAAACATCGACAGGTTGAGGTGGCTGGCAACTGACGGGAGAGAGATGGTGCTGCGTTAACCATTGCTGCTTTGCTGCTGGCGGCAACTGAGGAAACATCGACAGGTTGAGGTGGCTGGTAGGTTCGCCACAAGAGTAAGGTGAGGCGAAAGACAGGCCGGTGAGAGAGCCGCCTCTCATGCGCAGGTGAGAAGTCAGGTGTTGGGTTTTTGAAGAGTTGGCCAGAGCAGCTGGCTGCTGAAGAGAGGGCTCGGACTGTAGAGAAGGAGGGTGCTCCGTTGGGCAGTTGGTGTTGGTGCTGAAGAGATTGTGCAGAGGCTCTGTGGTTGGCGAAGCTGCTGGCCACGACAGAGAGAGAGAGAGCTGCTGAAGTTGAGGGTTGCTGGTGGGGCGCCCTCTGAAGAGAAACAGAGACTGAGAGACAGAGGCTTGGTTGTCAGACGCAAGGGTGAATTCTCTTGGCAGTAAATCCTGGCCAGAGTCCTGGTTTTTGGTGTAATTGCTGAGTTTGTACAGTGTGGTTGGTGCAGTGTATGTTTTTGCTAAATGATCATCTGTTTATCGTGGTTTTGAGCTGTATTTCTGGTGTGGGTGGGTGGTGAATTGTGAGAAGTGTTCCAGTCGGTGGTTGGTGGTGCCTCCATTGTGTTAGTATTTCTAAGTTTGGGAGGTGAAGGGCTATAGAGGCGTGGTCTTGTTTTCTTTTTTTCACCTCACAACGTCAATGGAAAAGACTTGTGAACCTGAGAGACAAGGAGCCTGCCAGAGGGATAGTGAGTGTTTTATCTGTTGAGGAGTTGCCTGATATATGTCCTGTGGTGAATGTATGGTACAAAGGGAAGAATTTGGGAGAGGCATACATAGATGGTGGTGCACAAATTTGTGTAATCACAATAGCAGCTGTGGAAAGGCTTGGTCTTAATATTACTCAAGCGTCTGGTTTCCGTATTCGGTTGGCCAATCACCAGAAGGTCAAATGCTTAGGTATGATCAAAGAGTTAGAACTGCAGGCTTTTGATGTAAAGGTGCTTGTGGATTGTCATGTTATGCTGGCAAGAATGGGTGCATTCCTCATCATTCTGGGAAGACCATGGCTGAGAGCGGTGAAGGCTATTCAAGATTGGAGGAAAGGAGTCATTACTCTGTATGACAGGCGAGGGGATAAAAAACAGTTTAATATGGATAATCAAAAGCCTGTTCATGATGAAAGGGAAAGTGAAGCAGATTCGAGCGTTGATGACACGACTAGTAGCACCACTACTAGTGAGGGAACAAAAGACGCTTCATCCAGTGAGGAGGATGCAGACATGGATGCCCTGGTTATTGATGAGGAAGTGCTTGGTGATGAGGTTGCCCAATAAGAAGAGGCCATACAAGAAGAGTGCGAGGAGGTACAAGTGAATCATGAGCAAAGGTATGCATGTGATGTGAAAGAGTATGCTTTAAAGTCTTTGGATAATGAACCTTTGTGGGATGAGTGGGATATAGAAAGTCTGCAGGATGATGAACCTGAGTTAAAGAGTTGGATGACCAGATGTGCATTAATGTTAAGAAAGCTACAAGTAGAATTGATGCTATGAAGGAGGAGCAACACCAGAAGTCTATGGATGATATTGATGCTATGGATGAGATTATGGATGGTGTGATAGATGAATTTCTTATTGGCCTCGATAAAGATGAGCATACAGGAACTGAAGTGGATTCTTTGGCAATGGTGCCTTTTGAAGGGGAATTTGTTTTGCCTGTAGTGGTTGGCTTTGATGATGATGTTTCTCATGTTGATGGGGGACAAGAAAGTGTTATAGCACAGTAGGTCTTTTTTGATGAAGCTTTTATCAGTTATTATCCTCAGCAGGAATTGCTTCACTGGTTTTTCAATAATGGTGTTGGCTATATCAGTGATTTTGGAATTGAGATGAGGCAGGATGCTGTGTATGTCAGAAGCTTTGTTTCCAGAAGTTCTTATGTTTTGTTGTGGGATGTGGGATGGCAAACTATGTCTTTGGAAGATGAAAATATTTCTTTGAACACATGGAATAGAGATGTTTTGGTTACCTTGTATGATGCTCAAAAGATTGACGGAGGGAAACGTGGTCGTATGCTTTTTGCTACTGATCATAAATGATTCAGCAGGCTAGGGGTTGGGCAAAGTATGTCAGGTAAAATTTTGAAAGGTGTTTTGAGTTTGTGTACATATGGGATGCATGGTATGCAATAAAACTTTGCCCTGAATGCCCTGGCAATGTACAGAGTGGGTGGTTTTATGTTTTTTTTATGAGCTCTTGGTGATGCCTTCATGTGAAAGTATTATGGGAACCTTGATGATGGTGGGTCAATCTGGGCTAATTCTGGATGCAGAGATGGCACTCCATTTTTAGCAAGCATGTGATGATGATCGACAGTGCATGGCACCGACTGTAATGGTCGTGTTTTGGTAATTATGATGCAGCTAATTGAGAACGTGTGGGCAGTTCTTGCATTTGTTTTGGAAAGTCGTGGGCGCCGTATGTTAAGGTGAAGCATAAGGAAGCTAGGGGCCCTCTAAGCATGGTGGCCATTTTCTAGGCTTTAAAAAAAGAATAAACACCACCAACGTGGCCAGCAAAAGAAAAGTCCACTTGGCCGTTTGTTTTGCTGCCAGCAATTCTCCCCAACACAACGTGAAGGCGAGAAGGTTGGAGAAGGGAGCTGGGGGGTTGAGGTCGCCGGTGGCAGCCGCCGCCGCCCGCAGGCGCAGAAGGAGGGGAATAGAGCCTGGAGCGCACTGACCAGAGAGTGGCCTATTTTTGTTTGTGTGTGGCTAGGCGCAGCCCCACAGGCGCACTGATGGTGTGCGACGAGGAGAGAAGGAGCTGTCTGCAATGAGTAGAGGGCCAGATGCAGGGCGATGGAAGCTGTTTTGTGTGCTGGCGATGACTGCTAGCAAGAGAAGAAGAGGAGGGTCGCTTTGCTTGCTGACTGGCGTGGAAGTGGTGTCGACGTGGAAGGTAGTCGCCTCTGGTGGCTGGCAGTGATTGGAGAGAAAAGACAGTGGGAGCCGCCTTGGACTAGTTTGGGTGGCCGAAGGAAGCAGTGGTGGCTGGCGATAGTAGGCGCTGCAGAGGTAGGTATTTTGGGTAGTTTCGGCTAGTTCACAGTGAAAGGCAACAAAGAGAAGAGAAGGCTGTTGTGCGGCTGGTGGTTGGCGATAATAGACAGAGTCTTTATGTGTGTGTACTGTGTTAGGCCAGCTCATGGGCAGATGTGATGTGTTTCTGAGGAAAGGTGAGAGGGATTAGCCAAGATTAATGGGGATGAGAAGGTTGTGTGAGTGAAGCTTCTGTGTCGGAAGAAGCTGTATGAAGTGTTGATTGGGAATCAAAGATGAAAGATACTGGTGATGTATTTGGTTATGTTGTGTTGGTATCCTGTGTGTGTTGATTTGTAGGAGAAGGCGTGATTGACGTGTTTGGTGGTGTAGTCCACGGGTTTACACTCTCACAACGCACTTTGTGCCAGCCTTCGATTACCTCGTCATGCACACGGTGGAAGTGTAAGTGTTGCTGGGTGATTACTTGTCTATGGTGCCCCTGTTTTGTGCTGTCTTTCTGGTGTGGGTGGTGTGGTGAACCATGAGAGAAGTGTTCCAGCCGTGGGCTGGTGGTGCCCCCATTCGTGTGTTGGTATTTCCAAGGCTGTTGGAGTGGATAGCTATAGAGGCATGTGATTCTGTGTCCAGAATTTCCGACAGTAGCCGAAAAAAATGGAGTACCTATACAAGGGATTGCTCTATGTGATCTTTAATCCAATTAGAGACTACATAATTTACAAGATTGAAAAACATTACTATACCTGTTCATGCCATCTGGAGGAAGAATATTTGTAGACTCCCAAATACGCTTCCAATCTTTTGCACGAAGTGTTTCTGGAGGAATGTTACTCTTACTAGCAACATATTTAGGATGATTTGACGGGAGAAATCGATGATGATTATCGAATATGGTCTTACACAAACCGTCAGCATACTCATGTACTAACGAAGGGCCACAAACAGGACATGCATGTTTACCCGATGTATTCAAACTTGTTACAATATAAATATAAGTTAGAATAATAAAGTCAATAGTTATAATTAATATAGCCAATAGTATTAGAGTAGGGAGGTAATTAGAATTCTTACCAGAACAATCGCTGTATCCTGGAAAGTCATGCATTGTCCACATCAACACTGCTTTTAAGTCGAAGTGTCGAGAGGAGGAGGCCTACTAATGTCCACCACCGCAACACCTCTCCATAGTTCCTCCAACTCATGAATTTCAACGGTTCGAGATAAACATCCATATGCTTGACTTTATGTTTCCTTGGGATTAGAAGGGATAACATAAGATGTCCCTTCTTGATCGCCATTGATGGTGGAAGGTTGTAATTCACCAACACAACTGGCCACATGCTGTATGCGGTGCTTTTGAAACCAAATGGATTCACTCCATCCATACCTAGTCCAAGTCTCAAGTTTCTGGGCTTTGTTTTAAAGCTGGGCCACTCATCTTCATTATGCTTCCAAGCAGGAGTGTCTGTAGGAATTCTCCACATGCCATCATCCGATCGATGTGAGGAATGCCATGACATGAGCTCTGCTATGGATTTGCACTTGAACATGTGTTTGATACGAGGAATTATAGGAAAGTGTCGCAAGACTTTACGAGGTACATCAAAACTCTTCACATCTGTTCTATACCTTGCTTCACCCCACAAGTGGAACAATGTCGATCATCCTTATGCGTCCCACGAAAGAGAATGCAATCATTGATGCATGCATGTATGCGATCATAATCCAATCCTCCAAGAGATGTCACATAGCGCCTCGCTATGTCTCTTGAGGTGGGTAGTCTATTCCCCTTGAGGTGGGTAGTCTATTCCCCTTTGGAAGCATGTTTGATAATAGCCTGCATCCAATATCATCAATTAGTCCTAAACCCTAAACCACTAATTCAAATTTGCAAGTTAGAATGGTTACTTCAATAATGCGTCAAGACTTGCATTGCTCCATCCATAAACTGTTTGTATATTGAGTAGTTCAAGTGAAGCACGTAAAATAGAGAATGTGCACCCTTCAAAAACCAGTGTCGATGAAGCCTTGTAAAGATGCTCTTGTTCCATATCATCATCGGCCATACCTTTGGGATCATCCCTAAAAAGATACCGCACCATATCATCAAACACTTCCTCTTCCACAACTTCATGGGGTGCAGTGCTATTGTTATCCCTTTCCCACTCATCTCTGACAATAGATCCCAAGCTCCAGCATCATCTCGTCGACGCTTTGCGTGCTCTCGCCGCGCGTAGGGCACCATGTTAGGGTGTGGTACTGCATCCTGCTTCAATTAGAGTATATATATTACAACTCCATTAATTTAATTTGGATACCATGAGTCATTTGAATACTATCAATTTACATCTACTCACCTCTAAACCTGTTTGATTCCATTCTCCATACATGGAGATGTGATTCAAGGTAATTCGACGCGCTCGTACAATGCATCCTTGACATCGATTACACATACACTTGATCCTTTTTCCCAACCACACATCGCGATTACGATGACGCATTGTCTCATCCTCACCAGAACTGCTTGAGGAGGTTGATGACATCCTATGTACAAAAGAGCAAACACAAAATCATAATCAATTTTTAATGAAAGTATCAAAATTGCGTGTATAAACGCGGCTACATCCTGAAAATCGTGTGTATAAATGCAGCTACATCCTAAAAATCGTGTGTATAAACGCGGCTACATCCTAAAAATCGCGTGTATAAACGCAATTATATCCTAAAAATCGCGTGTATAAACGCGGCTGATTTATTATAAACGCACTGTTACACGCGCTGTTACACGCGATGACCTGTCCATACCTAAAAATAACCCGCCTTCTCCAAATAAACATTTTCAAACTACAAATTTGCTCTCTTTCGTCGTCGCCTCTTCCAATGGAGCACTAAACCTAAGTGCAAGGAGCAGACAAGGAGCACACACGGGTGAAGGAAACCAACCAAAAAGAAGACTCACTTTTTCAGAGGTGAGTCAATTTGTCCTTTGTCCTGTCTCTTTCCTTCCATATGCTATTGTCTCTTTCCTTTATGTGTTTGTCTCCATCCTTCTCCTTCTCTGGTTGCCATCTGGTGAACGATTGTGATAGTGGGCGACAGTGGGCTTTTTATAAGGACGATTTAACAGAGGTCGATCGCTTTCATTTTTTTTTTCGCAGGCTGCGTGTACGAACGCGTGTATGTCTGCGTGTATCCTGTCTGCACAGACGTTCACGCGCATATACACGCATTTTTGGATGGGTGTATACACGCGACTGTGTTTCACCCATACTATGGTCTTAGAGCTGATAGGTGGCTTGGATGATGGTATTTGTGTTTGTGCTGATTCACTTGGTACTAATGTGGAGGTGAACTATGGCTTGTGTGATGAATACAAGTATGCATCTTATGAGCTTTAATATGGGGAGGAGATTCAAGAGGTATGCTATCATGATGACTTATCTCTCAATGTGAGTCAAGAGACAGTCCATGTTGTAGGAGGATAACTCTATAGTTCTGAGTGTTGTTGAAGATGTGAATTCTCTAGATAGTGATGTCAGTTTGATGGTGGAAAATGTGATTCCTAGCCCATGTTTAGTGGTCCCAGATTCAATTTTTGGAGGTCTTGCGATCCAAGTTCTTCAGAGAGATGATCCCCATCAAGGCTCACAACCACCATCACGTACTCCCTCAGAGCCACCATCACGTCAGGGCTCACAGCCACCGTCACGTAGACAATCCCCCAGTCATGACTCCACCTGCAGCAGTAGGAAGAGTGGGAGTGGAGGATGCGGCGGGTGCTTTGGTGGGGGAGGTAGTAGGGCACGCGGTGAGAGAGGAGATAGAGGGAGAAGAGTTAGAGGAGACAGTGAGGATGAGGAGGAGATGAGAGAGGTGGAGGGAGTGATCTGCTATGATGTGACGGCCGGATAGGGGCGGGATAGTGGTGGATGCGAGGGGAAAAGAGGTAATGGAGTACATGTGTGGGGTAGTATCAAACTTGTATAGAAATTGTTTTATTAGATTTAAAGATCAAAATAGCCGATTAGTTGGGGAGGTGATAGATGCTGTACATAGTCGGTACCCCAATCCCCCACATGCGACATTTTCCGATGTATGGGGAAGGACACGAATAAGGGAGATCTTAAGTAATAAAAGATCTCACCTTAAGAAACTCGCATACGATGATGGGCTAAATGTAGCTGCGGGTGGCTATCCTACCGAGAAACCTCTGCCACTGCGCACAAACGCGAGTGGAAGGAGGCAAAGAAATGAGCAGAGGGTGGCATGAAGAGCAGGCAGCATGTGGAGGCACGACGGATCCAGATGGAGACCATTGGATCTTTGCATTTCGGATCTAGCGACGTCAAGTCATGGGAGGCAGAGTTTGTAAGTATCTTGCCACTTTATTTGATTGTTTACTTAATTCATTGATACTATGATTGTTTTAATCTTACAAATTGTGATGATTATGATACAGCGCAACAGGTTACGGGGAGGAAGCCCACAGCCCACGATACTGGGTATGCTCGTCGACATAGCAGACGTGACACGTGGGCCCTCTTCAAAGCTGAGGGACGTATTACGGACGTGCAGTTTGAGATGGCCATGAGACCATACGGTTGACAGGTACTTGAAAACTCTAAACGAATGATTTTGGTTTATTAAACTACATATATATATACTTATATACTATATATTACTTGAACAGGCACAAGCTGCTACTGCACCTGCTGATGATCCACCCGCCACCACTGCAGAGGGTGGACGTGAGCACTACTCATCGGACATTCCGACCGATGTGAGCTCATCTGATCATGGAGGGATCAGCGAGTCATCATCTGGGTCTGAGTAGTACTCAGACTTATAGTATCACATTCCATATTGAGGATGTAGTTGTATATATATTTTTGTAACTGAAGCCATGGGCTACTTTGACATATGGACTCCCTTGTATATATGTGTACACAAAGTTTTGATAGTAATATTGAATCGTGAATTGATAGTATTGCATTCATGTCTGTCTTGAATTGTGTATTGACAATGTATGCATTCATGTCGTTCTTGTCTTAAATCTTCCTCGAGGATGGTGCAATGCACCCAAAAAAAAAATCGAGAGAGTGTTATTGGGTGCTGGATAACTGGAACAGCATTCAGGTACCAAATAGCACTCTCTGGATTTTTTTTTTTTGCTCTCTGTTCGCGTGTATAGATGCGTCAACTCTGCAAAAAGTCGCGTGTATAAATGTGGATACTCTTTGAAATGCGCGTGTATAGATGCGTCAAATCTGGAAAACTCACGTGTATATACGCGGATAATCTATGTAATACGCGTGTATAAGCGCTGCTAAATTACCAAAACGCGTGTATACACCCTCCTATCAGCACGTCTAAGTGCAGTTAAATTGACAAAATGCGTGTATTCGGTCGTGTATCAGCGCGTCTAAATATTTCTATACACGCGCTTTTACACGCATGTCTCTGGCCGCGATGATACACGGGCCCGTAACTTTTTTTCACAAGTCATTTTTAGCGGCTAGGAGCGCGGGTATGAGCCCGATCCCTTGTAGTGATGGATTCTCTGGCTACAATCAGGTGTCCATAGCACCAGAGGACCAGCACAAGACATCTTTCAACACAATGTGGGAGACATTTGCATATAAAGTTATGCCGTTTAGCCTCACAAACACCCCAGCAACCTTTCAATGGTTGATGTGCACAGCCTTCAAGGACTACTTACAAAAGTGATTGGAGGTATTTATTGACGATCTATGTGCACACTCTCGATGGGTAGACCATCTAGCCTGCTTGAGGAAAGTGTTCAAGCGATGTCGATTATATCGTATATCACTGAACCCTTGAAGTGTCAATTTTAGGTCAAGCATGGTGTGATATTGGGACACATTGTCTCAAAGAATGGTATATCTAGAGATGATAGCAAGGTCAAGCTGATATTGGAGCTGCCACTGCCTACCAACTACAAGGGAGTGTAAAGATTTATGGGCCATGTGGGGTACTATTGCTGCTTCATATTTTTTTTATGTAGAAATAGCCAGACCCTTGTACAAGCTCCTCATTGTCTTTTAGTGGACCGAGGAGTGTCAGGAAGCATATGATCGATTGAAGCAAGCATGCCAATTCTACGACCCCCCAATTGGGATCTCATATTTCACGTGCATATTGATGCATCAAATTTTGCTATTGGTTGCGTACTAGCCCAGCCGAGTGATTGGTTGCGTACTAGCCCAGCCGAGTGAGTTTAAATTGGACTATCCAGTTTGCTTCGCGAGTTGGCCGGTTGAATGATGTAGAGGTGAATTACACCACCGTAGAGAGATAGAAGGATTGGCCATGGTTTACGCCATCAAGAAATATCGACATCACCTCTTGGCCAACAAATTTGTATTTTTTCGTGGACCATCAAGCCTTACTATACTTGGTAAATAGACCTTACGCCACGGGGAGAATCACACAATGGTTACTATTGTTGTTGGAATTTAACTTTACAGTCACGGTAAGGAAGGAAACACAACATGTTTTGGTTGACCACATGTTAAGAATTCCAAATGGGGAACTAGCAACAACTGGTGTTGATGATGATCTCCCTCATGCTTGTTTATTCAAATTGGACATGGTACCCGAATGGAGTGAAGAAATCTCATAGTATCTACCTTATGGTTTTCCACATGAAATACCTTTGAACAAAGATAAAATGTGGTGGCTTATCAAGCTGGCTGAACCTTATCAAAACTGATTGCGGGGGAGAACTATATAAGCTAGGAAAAAATAATGTGCTCAGAAGATGTGTTAGAGAGGATAAGTTTGTTATCATATTGGAAGAAGCTCATTTAGGGATAGCAGTAGGTAGGCATTTTGCAGGAGAAATCACAGCTCTAAAAGTGCTTCAAGGACTATGGTGGCTTACGTTATTTGGAGACGCCATAGAATTTTTCAAAAGATGCAAAGAATGTCAACGTTTCGCTATTCCATAGCAAAAGGACAAGATGCTGCTCACCCCTATTATTGTAAGATAACCATTTGAGAAATGGGGGATAGGTTTGACTAATTAGTCCAGCGGCACATCCATCCCAAGCCCGATACATGATCATGGCCACAGACTATTTCACAAAATAGGCAGAAGCCAGAGCCTCAAAAAGTGCTGATGCACGAACAACTGCAAAATTTTTATATGAGCAAATCATCTCGAGGTTCGGCTGCCCATTAGAATTGGTAAGTGATTGCGGCTCACATTTTATCAATGAGGTGATTGATCATTTACTTGCGGGATTTTTAGTGATCCATCGAAAATCATCACCTTATTATCCACAATGGTTAAGCAGAGAGTACAAACAAGATTTTGTGTATTATCTTGAACGAAAACCTTGGAAGCAAGTCGAATAGACTGGGAACATAAGCTGACAGCAGCCCTATATGCCTATCGAACATCATATAAGGTAGCAACAGGTTAGACTCCTTTCCATCTAGCTTATGGTGTGGAAGCAGTTATGCGTATGGAATACCTAGTTCCAAGCTTAAGGATTGCCATACAAGAGCGTCTAACGGAGAATGCATTAGCTGAAAGGCTAATTGACTTAGAGAAGCTTGATATGAGACTAGACTAATAGCATCACATGGACTCATGGTTGAAAAATTATGCAGGAAACATTGGTTCGAAAAAAACCTGAAGCAAAAAGAACTTGAAACGGGGAACCTTATCCTCATGTATGGTGTTGGTAGTGCCAGGAAAAAGAAACTTAAATACCGAGGCCTGGGACCATTCCGAGTGTCAAAAATCACACCTCAGGGGTCTGTTTGAATTAAGACAATTGACAGCATCTAAATGGAGGGTTATGTCAATGGAAGTAAATTAAAAAAATACTTTGGACCACTGACCCAAGAGATTCTCTTGCAAGAACATCTCTTGAAACAACAGAAACAGCTTGCAAAAGAAAAGATTCATCAAGCACATGAAGAGGCTAAGACGAGAGAAATCAAAGCCAAACAATTACTACACAAAAGACTAATATATGTCAACATGGCTTCTGTGACCCTTTTGGACGAAGGGGAACTAAACATTGAGCCAACATGACTCAAAGTGGGACTTACTATAGTAAAGGCCATGTAATAATCATTGCATTAATAGATATGGGGTCAAGTCATAACTTGATCTCATATGAAACCTAGGTAGCATTAGGTAAACCACACCTTGAACCCACTAATGTGCAAGTTCATAGCATTCACTTGATAGCCACAAAAGCCAAGGGATTTTTAAATGTTAACATTTTCATCAAAAATAATTTCTTGGTTGGGAAGGTGTTTGTCATGCTTGCAGGTTCCATGGAAGAAGAGATGATTCTAGGCCCCGATCCTGGATCTGTGCTAGTAAATGCAATATCCAATGGGAAGAACAAACAACATTGATAAGCACATGCGAGAAGGTCATGTCCATACCCTTATGGAACTCGACAAATAGAGGGAAGAAGCACATCATAGATGATGAACAAACAATGAGTGTAATGGCAACACCTCAGAGGACAAAACTAGAAATCGTTCTGCGATGCTTACCCACACAATACCCTACATCTAAGGGTACACAGAAGCTCCACAGAAGTGGGTGCCCAAGAATCAACTAACAGATCAACCAAACAAGATGGACACCATGAATGATATAAAGAACCCAAGAAGAGCTTGAAAACAATTCAAAAGTCATACCTTGTTGACTTGAACCAATTGGTAGGACTCCAAGCATCCAAAGAGACCTCAAGGAGCCCGTAAGCAATGGGCTTGAAAGGACTTACTGTGCACAAGGATACTATCAAGGCAATGCAGTAATATGGGTACCAATACCACAAACAAGTCGAATCATCAAAAAGAGGGTGGTAAGAGCGTGCAACATCAACTCCCGACTCAAGAAATCACCACACCAACCCTTGTGTGGAGGAAAAAGCAACCCTAGCCAAATGGCTTGGGAATTCCCAAAGCAACCAAAGTACCCACTTTGGCTATAGAATTGAAAAGAAAACTTAAAGGTAAAAACAAAGAAATTCCTTGGAATCCATGTACATTGTAGAAAAGTTTCTACCGACAAGCATATTGACCATTTAGATGCACCTCTTAGTTCATGTCATTGATGAGGTTGCAGTTGCAAGTACTGTTCATAGTCAGTGGTTTTTTCTAGAGAGATTCATGAAAACCTTAAAGGGATTTGTGTAAAGGGATTCGTGCAGCAACAAGCTCAGCCGCCAGAGGGTAGCATGGTCGAAGGATGGTTTGTACAAGAATCTCTTGTTTACATAACATAATTTCTCAGTACATCTTACCCATAGATGCCTCGACTATGGAGCCATCTTGAAGATGATAGAATAGTTGGGGAAGAGCCATGAGGAAATGGGCTCATAAGAAAGGTGGAAAATATCTTATGAGATAAGATCAATAAATTTTGCATCTTGAACTCAAATGCTATGGTTAAATGGATTGAAAGATATCAAGAGGCCAAGGCACAACATATCGTAGCCCAACAAAATTTTAGGAGTCAAACAACAAGAACCCTACCATACCCTCCAGAGCTTGCAAAATTGCCTACCTTTCCTTCAAGTAGATGGGTTGATGCAACAATAACACAAGAAAAGTATAATGGTGAGACTATCACAAAGGAGGAGGAGGAGCTTGCAAAAGGTTGTCATTGGCATCATGTAAGTAATCGTTCTCCTTGACCACTATCTCATTAATAAAAAAAAGAGTTTATTTATCATGCATCACGGTACACTTTGGTCACACGGTGTCATTTTCGAGTGGAACGAATAGATCGTAAAAGAATAACTTTTGATAGTGGCATCAAAGCTAACTTCACGTAAGAAAGCCAGTCAAGTACAAGTTACTTGAATATAGAAGTTGGCATGCTTGATTATTGTGGAACTATTCAAAAAATCAAAAAAAAATTCTTTTAGATGCTTTCACATGTTTATTTTTGATGTGAAGTGGTTCGAGGTCATTAACAAATGGACCAAATGCAATTGTAAGGAAGGACAAGAGTGGGTTTATCGAAGTTGACTCCACAACATTTTGGATCGACCAGAGGGATAAATTTGTCCTACCAGAACATTGTGAGCAAGTCATCTTTTAAGTAGATCCAAAGGATCTAAGGTGGGTGTTTGTAGTCTAAGTTGATCCACGTAGTAAAACAAATTTTTAAAGGCGAGTAACTAGAAGAAGAAAAACATAGTCATAATGATGGAGTTGATGTTATTGAAATTGAAGAGCCAAATAATAGAGTTGATGTTGAAATCCAAGGGCCAATTGCATTGAGTATACTAGTTGTGGAAGGCTACGACACTTCAGGCATGTTTACATTCAATGTAAACATTCTGCCCACTCTATTTCCTTTTGCAACCAACCTACACTTGTCTTTAAAGTCTTCAACATAACAACCATCAGGATTAAATCGAACCTGTAAACCCTGCTCAATCATCTGGCCAACTGAAACCAGATTCTTTGTTATGTTCGGAATATGAAGTACATCTGCAAGGTACTTCACTTTGCCATCCTGCATAGACAATGGCACATCTCCAACATGGGCAATTGAATGAGCAGTGTCATCCCCTATTTCCACAAAACCTGGTCTTTCAAGGTTTTTCATCTCCTTGAACCACTCCCCATGACTTGTCATGTGGTTCGAAGCACTTGAATCAACGTACCATACATCATCTTTATGTGCTGCTTCAACATTTTCAGACATGGCATTAACGACATGCTGCATAACAAACAACCTTTCATTATCCTCATTGTTTTTGCTCGAGGATGCATAGTTGTTTTGCAGCAATTTCCCATTTTGCATGTCAGCCTACTTCTTATAACAATCTGCCTGCACATGTCCAGGCTTACCATAATAAAAGCATCCATGTGTATCATTATACTGCCTTTACCAATTTCCATGACCTCTTTGACTCCCCCTGCCTCTGAATTGGCCTCTTCCACCTGCGTGTTATTGTTGTTGTGAATTCTGGGACTGTTGTTGCTGCTGCGGCTATAATTCTGTTTACCTATTCGGCCACATCCACAGCCTCCTCTACTTCATCCTCTTCCTGAACTTGTGTAGAAGGCCTATTGCTCTAAATTGTTTTTGTTTTGTGATGAAGACTGTTGGTCTTCACCCAAGCTCTTCTCTTCTATAATCAACATAGACACCAAATCTGTGAAATTGGGAATGTTTCCCCGAGTCTGAATAGACGTCTTGAACGCCTTGTATTGTGGCCCGAGACCACGTAGACAGACTTCCACCTTATCATCATCATCATCTAAAACGCCAATAGATGCAAGGGATTCCACAATACCCTTGATCTTCAACGCATAGTCATTCATAGACATATTCTTTTTCTCCACAAGTATGAAGTTCATTCTTCA
Organism: Cibotium barometz; assembly: GCF_041138505.1. Classification (NCBI taxonomy): domain Eukaryota; kingdom Viridiplantae; phylum Streptophyta; class Polypodiopsida; order Cyatheales; family Cibotiaceae; genus Cibotium; species Cibotium barometz. The sequence goes on along the minus strand of NC_141080.1, from coordinate 38,573,395 downwards.
ACTGTATCTTTTGTGCCTTGGTATTCGTTTCATAGAGTTTTACCAAGGTGTCCCACGCCTCCTTGGGAGACTTGGCATCTTGTATGTGCCCAATCATGGTGTCCTGTATACTGATAGAGAGCCAATATATAACTTTTTTGGCTCTTTGGTTCCAATCCTTGAACTCTTTCACCTTTGCAGTAGCGGTCGGATTGATCTCCGGTATCTCCGATGCCTCTTCATGCTCACCTTCTATGTAGTCCCAGCAGTAACCCTTTCCCATTAGGAAATTTGTTAACCTGAACCTTCTAGCATGGAAGTTGTTTTTGTCAAGCTTCTGAGCACAACAATCTGGTTTATGCCATCATTTGACATCTTGCCAGACACACAAATTTACCAGAAATAGCACTCTGGTTTTGTCCTGCACAAACTGTTGTATTTTTTGTAGCGATACTGTACACTCAAATGTCACAACCAGTGACTTCAATGTGCATACATACACCCAATGGCAACTGTTGACCTCCTTGCAGCACACACAATGTCTGCACAACCAATCTGTCTTCCTGCAGTTCTTAAAACAGAGTTCTGCAGAGAATCAATGACTTACCTGCAGTGCTTGAAATCGCCTGCTTTCTGAAAAACGAAGGTCGTAACGCACCCAAAATGCGTTTTCAGCCCGAAAATTTATGTTCGATAGGACCATATAGTTGCCCTATAGCTTTACTCCCGCGAAGAAAGCTCCTCAATCAGAGATCGTTTGCCGGTGTCTCCCGTAGAGCTCCCGATAAGGGTGTAGTCCCCAACACAAATAGGGAAGAGTAGATGAAGCTCTTACCCTCATACTGCTTCCTGTGCTTCTCTTGCTTGCAGCTCAGCTTTTATTAGCATGAACCAGGCTCTGATACCATGAAAAGATGCAGAGGAGAAGAGAGCTTGAGCTCTTGCAAGCACACACACACTCACAAAACCCTAAAAGAGAACACACAAGGTGAGAGGCTGAAAATCTTCTTCTTCTTCACACAACACTCAACACTCCATATATCAGAGTACACACATATGAAAACGTACTCAACCAAATACATACTAGGGTTCTCTATAGTGTGAACCCAACTAAATGAGCTGGCACTATAACTATGCCAGTCTCTAGAATGGCTGTCACATAGCCTATCATCCCACTGCCCACATATCACCCATGATCTCACCAACCATGCCAGTGGTGTAAGTGTGGGGCATATCCCCCAGGCGGGTCATCACTGTCCACCACCTCACTAGATGAGCTCGATATCTCAACAGAAAATAAAGTGCCAGTGATTCCTTGTCTTAGAAATGCATCTTTTATAACCTGACGGATTGCTTGGTACCCTTTCATGCTGATTCCAGCCACATCACAAGCATGTTGAATTAATGAAGAATCGATGGAGGTGGTAATCTCGCTCACCACATTACTGACAACAGCTTGGCGTATTTTAGGACGATGAGGGTCAGTAATAATTGAGAGAATATCCTTGGTATTCAGAATGTCTTTGACCAAATCCTTCCATCCCTCTTCGTTAGAACCACACACCTCTTGTTGCAGAAAATTCCTGACAGAACAGAAATCATGACTATTTTGTTTAAATCACTGAGTGCATAATAAAAGTTTATGTTACTTACTTTGTTGTACGAATCCTTTTCTTCCGTGCTCCACCTTTAAACGCAAGAGATTCTATACCAACCAATGTCTTTTTGCATTCACGAGCTTTACTGTTGCTTTGAGTCATTTGATAAGTTTCTCTAGCCTCCTTTGAATCTTTGCATCCTTCTCCACATTCTCTGTGATGAGGGTCAGTAATAATTGAGAGAATATCCTTGGTATTCAGAATGTCTTTGACCAAATCCTTCCATCCCTCTTCGTTAGAACCACACACCTCTTGTTGCAGAAAATTCCTGACAGAACAGAAATCATGACTATTTTGTTTAAATCACTGAGTGCATAATAAAAGTTTATGTTACTTACTTTGTTGTACGAATCCTTTTCTTCCGTGCTCCACCTTTAAACGCAAGAGATTCTATACCAACCAATGTCTTTTTGCATTCACGAGCTTTACTGTTGCTTTGAGTCATTTGATAAGTTTCTCTAGCCTCCTTTGAATCTTTGCATCCTTCTCCACATTCTCTGTGAGGATCTCTTTCATTTTATGTGATGATGTTTGAAGTCCTTCTTGACATTGTAAAAGAGTGAATTGTGATGCTTGCAATTGAGATTGGAGAATATGGGTTTACCAAGCTCCACTTGTAGTCAATCTTCTGCAGTATCCTAACAGCTCTTGTAAATATGCGCAAATAGCTTTGGATAAATTTCAATAACATGGTTCGCATTATGAATCAAAGTAGCACAACTGCCCAAGAACGAGCATCATTCCAATAACATATCGTAGAATTCACCAAAAGTGTGCTAGGTGCTTGGGGAAAGAATAAAGTAATACACTATATGGTAAGTTGTATAATAAAAAAATAAACTGGTGTTTTAACCTAGACTTTTTCTAATTAAATTCTATTGTCATGTGTACAACACATAGTTTATGCTCATGGTACATACTTCATGAACAAGTATGGATCGCTCGACATGTGGAGTACCCAAGGGATGGAGAAATCACATTATAAAGCAAGAGGGGTTTATTTCAAAAATACAAGACATCGAGGTGGAGCTTCTGCAGAGGAACACGTACAAACTATCTACAAGAGATGTTCAATTGGTTTTATCGCACAACCTTTGGAAGGGTATTGGTTAGAGAGTGGGCCCAACAATCAAAGCTTGCGCAAGAGGCACACAAGGCTGCAAAAAGTCATGCTCGGCTTGAATGGTTGTAGACCAATGCTCCCCATAGGCATGGTGCTTGGCATGCACGAATGAGGAGACAAGGAAGGCATTGGGTTGTGCACGCACCAACACAAATCTAGATGTAATAAGGCTAAGAAAATAAGTTTAGTTAGGTTTTTTTTTTTCCAAAAAAAACTATTAATAGTTCCTTCTCTCACTTCATTTTCATTTCACCTTTTTAGAGAGCTTGATCTCAAGATCTACGTAGGCACCCACGTAAGGACACCAGCACATCACCACGTTAGCACAATAGGCATAGTTATACATAGATATGGCACGCACCAAGAACACTGCACGTGTTACCATGCCTTCACAAAACACAGTGCAAGGCACCCAACGACCACATACTGGTGGCAACACCACAGAAGAGAGTGATCCCTTGGATTCTAGGACACGCCCAATGGGATCACCAGAGTCCAACCCTCCTCTCACAGCAACACCAACGCAGACACATGTAGGCCCTTCTAGTTGGAGCAAGCATGTGAAGAAGACCCCACAATACAGCCACCCCAGAGATCAAGACAGAGAGGCCGATGATGAGTAGTTCGCCGTCGACTGGGTTGGTGAAAACATTCCAACATTGCACAGCACCAGAGGTGGCAAGACCCTACTACCAGGAAAGGGTTCCCTACCTACCCCAGGAGAAACTTGATACACAGGTACCACAGTAGTAGTAGGAGGAGGATTTAGACTATGAGAGAGACCAAGAGGAGGTTCTTGCAAGTGTGCGCAAGCATAGAAAGATCAAGCTCTTCAAGACAAGGAAGTCCCAATCTCGCCAACCCACCAACACAACATAGAGAGCTCCAAGGAGAAGGATGTGCCAAGGGCATAGGGCTCTACAAGAAATCAAGTTTTATCAGAGGAACACTGAGTTGCTGATATAAGAAGAGCCCCTTTTGCTTGCACAATGAAGGAGATTCTCCAACAATATAAAACAGAGTTCCGTGTGCACGGGATTGCCCTTGAAGCATTGCAAGAAGCCTTTGAGACTTACCTTGTTAGGCTTTTTGAAGACACCAACCTCCTTGCTATACATGCAAAGAGGATTACCATTTCTGCCAAGGACATACAACTAGCTCAGCGTATTCGAGGCGAGCGAGACACGATCTAGAGATCTTAGATGTTAACCTTCTTTTTGAAGCAACTCTTTTGTTTCAAACCCCCCTTTGTAACAAGCCTGTTTCTCTTACAATGTCTCGATGTCATCATGTTTGTTTAACATGTGCCAATTTGTCACCCAAGACATTAGAAATGCTCCTCGAGGACTGAGGAAGCTGTGCTAGAACAGTGCAAATTTGGCCTCTGCAAACGGTGATGTAGGCTAAACATTTGCACTGTTCTGGCACTTCTCCACTAGCCACTCAGGATCATTTTTGATGCATTTATAATAATGAAGTTGAGTACGCTAATTGTGAGAAACAATAGTTTACAAGATAAAAACACCTTTAATCATGTGTAAAAATACATTGTTTGTCATCCAATGCATCAGAATTGCTGCTGAGGGACTGGGGAAGCTATGCCAGAATAGTGCGAATTTAGGCTCTGCAGCGGCGGTGCAGGCTCAAAATTTACACTATTCTGGCACTTCTCCCCTAGCCACTCACGATCATTTCTGAAGCTATGCTAGAATAGTGCGAATTTAGGCTCTGTAGCGGCGATGTAGGCTCAAAATTCGCACTGTTCTGGCACTTCTCCCCTAGCCACTCAGGATCATTTCTGATGCATTTATAATGAAGTTAAGTACACTAATTGTGAGAAACAGTAGTTTACAAGATAAAAACACCTTTAATCATGTGTAAAAATACATTATTTGTCATCCAATGCATCAGAATTGCTCCTGGAGGACTGAGGAAGCTATGCCAGAATAGTGCAAATTTAGGCTCTGCAAACGGTGTAGGCTCAAAATTTGCACTGTTCTGGTGCTGCTCCCCGAGCCACTCAGGATTATTTCTGATGCATTTATAATAAAGTTGAGTACATTGATTATGAAAAACAGTGATTGCAAGATAAAAACACCTTTAATCATGTGTAAAAATACATTATTTGTCATCCAACGCATTAGAATTGCTCCTAAAGGGCCGGGGAAGCTGTGCCAAAACAGTGCAAATTTGGGCTCTATAGCAACGGTGCAGGCTCAAAATTTACACTGTTCTGGCACTGCTCCCCCAGGCTCCCAAGGTCATTTCTGATGCATTTACAAAAAAATTGATAGTACAAACTAGAAAAAACAATGATATACTTGATGAAAATAAGTTTGCAAAAATTGTATTGTATTCATAATAAGAAGTGATATATCATCGTTACAAAAGCTTTCTTACAATATTGAGCTTCCTTCTCTTGTTATTGGGCAGAGTGTGCTCAAGGAGTGATTGGGCTATTTCTTGAGGATCCTCTATGCCTATGCTTTTGGATATACCTATACGAGCAAGAAGCTTACCCCTAAATCCAGAACCAAAAACATCGAAGGCAAGGGATTTTTTAATCAGAACTATAAATTTGGTGCTCTGCGCTATAGAGACTACATAGAGCACCTTAGAGAGGGCTTTCAAAAATAAGAGAGTGAAGGCAGATTGAGGGGTGTAGTCCCTGTGGATAATGGTGATGCCATCCACAGCTAGCCGACCAAGATAGTGTGCCAACGTAGCATCATGTCCATGGACCTTGGCCTGGTCTCTGTTGTGCCGAATCTCCCACAACAAATGTGTCAATTTCAACCACCCTCTGCAATCAAAGGAAAAATCAAAATATTTTTCTATACATAATTACAAATGTTTCTAAGTTGTAAAAGGTCGATTATTACCTCTTGCTCAATGTCTTCTTTTGCCAAAGTGCTGGTGGGGGCGGAGAGGTCAATCGAGGACTTAGCCTCATCCTTTTTAGGTGCTTTGGTCTCCTCCATCACTCCAGCAGCAAGGGTATCCTTTTCAGCCTCTAGCTTGTCTTGTAAGGTTGTGTTATATATCCGTAACGCCACTATGGGCGTTACCACGAGAGGGGACGGCCTCTGGCTCACCACCCAGCCATAGAGGAAGAATGAGGATTGCCCCTCATCCCCCAAGCTATATAGTGTGTGGCCTGCCGTCCACACTAGCCTGGCCGCCCATGACTCCGCATGGGCGCATGGGCGTCCTCTCCCACTGAACCCCGGACATGGCCATCCGGTCTGCCGCCGTCGGTCACATTACAGCCTACGTGACATTACCCCCCCTTAAGAAGAGTTTTTGTCCTCGAAAACAAACTGGGGAAACCTTTTGGAAATTGCACTACGGCGTTCCCAGGTTGCCACCTCCTCATATCTGTCCATTTAACTAGTACCTCCTGGTACACTTTATGTCGGGTTTGTCTGTCACGATACTCTAGAATCTTTTCAGGTTCATGTGGTATCTTTGGTGGTTCTATCAAGTCCACCAAAATCTCTGGAGAAACTGCATTCTCTAACCCGTGAACTGATTTCTTCAGTTTACTAACATGGAAGACATGATGGACTTGAGAACTCTCCGGTAACTCAAGTTTATATGCTACGTCCCCAATCTTCTTAAGGATTTTAAAAGGACCACAATATCTCGGAGAAAGTTTATCACACTTTCCCGTTTTCATGGTTTCTGACTGCGCAGGAACCTTGAGGAATACAAAGTCACCTTCTGCAAAGGTCACCTTTCTTCGTCCTTTATCCGCATAAGTTTTAGCGCGATCCTGAGCGCTACGAATGCTCTCACGTGCGGCTCTGAGCATATCATTCATATCTTCAAGGAAATCCTTGACAGATTGAATCTTCTCCTTTTCTAGGCCTACAGCCATCGAAGATCTCGGTTGGAATCCATACATTAACATGAATGGTGTAAATCCAGTCGCTGAGTGTTTGGAGCTGTTATTATAGGCAAACTCCAATAAGGGCAAGTACTCTTCCCAATTAGATTGCTTCTTACTAACATAAGAACGCAACATATCCTCTAGAATTTGGTTAACTCTTTCAGTTTGACCATCAGACTCCGGATGATCTGCCGTACTCATACTCAGAGTAGTACCAACTTTTTGAAGATTTCCCTCTAAAAATGACTGTTGAACTTTCTATCTCTATCCGACATTATATCTGCGGGTAGGCCATATAGCTTGTAGAGATGTTCAATAAAGAGTTTTGCCAACTCTGGCATTTTTACAGTTTTCTTCATGGCGATAAATTTTGCCATTTTAGTTAACCTGTCCACTACCACCCACACCGAGTCATTCCCTCGACTCGTCTTGAGTAAACCAGTAATGAAATCCATGGAAATGCTTTCCCATTTCCCTTGAGGAATCTCCAACGGATGGAGTCGTCCTCCAACCTTAAGACGTTCATGTTTATTGACCTGGCACTTACTGCATTTCAGCACATAAGCCTGGACGTCCTTAAACAAACTAGGCCAATAAAACTGTCTTTTTATTAGTGCATAGGTCTTCTGAATCCCAGGATGACCTGCACTTGGACTATCATGACTTTCTTTAAGAATTTGGGCCCGAAAGTCACCAATAGTTGGTACACATATTCTACCCTTGCAGAGTAAGTACCCGTCTCGTCAATGGAGTAATTAGCATATTTCTCCCCCTGACGAAGTTTATCACTCCCCTTTGAAGCCGTGGTAGTCAAAGGTGATGAAGGGCCTACATCAGAACTCTCCGACTCCAAACTATACCCAGAAGACACGGCTAGTCTCTCCGGACTAACTCTCGCTTCCCTTCCCGTTGCACCTTCAGCCAGTCTCTCCGGACTAGCAATACGTGCCAACAAGGGAGGTGGTCGCGTCTATGAAGAAGTGCATACGCATATAGTGCGCCAGACCTCTGTAAAAGATGGATCGTGCTCACATAAACCACGTAGTGACTCCAAGAAATCATTCTTGAAGACTGTGAAACTAAGTTCATTAATCTGTGGCATGTGACTAAGTGCATCTGCCACCACATTATACTTACCTTTCTGGTAACGTATCTGAAGGTCAAACTCCTGTAGAATCTCCGCCCACTGAGCTTTTCTACCCTTCAGTTCATTTTGACTTGAAAGCCATTTCAGACTTTCATGGTCCGTCCGAACCTCAAAAGTAGCACCATATAAATAGTGTCTCCACTTTTTCAGTGCATGAACTATCGCTAGTAACTCTCGCTCGTAAGCCGAGTAGTTACGCTACGCACGATCTAACTTTTTACTCTCAAATGCAATTGGGCGTCCCCTTTGCATTAGTACGGGCCCAATGGCCTCATTACTAGCGTCTGTTTCCAAAACAAATGGCTCATTTGGATCCACAATAGTCAAAACAGGTGCAGCTGCTACAGTCACCTTAAGCTTATCAAAGCTTTTCTGTTGGGCTTCCCTCCAACTAATGTTTTTTGTTTTTGACCGTAACTGGTCAGTCAACGGGACTGCGATCTTCGCGTAGTCCTTCACATACTGTCGGTAGAACCTCGACATGCCAAGAAAAATCTGCGGTTCCTCGAGATTCTTCGGTGCTAGCCATTTAAGAATAGCCTCTACTTTTTCTAGCTCCATCTGCGTACCATCGGTGGATATAATATGGCCAAGATAGTGAATTTCTATTTCAAAAAATTCACATTTGCTCTTCTTCGCAAATAGTTTGTGCTCTCGCAACAACTCGAACACTAGACGCAAATGCTCTGTGTTCTTTCTGTGTCTTACTGTACACAAGAATATCATCTAGGAAAACTACTACGAATTTTTCCAGATATGGACGTAAAATGCTGTCCATTAGCATCATAAACGTCGCTGGAGCATTGGTTAGCCCAAATGGCATAACCAAAAACTCAAAATGCCCGAAACGGGTCCTAAATGCTGTCTTCGCAACATCTTCTGCTTTTATTCTAACCTGATGATACCCAGATCTCAGGTCTATTTTTGTGAAGTATCTCGATCCATAGAGTTGATCAAACAACTCATCCATGCGTGGCATCGCATACTTGTTCTTAATCGTTATCTGATTAAGAGCCCTATAGTCTATGCAACATCCGCATAGATCCGTCTTTCTTCTTTACCAGAAGAATAGGCGATGCCCACGGACTTGAACTAGGCCGAATAACGCCTTTGTTCAAATATTTTGTCAATTGTTTTTCCACCTCCTGTGCCTCGAAGTGGCTTAATCTATAAGCAGGTTTGCTTATAGGTTTTGATCCTGGCATAACTTCGATGCCATGGTCTACTTCTTTAGATGGTGGTAAACCATCTGGTAAATCATCAGGAAAAACATCCTGAAATTCCTCTAATAAATTCATTAAAGTATCTACGTACTTTTTCTTTAATGTCTCATTCACCTTGGATTTTTTCTTGTTTGAATCACATGCATGCCAAACAGAGTTTTCAAATAGTGGGTCTCGTCCAAGGTTATTTTGTTTTTCTTGTTTGTCTACGCAAACATCATTTATCGTTTCATCTACGGAAACAGAATTCAAAAGAGGGTAACAAGCATATACCTCTTCTATCTGGTCTCTGCGGACCGCTGTACACAGCTCCATGGAGGAAATAAGTGGTGGCAGGGACAGTACGGTCGCCCTGCAGGGTGATGACTCTACCTCGATGCTCAAAACATAGCGTATTATGTAAGTAACGCCACTACAGGCGTTACCACGAGAGGGGACGGTCTCTAGCTCACCACCCAGCCATGGAGGAAGAATGAAGATTGCCCCTCATCCCCCAGGCTATATAGTGTGTGGCCTGCCGTCCACACTAGCCTGGCCGCCCATGACTCGGCATGGGCGTCCTCTCCCACTGAACCCCAGACATGGCCATCCGGTCTGTCGTCGGTCAAACAGGCATTACAACCTACGTGACAGGTTGTGAATTCCTCCTCTGGAAACTAGGGCTTGCTTTGCGGTCTCAACCACAGTTTCCTTGACCAAAGCAATTGTCTCTGCGAGAGATTCTCCAAGGGGTAATATAACACTATCTAGGTGAGGACCGAGGTTGGACGTATTAAGGTCCACCTCATATCGCGTGTATATAATGCCCAAGCATTCATCCATTCTCAAGCCAGCTGCCTTTTCAAGGTAATGAAGAAATAAGCATTCTTCACCTTTCACCACAATGGTGCTCAAGAGATTGATATCAAGCTCTGGCAGCACCTTGCTCTCCTCGTGTGGGGAAGATGGCCCCACATCTTCTACTACAGTGGGCTGTTAAGCTGTAGATTGTGCACCCTTTGGAAAGTGCTCTGATGCAAGCTGCTCTTCCACACTAGCACTCGTACCTAGTGCCTTCACTTCCTTGTCATCCCTCAAATACCTTGCCACTCCAATGCAGGCATCTCTACCTCCTCATTCGAATCCTCATCACACTGATGAGGAACGCAAAAGTGGTGAGTCACGAGAGGAACCTAGTTCCTAAATTACCCTTCCCCAACCTCTTCACCTCCTGCTTATTGAAGGTACAGTAAGCTCCTGCGGGGATGTAGATGTCGATGAAGCGTTTGAAAGGTGCTCGATGTAGGGGTGGGCATATTGTTGAATGTACTTAAGCATCTCAACAGGCACCCATCGATCATTGGGGCAATGGGGAAAGGAGATGGAGTGGGGAGCCAAGTATTGCTCCATGTATGCAATTTGCGTCTCATAATGTTGGGATGCAAGGGTGAGCGACTTTTCAAAGTTGACTGCACAAGCAAACATGACAAAGAGCTCACTCTTGCCCGCCCACAAGGTGGTGGAGAGGAACTCACTGAAGTTGTCAAAGTGGGTAGCCATGTGAATGCAAAGAGATAGTGTGAGCTCGTGCTTGGTTTCTATCACGTGAAAATGAGAAAGAAGGCACCTTTGGCTATTTATAGTTAAAACTTAAAGTTTCGCCTTTTCACACTAGACCGCTAGACAAAAAAATCATAGTTTGCAAAAATATTAAGATTTTAATTAAATAAAGATTGGTTAAAAAAGAGTCTGCTACAAAACTACAAGCATGTCATCTAATCTAAAATTGTTATAATGTCTTCATTTTTTGCCTCTCTTGTGACATTTACTTCATGTTGATCTCCATCTCCTTACTGACTTAAAAGCTCATCATGGCCTTCACCTCGATCTCCTGAAACTCTTGCCCCTCATGTGCATCAGAACACACAGGCTATTTTCTCATATACCCAGTTCATCTTCAAGCTCTTCCACATGCCTACTATGTGTTGGTAGGACTATGCACCTTGCTGCTGAAAATTCAAGGTCCCCCATTTGCCATGATTCTGAGACCATGGTTGTCCCCTCCTTACGCTTCCCAATCTGTAAAAATATAGAAAGTGGCACAATAACCAGAAAGTGTAAGGGTTAATCCTAGACATGTAGTGGAATCAGATATACCTTTCTTCTCATCAACTTGAAACTTGACTCTTCCACATTGTCAAAGCCTATGATGCTAAAGTGTTGAAGCACGTCTGCTAGGCTCCAATGCTTGCTTGCTACCACTTGCTCAATCCATCCATTTTGCATCATCACAACTACGTCAATAGGCACAATTTCTTCTTCTAAGACTTGAAGTGGGATCATCCATGTCCTGTGCTTTTGCATCCATCTTTGGTAGTGCAGACGCATGTACAAAATAGTGCATGCCTTCAAGAACTTGAAAAACACTATAGAATCTACTACATTGCACTTATACACATCACCTTAATGTGACCCCTCATTAACCTCCCAACCCTCTCCTAGTAATCCTTGAATGAGGTCAGACCGTACCTCCTTACAAATATACAATGTTTTTGTTTGGTGCATTGGCATGGAATTAAACATGTGCATAAAAACATGTAAAGGGCAAAACCAATTTAGCCCTACTGACCTAGATGCCTTTGAAAACTTGAGTGATGTCTTGATATCACTTACCATCTTAAACTTTAAGCATAAGATGGTCCAAGCATCAGGTTTGGGCCATTCGAGATTGTTAAGAGGGGGGTTGGGGATCTCTTCTAGCTTGCCAAATAAACCTAGTTTTTTATCTACAAAATATGAGTGAGAAAAGAAAAAGATATTGTTCTGTACAAGATCACTTGGGCTTTGAGATACAAACATTGCCTCTCCAACAATGGATGCATGCATAGCATAGAAAACTCCAGTGAGGCTTTGGAGTGGTTGTTCCTCAACATAATTAGAGAGGAAAATATCTGCAGATAGACATAAGAAAATGGAGAATCATAAGAAAATTTGAAACAAAAAATCCAATATTAGCATGTTGTTAAAGCTGTGTTTATATTACACTGACAATTTGAAGGAAACCTTGGTCGTTGGCCTTGAATGTATAGGTCTCCAAGGGTATACACATGTTGCACTATGGCAACTAGTCCTTCCTTCTTAGTATGCTTGAAGCCTTGTAGCCGCCCCTTCCAAATGATGAAGCATATTCCCTAGTTGATGCACTCAATGTGGTCCCTTAGAGCTTGGCTGCATGTAGACCCAAGCCCCAACCCTGAATCTTGTTGGAGCCCAAACTCCATTCTCATCTCTTGTGTTATGTAGCACAAGCTCTTCCACCTTCTCCCTAAGTCTTCTCTCACATTACTGGAAGAGGCCATGGTGGTAAGAAAAGAGAAGAAGGGAAAAGAAAAGCTTGTTTTACAACAGAGGAGTGGAGAGGAGAGAAAGTTCAGGGTTTTCAGTGCAGCAATGGACAGCTTAAAAGAGGGTTAGAGTTTGAGAATAGGCTTCCTGAACCTAGAGTACACTAAAGAGGGATAGAGTTTCTGTAGTAATGGAGAGGGAGGGATCTTGAGAGAGAGGGAGAGGGAGATTGAGAGGTAGGGAGCTTGAGATGGAGGGAGAGCTTGAGAGGGATGGAGTTTCTACAGCAATGGAGAGCTTAGAAAAGAAACAAAGAGGGAGAGGGAGCTTGAGAAGGAGGGAGAGCTTGAGAGGTATGGAGTTTCTGCAGTAATGGAGAGCTTAGAAGAGGAAGAAAGAGGTTCAAAATGAGCTTTCCAAACCTAGAGTATGCTGGGGGGAAGTTTGAGAGCGAAAACACACTTTTAGGAAAAAATTAAAAAATTTTAATTTTTAGGGTTTTTAATCTGCGATTCTAGGTGGGGGGTCCTCTAAGTTTGGGCCCACGAGGTAGGGGGACAAGAGTAGTAATTAGGCCCCATTAGCAAACGAGAGCCTAGGCCTCCTAGGGTCAAAGAAGTAAAAAATGTGCACCAAGTCCTCTTCCTATTGGTCCATTCCTAATCAAAAGTTAATCCAAGAGGCCCTCTTTGGGTCCAGAAAATTTCTAATGTGGGAAGCTTTCGAGCTTTATTAATCTTCATCCTCTCTTGGAGATTACCCTCTACATCTTGGTGGCCAAGCTTTCTCTTGTGGGCTTCACTTCTCTCTAAGAATCAAGCCAAAACCCAAGGATAAGCCTAAATCAATGGTGTTTTTCTATCTTTCTCAATGGTAATCTTCTTCCTAACCTCTCTAATGCTTGGGAAGCATTTTAATCAATGGTTTTTTTTCTTAAAACCAAGCTTCTAGTGATTCATATTATTCAAATAGTTTAATGCTAATCTTTTATGCTTAAATATAATATTTTCTTTAGTAAATCTCTCTTTTAGAAAGATTACTTATCTTTATGGTTGAATCCTTCTTGGAAGGATGGATCTTAGTGTTAATCTCATTTTCTTAAACAAAACTCTAGGCTTGACAAGATACATAAGAAGATTAAGCATATTTATGATTTTAATCTAGTTAAAAATGAGGATTAATTCTTTTAAGCTTGTTTATGATTAAAAAAATTCATATTAATTCATTTTAAATTGAAAGAGAGTTATGCAACATTTTTGTAAGTATTCTCATATAGGAATGATAAACTGATATTTTTAAGAATAATCAAGAGGTTTACTACATGCCAATTTATTGGCCTTCAAACATCATGTACTTTCATACCTCGCCATAGTGTCTCAATCTCCTCAATTAAAGGCTTAAGGTACACATCCATATTTTCAACCTTATACTTACCTGGTACAAGGAGAGCAAGCATGATATGGCCTTTCTTGATTGCCATCCATGGAGGGAGGTTGTAATTCACCCAATACAATAGGCCAAGTAGACCATGATGTGGACTTGAAGCCAAATGGGTTAACACCATCCATGCCCAAGCCAAGATGTAAGTTATGGGACTCATCTTTAAACTTTGGCCATTAATGCTCCACATGTTGCCATGTCGGTGAATCAGCTCTATAACCCTCATGATGCCATCGGTTGAAAGATAAGTAGCATGCCATGTCATAAGTTTTGCAATCCCCTTACATTTAAACATGTGTTGGATACGAGAAATGATAAGGAACTTTATCTCCATGCAAATCATCCCTATAGCGGCTCTCCCCACATTGTAGACATTGTGTTGCATCTTTATTAACCCCTCTAAATAACATGCAATCATTCAGACATTCGTGTATTTTTTTGTAATCCATACCTAGCATAGAGAGCATTTTACGACAACCATGTCGTGAGTTCGATAATAGATTTTGAGGGGAAGAATCTTCTTGAGAAGCCTATAACATAACATAAGAAATCATATGTCAAAATATTAGCAAGGAGAGTATATTAAACATGACCCATTTTCTATTTGAGAGAATAAAATGAGACGGTCTTACCAAAGAATACTGGTGACACTTGCATCACTCTATCCATAAGTTGTTTGCAAGTTTAATATCTCCAAGTTTTCTCGCAATGTGGAGTACAAAAATCTCTCATATACAAAGGCGTGCTTGCCTCTCTATGCAAGGTTTCCTTCTCCTGTGACATTGGAGCTTGCTCACTATCATCTATAACCTCCCATCCAAACAAGTCATTCACCATGTCATCCATGATGAGATTCTCTTCCTCCTCATGTGGCAATGGTGAAGGCACCTCACTCATTAGTTGGGAAAGATGAGTCTCACTCATGCCATCCATATGAAGCCTTGCCACCTTCTGTACTCTACCCGATGTCACCGAATGGTATGGCATGTTACCTACAACTCTCCTATGGTTCTTCTCCATATCATTATCTGCACTTGGTCGTGCCAATACCTCATGAATACCATATGTCCGGACATGCTCAATTGTTATATGATGTTTTCCTCTTTATTAGCCGTTATATCGATTACACACACAATGCATTTTTTCTCTCAACCATGCCTTCTTGGAACCAACTTCTAGCCCTTGATGATCACTGTCAGACATATTCAACCTACCCAAATCTGATTAATGGTTCAAACAAAACACACAACACCATCCAGAACTGTTGATAGAAAATTACCCAGGACTTCACTGCTGCATAGTGACTATAATAGCAATTTTTCGCTACCCGGTAGCAAAAATCTGCTGCCCATGAGTGAAATTTCATTGTTGAGTAGCGACATGGAAATGGAGACTCTTGCCTAAAATGCCTACCAACGGGAGTCAAGTTCTACCTACTTTCCCTCCCCTACACATGCAGAGGCTACGCCTGTAGCCCATCTATTCCTTCCACCACACATATTCTTTGAAGGCTATTCCATCAATCATCTCTTCCTCTCCAAGGTAAGTACCTCTTCCTTCTCCCAAGCTTTAATGGAAAGCTTCAACGCTTTTTGTTATTCCAAGCTTTCATGAAAAGCTTGTTCATAGCTCTATGTGAGCTTTTCTTTCCCTTCCCCTCTCTTTCTTTCCCCTTTTCCCCTTCCCTTGTCTTTTCTCTTCCTTGCCCTAGCCCTAGCCTAATGTATAGAGCTCTAATATAGGGCTTTGATGGAGAGCTCTCCATAAAATCTATCTATTAAGAATTCTATGCATAGAGCTAGGGTTTTGGCTTAACATAAACTAATTTATTTTGTTCACTTATATGCATTAGGAGTAGGGTTTACCACCTCTTTTTCCTCTTGTTCTCTTTATTTGCTAATGTGTTAATGAGAACTAACTTTTTTATTTACTATGTTTCTTTTTTGCAGGTTTATTCAAGTGAAAAAAGGTTTAGGCCAATCCTCTTATACTGCCCGCATCTCATTAATCATCCCTCTTTTTTCATTTTTTGGTATACTTCTTCTCTTTGTATTTTTGCACCCTTGGGTGGTGTTGGGGATTAGGGTTAGGTCAATAGGCTATGCAATAAGCTTATGCATAAGCCCTATGCATAGCTTATGAAATAGGCTATGCAATAAGCTTATGCATAAGCCCTATGCATAGCTTATGCAATAGGCTTATTGCATAGCCTATTGCAATAAGACTTATGTAATAGGCTATGCATAAGCCTATTGCATAAGGGCTATGCATAGCCTATGCAATAGACTATGCATAAACCTATTTCATAAGGGCTATGCATAGCCTATGTAATAAGCCTTATGCATAGGCTTATGCAATAGCCTATGCATAAGCTCTTATGCATACGGCTTATGCATACGGCTTATGCATAAAGCTTATGTATACGGCTTATGCAATAGGTTTATGTATAAGCCTTATGCAATAGGCTTATGCATACGGCTTATGCATAAGGTTTATGCATAGGCTTATGCATAAGCCTATTGCATAGCCTATGACTAAGCCCTTATGCAATAGGCTATGCATAAGCCTTATACATAGCCTATTGCATAAGCCTTATGCACAGCCCTTATGCACAGCCCTTATGCAATAGGCTTATGCATAAGCATTATGCATAGGCTTATTCATAAGCCTTATGCAATAGGCTATGCATAAGGCTTATGCAATAGGTTTATGCATAGGGCTTATGCAATAGGTTTATGCATAAGCTTATGTTTACACTTATTGCATAAGCCTTATGCATAAGGCCTAAGTTTTTTATTTATTATGATAATTTTTTGTAGGTCTATTCAAGCCAAAGGATTAGGGCATGGGGCGTCTCATACGAATTCTCAAAAAAGAGGTAAGCTCTCTTTTTCCATTCTTTGTTTATGCTTCTTCTCTTCAATTGTTTGCACCCTTGGGTGCTAGGGATTAGGGTTAAGTCAATAGGCTATACATAAGCCCTATGCATAGGATACACATAGGGTATGCATAAGCTATACATAGGGTATGCATAAGCTATGCATAGGCTATGCATAGACTATGCATAGCCTATGCATATTCTATACGTAAGGGCTATGCATACCCTATGCATACTTTATGCATAAGTGCTATACATAAGGTATGCATAAGCGCTTATGCATACTTTATGCATAAGCGCTATGCATAAGGGCTATACATAAGGTATGTATAAGATATTCTTAGGGTATGCATAGGCTATGCATAGAGTATGCATAAGGTATGCATATATGCTATACATAGAGTAGACATAGGGTATGCATATGGTCATGCATAGAGATATGGGGCATTGTTATAAGCCATCTGGAATGATGTTTATGTCAAGTGAGGAGTGGTTATCCACGAGTAGGTGGTTATAGTGGAGGGGAGCCCTCAATCTTCTCACTATCCTTCTCTTTTAAAAGAGGAGTTGCCTTTGGCTTTAATAGTGGGGAGCGTATGGAAGGTCATCCAAAGCTATCATCCGAAAGGGGCACTGTCCACCTTGCTTGTCTAAGCAGTGTTGTAGGTCTTAACAATGTTCTAATACCACATGTTACCTTTTTTTGTCTAAGCTTTGAGCATGGCTTTTGTTAGAGCAATCGTGTTTTTTTGCCTCATGCATGTATGTATAGACAATGTTGATCGACCCCTCATAAGACCTAGATGTGGCAAATTTGCTATCTATTATAAACAAATGATATGGGCAGCAAGCTTGGTCTCAGTTTACTCATACACAGATACGGTTCCATCAAACCTTTTCATATACACAAAGTTAATCTTCTTTACATTCTATAATTCGTATTTTTTAATCTTATATGTAGGCGGGCTTACAATCGGGCCAGTCGACGCCATGGAAAAAATATATCCCACTTGGCCAATTGGGATAGACCACGCCTTTGATAAGCATGGGGCTGAGTGGTGCAGGCCCATCACGATATGGTTGTGATAAGCCCACACCACCTTCCTCGACTAGACCCACCTCAGCTTCCTTACGTCCGTATTCACCACACGATGACGACGTAATATGGTGTCTGGGGAGCTAGTAGATGTGCTAGCGGGGAGAGTAGGCTGCTTTTTCTTTGCAAAAAGTAGCACTAGGGCTCCCGATGCGTCTCCCCAACAAGGAGTTCTTCATCTACACATTCACCATTCGATCCACGCACCCTACCATCATACAACGTGGATGTTGATGGTGCCCTCATGATAGATGCACGAGGAAAGCAAGTCATAAACCGCAAGCATGTACTTGCAAACCTGGAGTTCATGAACTCCTTCAAAATGTGAAAAGCACAAGATGAACTTTCAAAGGAATACATCATTGATGTGCTTAAGTCGGAGTTCCCTATTCCACACATGTCTTTGTTTCTCTAAGGAGTGGATAAAGAGACGAATCAAGCTTTTGCTCTCTAATAGGAGAGAAAATATCAAGAGAGCAGCAAAGAATAATTTGGAGAATTCCAGCGTTTGTACGACCGAGGAGTGCAGGCAGTGCACATGGAGGCACGCACGGAGCTTTGTGAGAAAGCACCCACGTGCTTTTCAACAACAAGCGGCAGCGAGTGCTTCCTGAATACGAAAGCGAGGGGCTTCACACTTGAGCTTGGGAGGAAAGTCCTCCTTTATTGCTCGTTTCGTAAGTACCGTTTTTAGTAATCATTTCTTCTCCTCTTTCATTTTGTTTTGTACTACATTGTTTTCTTTAACTAATTGTATATTTTCTTAATTATTTTCTGAAGAGGGAGATTGTTGGGTATGATCCAACAAAGGAGGAGTACAACTATGGATATAGAGCCCTCCGTCTTTGCAATTATGAGCGTGGATGTTGTGTATGCAGGATGTACACTTGGTTGAGTCCATTTTAGGGACTCAAGCAGATGAGGTAAGTGAGCCTAAACCCTTCTCTTTTCTACATCTAATTGTATTTTATTTCCCTTTCTTGCCTTGCACTTAATGGCATGTATGTAGGATGAAGAGGAAGAGGAAGAGGAGAACCCTGATTATAAGCACGAAGCGATAGAAGGAAGTGAAGAGGACGACGAAGATGATGATGATGATCACTCGAAATCCGATGAGGATTCCAGTTAACCACCTCTTAATTGTAGATATTTATTGTATTTGCAGCAAAAATAGCAGCATTTCTTATAACGAAAATAGTATGGCATCTACCTACCCTTCTACTTATAAAAACGCTGCTATTTTCACTGCTACACCCTCATTCGGTTGTTGTAGTGGTGGTATAAGAAGATTGGAATTAGGATAGAGGAGAAAGAAGCCAAAGTCAATGGAGCACGTTGAATTCATGGGGCTTAATGCCTTGGATATTGAAAATTTGATTCTTCAATAAATTTTACAATTATAAATGAGTGACTTGAATCAAATTTTGATTTCTTTCAATTTATACTTCACTATATTCACAACCTCCCATGTATACTTTCAAACTTTTATACATTAAAACATGGGTATAACAATAGAGCCAAATAAAAAATCCCATACTCCAGAAGTGTCATTGCATTACATTAAAAAACTATTTTTTTACAATGGATAGGAGTCATTAAAAAACTAATTTTTTTACACGGGACAGCTGTTGTACCTTCTCCTTTGCAGCGATGTGGTCAGAGTTCGTAAGGCTGGTCTGGGGAAAGGGCTGAGGTCGTCTGTACACATACATGACAGAGCTCTACCCCTTAAATCTTCACCTATAGAGACTTCTTTACAAGTAAGACGTGGTTGCATGATCAATTTTTCAAAAGGCGGAACATGCAAGATCTAATGTAAACCTTACACTTGTACACATGACGAGATTTAAATGCCAGGCAAGCGAGCCATAGGCCCCCAGCAAGTCCAATGGGATACCCAACAAAGAAGCCTCCAAGAGATACAGAATTACGTAGCCATTTCTGGAATAGGCTACTTCTGCAGCTAGGGCTGGAGCTAGGGCCGGCGGCGGCCGGTGTGGTATCACGGCCTTCATCAACGGTGGACGCATTGCATTGTGTTGGCAGCGGAAAGCCGCACAAGCCTGGATTGCCCTGGAAACTCGAGATGCCGAACCTGGTGTCGAAGTTGTCGAGCGTCGGGATCTGCCCTTGCAGGTGGTTGTTTGAGAGGTCCAGTGATGATAGACTGCTTAGAGAGCCGAAGCCCTCAGGTATGCCTCCTGTAAGATTGTTGTAAGAGACGTCGAGTGACTCAAGCTGGCTGAGGTTGCTCAGAGCTGGAGGGATATCTCCTGTGATATGATTGTGTGAGATATTCAAGGATGTAAGGCCGATAAGCTCTCCAAAGCTCTCAGCTATGCTACCTTCCAAAGAGTTCATTGACATGTCAATGAGCATTCTGCTGTTTAGGACATAGGAAAGCACCTGGGCGCTATTCTTGATAGTCAGAGGAACCTCTTCATAGAGGGTCAAGGAGTTATTAATCTTTGTGGAGCTCTGAAATTTGAGATATTGGAGGTGAGAAACAGTGTGTGGCATGTGACCTGTGAGGAGGTTATTGGAAAGGTCTAGTAGTTGCAAATTGGGAAGGTCCCATACCCAGCCTGGTATGGCACCCGTTATGTCATGGAAAGGACCCTCAGCTTCAATAACCCTTGGACGCTCTCTCTGGTGGGAATGGCTCCGGAGAGATTATTGTTTCCCAAGTCCAAGAGTTCAAGACTTTGGCTATTGGTGAAACCAGGCAAGCCTCCCTCAAGTTGGTTCTGCTGGACTGTGAAGGTTAGGAGGCTTTCCATCTTAGAGAGGTCTAGCTTCACCACCTCACCCGTCAGATTGTTTTCATACAGGCGTAATGTCTGAAGACTTGTGCAATTTTCTAGGGCCTTGGGAATCTGCCCAACTAGCCTTTTCCTAGAGAGGTCCAGGACTTTGAGCTGTGGAAATTGGCCAAGCCAGGGCGGAATAGATCCTGAGAGATTGTTTCCCCCAAGATCCAAATACTGCAACTGCGAGCTGAGCCTTGCAAGCTGATGCGGGAGAGCACCTTCCAGGTGGTTGGCGAGTAAATCGAGGTGATTAAGCAGGGAAAGGTTTCCTAATTGAGGAGGGTGTAGAAATCGAGGGAGGAGGCTACAGCCATGCTGGTGTTGCCATGGCTGCAGCATACACGAGAGCGAGAGGAAGAAGGATACGCGCTCACAGTTATGAATCATTGTTGATTATTAATGAGAGAATACATTTATTTATAGTTATTGAGTTGTGCCTCTTCGTGTGTCTGTTCATTGCTCACATGCGTTCACACACATGCGGACATTATAGCATTAATTCCTACACTCCCCCTTAATGCGAATGTCCGCATAAGGGTAAGTGAGAGCATGCTATGTGTCTAGTGATGTATGTATTGTGAATGCATGTGACATGATATATATTGTTTACATCATGAGTGAACAATTGAATGTGGTGAACAAGGTTAAAAAAGTATATGAGTGTTGATGTCTATGTTGATGATGACGAAGACAACTTTAGGTACTCCATTGGAAATAATGATGTCGGTGATGCTTTATACCCGCAACACTTTGATTCTCTTTGTGAGCTTGAACCATCCATTGAGCTTTCCCCCTCAAGCACATAAAGGGAATGAAATGTAGTTGCATTTGTACATGTCAAAAGGAAATTAATATATGAGTATGAGTTGAATTATCAAAATATAGATGTGAAACGATGTTATTTACAAGTGTGTATGTACAATTAAGTTTAATTTGTCATCGCTCAGAGGCTGATTCGTTTTCAGCTTGTCGAAGATAATGTTTAATTTTGGCCTCATGGATGGTGTAGACACTCCAATGGGCTCAATCGCCTCTTTGGGCATAGTTGTTTCCCTCTTGGGGATTCACAATTTTCCTTTTTGGGTTACTATTTCATGCCTCTTTGGGCTTTTAGGGTGGACGATTATATCACCCATGATTTTGTTTTAATATCATACCTCGTGGGTGTGGCCAACACTCCAACGGGTTGATGCCTCTTAAGGCTAATTTTTTGTTTGTTTGTTTGTTTTTTATGTTTTGTTTTTTATTATTATTATTTTTTCATTTGTTTGCCCAGGTCTTAAATTAGTGTCCATTGTAGGACGGACCTCTTTGGGTCTTTTTATGGGTCACTGTCCATTGGTAGGTCTTTACCTTTTTGTGGGTCTTTGCCCTTTTGTGGGTCTTTGCCCATTTGGTAGGTCTTTGCCTTTTGGTAGGTCTTTGCCTTTTTGTGGGTCTTTGCCCATTTGTGTTGTTTATTTGTTAGTTTGTTTCTTTTAATTATTATTATTGTTATTTTGAAAAGTTTTTATCATTTTTGTATAAAATGTCATGTGTGCACGTAAATAGCCTAAAAGAGTAGGCATGTTTGCACTCACGAATAGCCTGAATGTTTAGGCATGTTCGTGATGTGAGTATATTATTAAATATAAAATTAATTTTTGATTGATTATAAAGAAAAATATAATTATTATTTTTTAACTTTATGTATTTGTTAATTTGTTATTAGTATATATATTGTGATTATGCTAATGGGAAAACACAAATAGCCTTAGAAAGTAGGCAGGTTTGTGTTCATGAATACCCTTAATATTTATGTAGGTTCGTGTATTTTTTTTAAATAAAAAAATAAAAAATTATAATTATTGTTAGTAAAAGTGTGTGATAAAAAGGATTTAGAATATTTGATGATGGTTTTTTTTTTGTAATAATAATAACTATTGCCTGTTGATGAAATAAATATTATAATTCTTATCAATAGTATTTATATAACAAAATAAATGTTACTTATGGGAATATTAATAATATATACTATATTTATATATTATATCTATTAGTATATTAAAATATTTAAGATATATTATTATTAATGTTAAAGGGAGCATTTTCTTACGTTGGAGGGTTGATGTGGAGGACGAAGGAGCTGTTCCCGGAAGCAGGCAGTGGTGTAAAAGAGGTCCCCTCCTAGTTGCTGGGCACGATGGCCAGGTACTCGATCAAGTTCAAGCTTCTCAAGTGGTATGGCTTTGGCGGCGTGATTGACGCCTTCAAAGGCAAGAGGGCGTGGTGTGATGACGAGGGTCGGGCTCCACAAGCCTTCACGAGAGTCGCGTAGCAAGATGAAGGCGGCGAGAGAACAAGGCTGGTTGGCTTTGCTCGAAGGGGTACACGTCGAATGTTGTTGTTGTTGTTGAGGCGGAAGCGTGTAAGGTAGGTCCACAGAGGCCAATAGGAAAGATGGCGAGATACCATGTAGTTAAACGAAGAGGGGCTACAGCCATGCTGGTGTCGCCATGGCTGCAGCATACACGAGAGCGAGAGGAAGAAGGATATGCGCTCACAGTTATAAATCGTTGTTGATTATTAATGAGAGAATACATTTATTTATAGTTATTGAGTTGTGCCTCTTCGTGTGTCTGTTCATTGCTCACATGCATTCACACATGCGGGCATTATAGCATTAACTCCTACAGAGGGATTGAGCCGGTGATCTCATTTTTAGAGAGGTCCACAAAGGATAGATGCGGGAGTTGATCGCCGACTTGGGGTGGAATGGCACCATAAACACCGATAGATGGGGCTGCTATATATTCAAGCATGGTGAGATTGCCAAGCACGTACTGCATGAGAAAATTAAACCCGGCATTTACATCCCCGCTCCATGCAAGGGTGTTCAGGTTTGTCAACCTAGCAATAGATTTTGGGAAACTTCCAACTTGGTTCAAGTAGATGGGGCTAGATCCCAGGTCAAGCCATTCCAATTGACTGCAATTGCCAATCTCCTCGGGAACCGGGCCGTTAAGGTTAGCTGTAAACAAGGACAGAACCTGGAGCTGCTTCAGCTGCCCTATCTCCGCCGGTATTCTGCCACCGACTGGATTGTCTCCCAGATCTATACCTGTTAGTTGGGAGAAATTGGAGATCCAAGCGGGTATCCCACCAGTGACAAAGTTGCTCTCGAAGGAGAGCCCTTGCAAACGTGTAAGGTTCTGGAGAGCAGCAGGCATAGCTCCATGGAGGCTACCATGGCTCAACTCTAAGTACTGCAGACCTGTACAGCTTCCTAAAGATGGTGGTATTTCTCCTGTGATATTAACCCCATCTATTTGCAGGTGGGTTATAGTGGAGCAGAACCCAAAAGTCTTTGGCAAGGATCCACTAAGTTTGAAGAACCTGTTACGACCTTCATATGAGGTGTCGATGGCATTTTTAGACTGTAAATCCACCCAAGTGAGCACCCGCAAGCGAGGGAGCTGCCAGATGCCGGGTGTAACAAAGCCTGGTGGAAAATTGCCACCCACATCCAAGAACAGAAACTCAAGCTGCTTGCAATCACCCAAAGAAGATGAGATACCTGTTGTTGATGTCTCGAGGAGGAACCCTTGGAGCCACAGCTGAGTGATAGTCGGGCAAAAACTAAGAATCTCTGGCACAGGCCCCATTTGGAGGCCTGCAGGGAGAAAAGTCCTCCTTCATTGCTCGTTTCGTAAGTACCATTTTTAGTAATCATTTCTTCTCCTCTTTCATTTTGTTTTGTACTACATTGTTTTCTTTAACTAATTGTATATTTTCTTAATTATTTTTTGAAGAGGGAGATTGTTGGGGCATGACCCAACAAAGGAGGAGTACAACTATGGATATAGAGCCTTCCATATGCAATTATGGGCATGGATGCGTATGCACGATGTACACTTGGCTGAGTCCATTTTAGGGACTCAAGCAGATGAGGTAAGTGAGCCTGAACCCTTCTCTTTTCTACATCTAATTGTATTTTATTTCCCTTTCTTACCTTGCACTTAATGGCATGTATGTAGGATGAAGGGGAAGAGAAAGAGGAGGATCCTGATTATAAGCACGAAGCGATAGAAGGAAGTGAAGAGGACGACGAAGACGACGATGATGATCACTCAGAATCCGATGAGGATTCCAGTTAACCACCTCTTCATTGTAGACATTTATTGTATATATGGCCAGAGGCCCGACACTTCGTGAAATAAAATAAATTTTGGGCTCAATTATATTCTTCACAATGTATGTGTTTCTTATGTTTGTGTTTGTGTCATAAAATAGAAACTGTGACTTTGTTTTAATTTAAAAAAAGAGCTGGGACAGACTCGGGAGTCCTGTGCAGACTCCCCAGCTCTTTTTTTACGGTGCAGTGCTTTTGCTACTGAGTAGCGCAAACAGCAGTGAAATATCGTTGCTCGGTAGCGATATTTCGCTAACGAAACATCAAAATATTATTGCTGAGTAGCAAAATTTCCGTGCTAAGCTGCGAACCCGTTGTTGCAGCAAAAATAGCAGCATTTCTTATAACGAAAATAGTATGGCATCTACCTGCCCTTCTAGTTATAGAAACGCTGCTATTTTCACTGCTACACCCTCATTCGGCTGCTGTAGTGGTGGTATAAGAAGATTGGAACTAGGATAGAGAAGAAAGAAGCCAAAGTCGATGGAGCACATTGATTTCATAGGGCTTAATGCTTTGGATGTTAAAAATTTGATTCTTCAATAAATTTTACAATTATAAATGAGTGACTTGAATCAAATTTTGATTTCTTTCAATTTATGCTTCACTATATTCACAACCTCCCATGGATACTTTCAAACTTTTATACATTAAAACATGGATATAACAATAGAGCCAAATAAAAAATCCCATACTCTAGAAGTGTCATTGTATTACATTAAAAAACTAATTTTTTACAATGGATGGGAGTCATTAAAAAACTAATTTGTTTACACGAGAGAGCTGCTGTACCTTCTCCTTCGCACCGATGTGGTCAGAGTTCTTAAGGCTGGTCTGGGAAAGGGCGAGCGAGTGAAAACCTAGCTGAGGTCGTCTGTACACATACATGACAGAGCTCTACCCCTTAAATCTTCACCTATAGAGACTTCTTTACAAGTAAGTTGGCATAAATACTAGAGTTATAGAGACTTCTTTACAAGTAAGACGTGGTTGCATGATCAAGTTTTTAAAAGGCGGAACATGCAAGATCTAAGGTTTTAGACGTGGTTGCATGATCAAGTTTTCAAAAGGCGGAACATGCAAGATCTAATGTAAACCTTACACTTGTACACGTGACGAGATTTGAATGCAAGGCAAGCCAACCATAGACCCCCAGCAAGTCCAATGGGATACCCAACAAAGAAGCCTCCAAGAGATACAGAATTACGTAGCCATTTCTGGAATAGGCTACTTTTGGAGCTAGGGCCGGCGGCGGCCGGTGTGGTATCACGGCCTTCATCAACGGTGGACGCATTGCATTGTGTTGGAAGCGGAAAGCCGCACAAGCCTGGATTGCCCTCGAAACTCGAGATGCCGAACCTGGTGTCGAAGTTGTCGAGCGTCGGGATCTGCCCTTGCAGGTGGTTGTTTGAGAGGTCCAGTGACGATAGACTGCTTAGAGAGCCCAAGCCCTCAGGTATGGCTCCTGTAAGATTGTTGTAAGAGACATCGAGTGACTCAAGCTGGCTGAGGTTGCTCAGAGCTGGAGGGATATCTCCTGTGATATGATTGTGTGAGATATTCAAGGATGTAAGGCCGATAAGCTCTCCGAAGCTCTCAGCTATGCTACCTTCCAAAGAGTTCATTGACATGTCAATGAGCATTCTGCTGTTTAGGACATAGGAAAGCACCTGGGCGCTATTCTTGATAGTCACAGGAACCTCTTCATAGAGGGTCAAGGAGTTATTAATCTTTGTGGAGGTGAGAAACAGTGTGTGGCATGTGACCTGTGAGGAGGTTATTGGAAAGGTCTAATAGTTGCAAATTGGGAAGGTCCCATACCCAGCCTGGTATGGCACCCGTTATGTAGTTGGATCCCATGGAAAGGACCCTCAGCTTCAATAACCCTTGGACGCTCTCTCTGGTGGGGATAGCTTCGGAGAGATTATTGTTTCCCAAGTCCAGGAGTTCAAGACTTTGGCTATTGGTGAAACCAGGCAAGCCTCCCTCAAGTTGGTTCTGCTGGACTGTGAAGGTTAGGAGGCTTTCCATCTTAGAGAGGTCTAGCTTCACCACCTCACCCGTCAGATTGTTTTCATACAGGCGTAATGTCTGAAGACTTGTACAATTTTCTAGGGCCTTGGGAATCTGCCCAACTAGCCTGTTCCTAGAGAGGTCCAGGACTTTGAGCTGCACCAGATTGCCTAGCGTTTCGGGAATTTCCCCCGTGAGGCTGTTGTTTGAAAGGAGCAAATTCTGGCTCAGTGACAATAGCTGACCAAGAGTAGGAGGAATTTGACCCTCTAATTTATTGTTGGCCAAGCTAAGGTCTTGCAGTGCATTACAGTTTCCCAATGTGACTGGGATTTCTCCCTCGAGCTGATTATCGTTTATATACAAGACTTGCAGTGTTTTTAGTCCCCCTACTGAACTGGGCATGACTCCCTGCAGCTTATTGTTGTTTAGATAGAGGGTTTCTATCGAGCTATTGTAAGTAAAGCCGTCTAGGAATCCATATGGGATGCCGCCGATAAGTCTGTTCCTAGAGAGGTCCAGGACTTTGAGCTGTGGAAACTGGCCAAGCCAGGGCGGAATAGATCCTGAGAGATTGTTTCCCCCAAGATCCAAACACTGCAACTGCGAGCTGAGCCTTGCAAGCTGATGCGGGAGAGCACCTTCCAGGTGGTTGGCGAGTAAATCGAGGTGACTAAGCAGGGAAAGGTTTCCTAATTGAGGAGGGATTGAGCCGGTGATCTCATTTTTAGAGAGGTCCACAAAGGATAGATGCGGGAGTTGATCGCCGAATTGGGGTGGAATGGCACCATAAACACCGATAGATGGGGCTGCTATATATTCAAGCATGGTGAGATTGCCAAGCACGTACTGCATGAGAAAATTAAACCCGGCATTTACATCTCCGCTCCATGCAAGGGTGTTCAGGTTTGTCAACCTAGCAAGAGATTTTGGGAAACTTCCAACTTGGTTCAAGTAGATGGGGCTAGATCCCAGGTCAAACCATTCCAATTGACTGCAATTGCCAATCTCCTCGGGAACCGGGCCGGTGAGGTTAGCTGTAAACAAGGACAGAACCTGGAGCTGCTTGAGCTGCCCTATCTCCGCCGGTATTCTGCCACCGAGTGGATTGTCTCCCAGGTCTATACCTGTTAGTTGGGAGAAATTGGAGATCCAAGCGGGTATCCCACCAGTGACAAAGTTGCTCTCGAAGGAGAGCCCTTGCAAACGTGTAAGGTTCTGGAGAGCAGCAGGCATAGCTCCATGGAGGCTACCATGGCTCAACTCTAAGTACTGCAGACCTGTACAGCTTCCTAAAGATGGTGGTATTTCTCCTGTGATATTAACCCCATCTACTTGCAGATGGGTTATAGTGGAGGAGAACCCAAAAGTCTTTGGCAAGGATCCACTAAGCTTGAAGGACCTGTTACAACCTTCATATGAGGTGTCGATGGCATTTTTAGACTGTAAGTCCACCCAAGTGAGCACCCGCAACCGAGGGAGCTGCCAGATGCCGGGTGTAACAAAGCCTGGTGGAAAATTGCCACCCACATCCAAGAACAGAAACTCAAGCTGCTTGCAATCACCCAAAGAAGATGAGATACCTGTTGTTGATGTCTCGAGGAGGAACCCTTGGAGCCACAGCTGAGTGATAGTCGGGCAAAAGCTAAGAATCTCTGGCACAGGCCCCATTTGGAGGCCTGCAGTATATACTGTTTCCACAAGATACAGCACGCTCAAGCCTGGAAGCTGCCATACCCCTTGTGGAATGACGCCCTGGAGGCCGTTGTCACGAAGAACTAGAAACTGTAGCTGCTTACATTGGGCCAGAGATGCAGGGATCTGCCCGGACAAAGCCAGCCTCCTGAGCCGGAGGTCTTTGATGGTCGGACAAAATCGGAGCCCCGTAGCAGGCAAAGATGCAGACAATGGAGCTGCGCCGGGACTGTCTAACCACAGCAACTGCAAGCTGGGGAGCTGCCATATGCTTGCAGGAAGAGGACCCATGAGCAAGTTGTGGCTGAGGTCCAGTTGAGTGAGTGCGGAGAGGTTCCCCAGAGCATCAGGTAGCTTGCCGCCCAGTAAGTTGAAGGAGAGGTTGAGGTATTGAAGGCTGCCTGCGAGCTGCCCACCGTCGAAGAGACCAGCGGGAAGCTGACCGCTGAAATGGTTATCCGACAAGTCAAGCAGAGAAAGACAAGGGAGGAGGGCAAGCGAGGAAGCGATGGAACCTGAGAGGTTGAAGCGACGCAGGTTCACATTCACCACGTGCAGATGCTGGGCATCGCACAAGATCCCATCCCAAGGTGCTACATATTTCTGATTCTTAGCTAAGGAGCCGCATGGCCCTGAAGCATTGTGATCACCTTCGACAGACCAAGAAGCCAGCCATCTGAAGGGATCTTGAGTAATGCCTTTTTTAAACATAATCAGAGCTTGGACTTCATCTAAGCTAGGCGCAGCTGCAGAAGCCAAATACACAGTACAGAGCGTGGGCAAAGCAATAAACAATAGTGAACAACTAAGGGTGATCAAGCTTGCCATATCTTGTGCCAATATGTATATTTTGCCCCCCCACTGTGTGTCCACTCATGCTCCATCCACTTATATGGGCATCTCAACTCCACCTCACGCCATAGCAGACGTCATCATCGCGTGCCAGCTGGAAGAAGGGTGGTAGTCGGGTACGTACACCAGACGGAATTCCAACCTTCTTTTTCTGCAGATCAAATTCATTGGTCTTGTTGACATTCTGAATAAGTCGCGCGGAAATTCATACAGATGGAGGTTGATGTTGGTTGCATTTTCCAAAGGAAATGGTGTGGTGGGTCTGGAGACGAGAATGATTGAACCCTTTACGTGGTGTCTATTTAGCGCCGTCGTGGTGTCTACCGAGGTCCAACCTATTTGATTTCTTGCCAATGCTCATTCCTGCTTGTTGTAGTGGGTCTGAATGGATCCATCCCTTGGTTTTGACGACGTGTGATTTCTTGCCAATGCTCATTCCTGCTTGTTGTAGTGGGTCTGAATGGATCCATCCCTTGGTTTTGACGACGTGTGATTTAAAAAAAATAACCTTCAAAAAAACCCTATTATAAAATTAGCCTTCCGAGCTAGAAAGGTGTTAACCCTACAAAAATATCAAAAAAACAAGGTTACCCTTAAATGTCACCCTACAAAATAAAATAACGTAAAGAAATTTCTCAAAAAAAGAAAAAACATCAAAAGAAACATAGACGGGTAGATATGGGGACCACTCAAATCTTAATCTTTGTGGTTTGACAAAGATTACAATCATTATCATTAAATAAAAGTCAGGTTTCTAAAGATTTTATAACTTTAATATATTATTAATTATATATATGTAAGGTATTAATAGATTAGTCATGGTGAGTACTTTAGAGATATATATTAAAAAAAACAGGATATGTGGAAATATGTGATGATATTGCACATCCCTCTGTGCATGGACCAAGTTCAAAGCCAGTGCTGGAGGTGGAGAGGACTCAGGATTTGCCCCAAACGAGTCTGCGCTGTGAGCCTTGAGGCTTGAGAGAGCTTCACTCAAAATAAAAAAAAGGCATCTGCGAGTGGAATTCAGAAACTCAAACTTCTCACTCATTTGCTAAACATCTTGATCATCTCTGCTTCAATGGCAACCTGGGCATCACAACAAGCTTTATACATATGCTTTTGTACTTTATCTGCATCCGCTACTGCATAGATCTCCTAGAGGGTTTCAAGATGGGTCATTACCATCGATTATAACCTACTGCTCATCCTGAGTCCTAGCATGAGATAGGTTTTACAATTCTTGCTCTACCTATGCAAGCTTGAAGCACATCTCAACCATGCCATTTGTCAACCTTTTCACTTTACTCTTGGATATCTCGGGCTGAGCATCCTTGTTCCGAAGTTGGTCTTGTAAGTCAAAGATTTGAATAGTTTTCTCTTAGCACTCCGCCAGAGCTGATTGGAAACTTTCTACCACCATCTCGTCCTTCATTCCCAATCATAGGCGCTTAGATCGAATGCCCATGTTTCATAAAGCTGACTCGAAACTTTCTACCACCATCTCGTCCTTCATTCCCAATGTGGCACTTAGCTCGAATGCCTGTGTTTCATAAAGCTGCTCAAGGATGGCTTTTTGGGCTAGCATGTTTAGTTGACGTTGTAAAGTGGATTCCCTTTCCTGTAGAGAGATACCTAGGCCAGCCACATTTGCCAAGTAATTTTAAGATCATTCCATATGACAAACTCTACTCTGCCCACCTCCCCTTTGATTTAGGCTTCGCTCAGGTTTGACATCTCTAGGGGTAAGCAGTCACTAAAGCAATCATAGATGAGCTAGAGGGGCTAGCATCTTAGGTGGAAGTGGGCCTGCTCAGCTTTCACCATTGCTTTGTTCTTTTATTTTTCTGAGCAGTCGGCTTCTCCCCTTCAGTAGACTCGAATGTTTCTATTTCTGTAGGTTTCTCAGTGTCCTATAGTTATTTCTACTTCTGCAAGTGTCTCGACTTCCACAGGCTTTTCTACTTCTGAGATAACAACCATCTGCCCATGTAATCTTTTAATATCTTTAGCCAAAACACGACAAGATTTAGATCTCTTCCATCATTGGACCACTAGGATCACACCTAGGCTCACCCTCTAAGGTGTTGATGACTATGTTAAACACAATGTCGAGAGGAGGTGGCGACACACCCATGAGGACACCATGCAAAGTTGCCAGCAAATATGGTCCAATCTTTATACGACCTTTATCTAAAAGCTTCATGATCTCCTGGGTAAGTTGATAGTGAAGCAACTCCCCCCCAGGGGACAACATCTCCCCATTGAACCTCTAAGATCTAATCGAGCACTCGTCTTGAAGTATAGGAGAGTTTTTGGGTCCAGGAGATCATCTACACCCAAAATCGAGTCCGTAAGCGGGTTTACACATTCTCACAGCTCTAAACAAGAAACTCTTTTTGCTTTAGTTGAGAATCATGGATCAAGCTCTCCTAATGAAAAGACATCTATGTAATCATAAACTAATCCTATACTAATGACAACACTAATCTAATGTGGATATGTGAAGATAGTGTTGAGATGTCAAGCTCAACATGAGCTGACACTCATGAAGCGCCTTCATGACCATTCGACATTTACATCACTAGCGTGTTTGGTAACTGGCACCGACATATCTTCACTAGAGATTCCATAGCTAGACTACACCGACTAGTCCACACCTACCCACTCCACTTAGCGTGTTCACATTATGGACCGCTTGTATATACTCTATTATGTGTGTTAGTCACTTTATCTTCTTTATAAACCTCTTTTGTTGTGTGAAGAAGAAGAAGAGTTGTTAGTCTCTCACCTTTTGTGTTCTCTTCTAGGGTTGTGTGAGAGTGTGTGCTTTTTGCAAGAGCTCAAGCTCTCTTCTCCCTTGCATCTTTTCATTGTATCAGACCTTGTTTCATGCTAAGGGCTGAGCGGCAAGCAAGAGAAGTAGAGGAAGCAGTACGAGAGTAAAGGATTCATCTACTCTTCCCCCTTTGTGTTGGCTACCACACCCTTGTCAAGAGCTCTTCGGGAGGCATCGGCAAACACACTTCGATTGAGGAGCTTTCTTCGCGGGGGAGCAGACGTACAGGGCAACTATATTGTCCTCCGTTAAAAAAAAAACGTGTCGAAAAAGTGTTTCAAGCACGTCTGGACCTCCGTTATTCAGTTCGCAGACGTTCACGGATACTGCGGGGTAATTTTCAATTCTTTGCAGAAGTCTGTTTTTGGAACTGTAGGAAGGGCGATTGGTTGTGCAGACACTGTGTGTAATGCAAAGAGGTCTTAAAGTTGCCATTGGGTGTATGTATGCAAATTGAGGTCACTGTTGTGAAAGTTTGGGTGCAGTATAGTACCACTCTGTAGCAAATACAACAGTTTGTGCAGGTCAAACAAGAGTGCTATTTTTGGGAAATTTGTGTTGGAGAGGCAAGATGTCGAATGATGGAATAAACTAGATTGTTGCAGAGAAGCTTGTTAAGAACAACTTCCATGCTTGGAGGTTTAGATTGACCAATGTCCTTATGGGAAAATGTTACTGGAATTACATTGAAGGTGAACATGAGGAGGCACCAGAGATACCGGAGATTAATCCAACTACCTACAGATGTAAAAAATTCAAGGATTGGAATCAAGGAACAAGGAAAGTCATGTATTGGCTTCCTATCAGCATAGAAGACACTATGATTGGGCATATACAGGATACCAAGTCACCTAAGGAGGCATGAGACACCTTGGTGAAGCTGTATATGAAACTAACACCATTCATACTGTGGAGAAAAAAAATATGTATATAAATGAATATGCCTTGAATATAAAGAGCATTGTGTAATACCTTACATCTATTGGTATTTCTGTTGATGATGATGATAAGGTCGTAGTGTGTCTACGTGGTCTCGGGCCATAATACAAGGCGTTCTATACATCTATTCAGACTCGGGAGAATATTCTCAACTTCACAGATTTGGTGTCAATGCTGATCATTGAAGAGAAGAATTTAGGTGAAGATCGACAGTCTTCATAAAACAAAAACAATTCAGAGCAGCAGGCCTTCTACACAAGTGCAGGTAGAGGACTAGGTAGAGGGCGTGGACGTGGCCAAGGTGGTGGCTGAACAGTAATCAGAATTATGGTGAGCACAGCAGCAACAGTTCCAGGATTCGCAAAACCAACACACAAGTGGAAGAGGCTAGTTTAGAGGTAGGGGGAGTCAACAAGGTCATGGTAATTGGCAAAGGCAACATAATGATACACGAGACTGTTTTTACATTGGTTAGCCTCCTGGACATGTGCAAGCAAATTACTATAAGAAGGGTTGTTGCAAGATCAGGGTGTCCAGTTTTATCCAGTTTATGCTGGACTGGGACAATGCTTGGAGAGCAAGTTTTGGGGGGCAAGGTACTTAAAATAAGATCAAGCAAATAATAGAAAATACGCTTGCCCTTAAACTAACCAAATATAACTTAAATTAATATAAATTAGTCTAATTAATCAAAATTAATCAAGAATATGATGAAATGATTAAAAAATGATCTTTCCATACTTAGAGTGATCCAATTTATTTTTCCATAGATGCACCATTACAAGCACACTAGTCCCTATAGGTTTTATATGATTCACATCAAAAATGTAATTTTACTAATTAGATTATTAATATTTGCAGGCCTTCTGATAGTCTGGAAGAATTTTGAAAAAGAGATCATTAAAAATCCAACCATTGGATTTGCAATTTTTACTAACCACCACATTCTACTAATGTCTCAATACCTACCCACTCTTTTGATCTACAAGATTGAGGATTTTAAGTGGTAGCTATTGTGGGTACAAAAAGTGGCGTATATTATAACACTTTAAAGACCTTGAAATATTTAAAGAAAATAGACAAATATCTTAAAATTTTCTCGAAAAATCAAGTTAAGTTCCATATTATGCGAAGATCTAAGGTACAAAGTGGGAATCTCATATGAGTTTATATGTAAAAGATATTAGCATTTTATGGAATTAGTTCAAATTCGGGACAGGGTGTATACATTGACTTTGTACCTAAGAAAATGAGGACTTTTGACTATCTAATGCTGAATCAAATTATGCAACTATATTTCCAACTTTGAATATGATGCTCTAACAAAAGAACTTGAAACGAAATTCCTTCATTTACTAGGAGAGATTAGCCACTAAAGGAAAACAAATGCCTGTTTTTTTACTATTTACAGGGTGCCTGAGTGGACAAAACTGGGTACCCTGATCTTGCAACCCCCCAGAAACACAGTGACATTAGAAATGGAAAAGTGGAGCAAAACAACTATGCGTTCTCTAGCAAAAATAATGAGGATAATGAGAGGTTGTTTATGCAACATGTAGTTAATACTATGTCTAGAAATGATGTAGCAGCATGTAAGGATGATGTATGGTATGTCGATTTAGGTGATTCGAACCACATGACAAGTCATGGTGAGTGGTTCAAGGAAATGAAGAATATTGAAAGACTAGGTTTTGTTGAAACAAGGGATGGCACTGTTCATCCGATTGCCCATGTTGGAGATGTGCCATTGTCTATGCAGGATGGTAATTTATATGGTCTCAAATATTTTATGCTACATTTTTTATGATGTGCATTAGATTTAGAAGATGATTGATTCTTAGCTTTGTCTAATATGGGAGACGAAAGAAGATTGAGTACATTATCATTCTTGGTAGTGACATATGGGACGATCTTCTCCACAATACTTCCCAATTTCCTACTCTTAGAAGATGGGGATGGTCACACCAAGCGAGCTTGGTGGAGGGAGCTTTTCTTGGCTAGCCTGTCTCTCTACTTGAATAATCTCTCTCTAACTATTGCCACCACCATCCCTGCCCACCACCGCCCAGTCCAGCCCAGCCCACACCACCATCTCTCTCCTTCTCCTACCCTCTTTTCTCCTCCACTCTCTCCCTTCCCTCCCTTGCCATCACTCACTCTCTCTAGGAGATCCTCCTCTCTTCTTCTCCCACCCTCCCTCTCTCTCTCTCCCTTTCACTCTCCCACCCTCCCTCTCTCTCCACTCTCTCTTTCCATTTCACTCTCCCACCCTCCCTCTCTCTCTCTCTCCTTATCCCACCCTCTTCCCCCCTCTCTCTTTCCTCCCTTTCCCTCTCCCACCCTTCCTCTTTTGTCTATCCTTGTCTCCCTTTGCTAACACTCTCTCTCTCTTCTATTACCACCATCCATTTCTGTCCCTCCCTTTCACTCTCCCACCCTCCCTCTCTATCCTTCTCTTACCTCCTATCCTCCTTCCTTCTCTCGCTCTCTATATCCTCCTCTTCCTCTCTATCTTTCTCTTACCTCTTATGCCCCTTCCCTCTCTTGCTCTCTATATCCTCTCTCTCTCTCTCTCTCTCTCTCTCTCTCTCTATATATATATATATCCTCCCTCACTCTCTATATCCATCTCTTTGCTCACTCTCTTTATCCTTCTCTCTCTCTCTCTCTCTCTCTCTCTCTCTCTCTCTCTCTCTATCCTTCTCTCTCTCTCTCTCTCTCTCTCTCTCTCTCTCTACCATTCTCTTTGCTAACCTCTCTATCCTTCTCTTACCTCCTATCCTCCTTTCCTCTTTTGCTCTCTATATCCTCATCTCTCTCTCTATCCATCTTGTTGCTCACTCTCTCTATCCTTCTCTTTACTCTCTCTCTATCCTCCTCTCTCTCTCTAACCTTTTTTTACTCTTGCTCTCTCTCTCTCTCTCTCTCTCTCTCTCTCTCTCTCTTTGCTAACTCTCTCTCTATCCTTCTCTTCTTGGCTATCCTTCTCTCTTCCTATCCCTCTCTCCCCCTTCCTATCCTTCTCTTTGCTAACTCTTCAGTCCTTCTCTTTGCTCACTCTCGCGTCCCCCTCTCTCTCTCTACCCTTATCTTTGCTCTCTCTCTCTCTCTCTCTCTCTCTCTCTCTCTCTCTCTCTCTCTCTCTCTCTTTTAGTCCTTCTCTTTACTCACTCTCGCCTCCCCCTCCCTCTCTCTCTACCCTTCTCTTTGCTCTCTCTCTCTCTCTCTCTCTCTCTCTCTCTCTCTCTCTCTCTCTCATTTTCTCGAACTCCTGATTTTGTTCTGGCCATGAGGTACTCATCCTATTATTCATGAATTGTAACATTAGTGGATGATATGCAAATTTTTATCATATATTGCAAGTGTATAAAGATTGAAAGTTTACTTGGAATAATATTTGGAAAAGTTTTGAAAGCTCGCAGTTATACCAAGATGGGTGGCCCTTTTTTTTCTGTGTCGAGGCATGCTTGTCCATCCATGCCTTGTTTATCTCTCTAGTGTGCTTCATAGTTGTCTCTTTGTTTACTAGCCCAAGTCCTAATGAGGCACACTTTGTCCATAAAGGAAGACGAAACATAGCCCACTTCATTCATCCTACGACAACAAAATTAAAGATAGACATGCTCAGATGTTGCGTTTTGAATCTTTTCAAATTCTCCCATGCATTGTTGGGCAATACAAGGATGTACTCTTTATTTGAAATAAAAATGGGTGGAATTATAGAAGAGATGATACAAAGGTTAAATATGACATTGGAATCACGATAGAGATATAAAAGTTATGCAATCATTATATGAGAGTTAGTTATAGAATAATCATTATATTAGAGGTAGTTATGTAAGAGTCAGTTATGAAATAATCATTATAAGAAGTTAGTTATAGAATAATCATTAAATGAGAGGTAGTTATGCACGCACGTATTGTATAGTTTAATTATTGAAAATGAATTTTAGATTTTGTGTATTAATGACATTATTTATAATGATCATTTTTATAAAATGAGTATATTTTTTTTTAAATCTAATATGTATAGAATTTATGTTTAGACTTTGAATTTGTTGTCATTAGTTTGTTGTATGTTTGTGAGATGGTTTTTTGGAGCTTATGTGTTTTTTGAGAGCTTTTCTTGCCATGGAGAGCACTTGTTTTCACATTATTGTGGGAGGTTTGGAGAGTGATCCTATTGTTAGAACTGTATAGGGTCGTTATTTTATTACTAAAGAGATGATGATTTTGATGGAATATTGTGTCCTCACTTTGGATTGAAAGTTTTTGCAATAAAACCACAAGATGATGGTGTAGAACATCTTATACCTATCTAGTCAGCTAGACCCGCTGGAGAGGAACCATTTTATATCTTTGATAAAGATATAACAACAGAATACCTTGTTATTCCAATAATAGGAGAGTTAAGCAACACTACAGCAAGCACCCCAAAAGGAGTTATTATTGACCTTACAATAGGAGATTCTCCCATAGGTACACCACTTCAGAATAGTGTGGTCAAATACTTATTTTCTCAGGCATCGCATGGTGGTTTTCTTCGTAGATTGTTATTAGCAAGCACACATATTGAAAAAGTAGAAGAGATTCCTCAAATCTATAATGGTAATGTGGATTTTGAGTTGCCAAATGTACATGATCCTTCAGCCTCTCCAATGCAAGGAATGGAGCAAGCACAGGATGGCCATTGTTTGGTGAAACCTACAAAGAGTCATGTGAATTTTCCTGGGGCAAGCTTTGGATGAGTCAGATTGGTGTTATGTGTTTAAAATGTCAACCACAGACTTGCATCGAGTTTAGATCTGGTGAACCGTATGCACCAAAAAGGAGACAGGGATTTGAGGAAGGCTTGAGTTTATTTTGATCACATCAGGCATGTGTAAGGATGGACAATAATGGCTGCACATGTATATGATCGAAGGTAGAGTTTGGTCTTGTTAAGTTCTTGAAAAATTTTGATCTTGTTTTTAGTACTTTTCCAATTGTCGTATGATGGCATGCAGCCTGCACAAGAGCTCATGACAATTGCAACTTGTGAAATGAAAGATGAGGACACAGTGGCACAAGTACTTTTTTGGGAGATGATTAGCAATGTTGTGGTCCAAAATGGCTTCTTCAAGCCAGATTTTTTTGGCTTCATGGGCTGATGAGACTGGATCATATTGGAAGGTAGTTAGGACTGTCTATAATAATGGACTAGATAATATATTGAAAGGTCATGATTGTTCGTGTCTTTTTCAATGGGAACAAAGCTTGAACATCCATACAAAACAATATGTAGTTAGGAATTTTCAAGAAGAGCACAAGCAACTATGTCGTCAATGGCATTGTGCATTGAGTGAGGCAGAGGCACTTTTAAAATATAGACACATTAGATCGTGGTGGATAAATGATAAAGTCACTGATGCAAACTTACCATACATGTATTGTTGGCTTAGTGGTGGCATACTAGATATCCCCATTGGACGAAACGTCTTGTAGAGGTAAGCATTGTTTTCTTGGTTCTCAAAAAGAATATCTTGTATTTTGAATCTAAATTATCAACTTAACTATCAGGT
This sequence comes from Cibotium barometz, assembly GCF_041138505.1. Taxonomy (NCBI): domain Eukaryota; kingdom Viridiplantae; phylum Streptophyta; class Polypodiopsida; order Cyatheales; family Cibotiaceae; genus Cibotium; species Cibotium barometz. Next base: position 38,534,752 of record NC_141080.1, on the reverse strand, counting down.
TATAGAATGTGGTTGGATGATGCAATTAACTTAATTTCCTGTTGTAGAATGTTGACGATGCCTGTGTGTCGCACATGCCGACCACTAATTTAGCGGAAATAAAGCATGCAATTTGGTTAGTAGGAGAGGGTTTCATGGGAACCATCTCTTTATAACTGCTTCAGACCTTGCTAATGCCCTCTTGAAATCCACCAAGAAGCATGCATTCATACAAGGCAAATATCACGGAGCAGGCCCTACGATAACAAAGTTAATGGACAAGGCCAAAGCATCAAAAGCTCCAAGTCCGTCAAGCACTAGCAGATTGGTGGGGGAAGTAGTGAGTGGCACACCAATGCTCATGTAACCAAAGTTTTTTGGTGATAAAATTACTGTTAGAGCTGATGTTGAAAACCCACAGTTATAAATCTTGAGGAAGATAACTCATCACATCGTCCAGAGTATGTCACAGAAAACCAGCCACGTAAGAAACAAGGTAGGAGATTAAGCTTTACACCCACTATTCCTTTAATTGCAAGTTGTCAAAAAAACGTAGAGGGACAAACAACTAAAGCAGAGTTGCAGGAAATTTTGGAGAGTGACATACACAATTCAATGTAGGCTATACGTCGACGAACATCTCTACACAGCAAGGTAACTTGCCAAGGATGGTTAGGTGGCCAAGATGGCAAGTGCAAAAAGAGCATCAAGAACTGTTGGCAAGGTGTTCCAGCTCCTTCTTTCTATGGTATGAGAGAATGGTCTAGGGGGGGTAAGGTGTTCTAGCTCGTTCTTTCTATAATATGAGAGAATGGTATGGGGGGAAAAGGCATCAAATCATGTGGTTTTGTAACAACAGCATGGATCATACTTGGAGATTACGTAACACCATCTGTCAATCACATGCTAGGCCCTTGATTGTTTGGCCAGTGGGACAAGGTATAAACCTGCCTGTGGATGAGATTCAAGAATTGGATGCTGGTGGGTTTGTGTTGCAAAAGGGACAATGCCAGGATGCAAATGATGTAGGCCAATGGTCAACAAGGTACATAAGTGGCATATCAGATATGGTAGCCAAGCTAATAGATTTGGCAATTTCAAGTATAGCTACGGTCTTTAAGCATTTGGTCATTAAATGTTGGCAGATGGAAGTTTTTTTAATTGAGACTGAGGAATCGCTAGTGTGTAATGAAAAATAACGGGTGACTATGTGAAAGAATCCATCATGCACATGTCCCGATTTTCAAATCAGGGCAGATGCTAGATGACCATATTGTACATGCAAGCACCTTTTACTTTGTATATTTGCGTATCCTTGGTATAGATGCAAACCATAATATGTTTATACATCAACCCACTCTAAAAAAGGAGGACCTAATGAGAATGTTCAACAATAGAAGAATAATGTGAAAAGGATCTAGTGCTGTTGATGACATTATACTGCAGTTTTGAAAAGATCCTTTATGTTGCAATAATAAAATGTCCGACTATTTACTTTTTTGTTTTTTTTAATATTTTAGCAGGACAATTAATATGTTTATATGTCAATGCCTTGAATATGTTCATTCCATTCATCTACTTTTTCAAAAAAAAGTGGATAGACATGTATCTACTTTTCTAAACTTAGAGAAAAGCCATTCATTTACTTTTCTAAATTTAGGGAAAAGCCAAGCATCTACTTTTCTAAATTTAGTGCGTAACCATGCAAAGTAGCTTTTTGCTTTTTGCTTTGTGTATCTATAAATTTTACCCCTTCCTCTTACTCTAATCCTCACTTCCAAATCTTCTTCCCTCCCTCTCCCTCTTGTTGCCTCCCTCACTCTCTCATTGTATTTCTCTCCCTCTTTATTGCTCTCTTCCTTACAACCCTCACAATCATCAACTACCTTTGTTCATCTCTAATAGCTTCTTCTAATGGCCCTAGCTATACTATGAAGGAAACCCTACAAAGGGTTTGCAAAGATTTATGCAACAAAACGGGCGAAGATGTAACAGAACATCTCAGAATCAGGACAGAGGCCCGTAATCCTTGGACCAAGATGCTAGTAGATGAGCCTATTGATTTTGAAGATTTGTTCGTGTGTGGAACATGAAGATTGGAAGTGTCGATACTTGGCGAAGTTTTCGATATATTGCTTTGAAGAGATGGAGGAGCCCTTCTTCGGGAGGAGTCAAAGAATAAAGTAGTCGAAAAAAGTGTATAGGTGTAGGATCCATAGGTAGTTATAGTAAGTATGTTTTCAATTTTAAACAATGCTAGATTGTAGTAGCCTATGTAATAACCTTTTTTTGGAATAAAGTGGTTTCAACTATAGATCGCCATGTCTTTTGTATTAATTATGGGTTTATTGTTGTTATGATTAATTATATCAAATTCTTGGTTTATTGTATGTTTTGAATAACAACGTCATGTCCTTATCTCCCTCATTCCCTCTTCCTCTCAAATAATTAGTTCATGATCTCAATCATAATTAAAAAATCATTGACCTTTAATAGTGACATGAGGATTAAATAACTTTAAAAATGAGCCCACGTGTGTAGTAAAATAATGGACATGTGTGATGTTGACAATTTTCACATGGGGTTTGTGAATATTAAAAACGACTATTTTTATTGTATTTGTAAAACGGTGCACCTGAGAGAGAGAGAGAGAGAGAGAGAGAGAGAGAGAGAGAGAGAGAGAGATCCATCGAGCACGACAGCGATCCATCAAGCCACCGACAGCTTTGGTATGTGTTTCTCTTGCACACACTCATGCACGCGCGCGCACACACACACACACACACACACACACACACTCATGTAGGAACACACGTCAGAGACACACACACACTCATGTGCACACACACACACACACACACACACACACACACACACAAGGAGAAACACATACAACACAGACATACACATCCAGTAATGCTACACAGAGAGAGAGAGAGAGAGAGAGAGAGAGAGAGAGAGAGAGAGAGAGAGAGAGAGAGAGAGAGAGAGAGAGAGAGAGAGGTTTTTGCGATTTGGTGGGATAAGGCGCTTTGAAGCCAAACTAAAGAGCTCTATTGCGCCAAACCGCACACACATACACACACATATATACACTTAGATGACATCCCCCCCCCCACACACACACACACACACACACACACAAACACACACACAGACAGAGAGGGAGAGAGAGAGAGAGAGAGAGAGAGAGAGAGAGAGAGAGAGAGAGATTGTGTTATGTCTCTTTCTTCCAGGCTAATTGGGAGATCATGGCAAGAACAAAGGCCACTGCAAGGAGACAGGCTAAGGGGCTTGGATTGGCAACAAAGGCTGCCTCTCAGAAGAAGCCAAGGAAAGGAAAACCTATTCATATTTTGAAGCAGACCACCAGAACAAGGAGATTCTCACAGAAATTCTACATTCTGAAGGAGATCAGGAAGGTGCCGAATTTGTGGAGTTATGTGTTCCCAAGCTCCCTTTCCAGAGGGTGTGTAGGTCTGTATGTGAGAACTGGAGCATATCCGTAAGGTGGAAGAGGACAACCTTGCTTTGTCTACAGGAGGCTGCTGCTGCTGCCTAAAGACTTTCTCATAGAGTACCTCAATGACGTGTGTTGTGTGTGCCCACACACATAGGATGACTATAATGCCCAAGGATAGTGAGACATTGAAGAGGCTTAGGTGGAGGTATGAGAAGCTTCTACACCCTACAAAGCTTATAGACCCAAAGATGAAAAACATCCTCATGATTCCACCAGCAAGAGCTCCTCAGGATAAAATAAAAATTGTAGATATTACACATGATATTAACACAAGAGCTAGGATAGAACAGGACGCAAGACGGGAGGAAGAGAAGAAGGCAAGAAAAGACAAGGATCAACAAGTAAAATCAAGCCCAAATAATCTCCAAGAACAATACATCAAAGAAATAGAAGAGTTGGAGTCAGTCAACCTAGAGATACTAAGGAGCTTGCAGAGGGGCATTTTTGTCTTTGTGAATATGGAAGATGGTGAGTGACAGCTCTCTCTTGACATCATGGATGTCAGGAATTTAACGGATAGGACATCACAGATACTATCCTATACGTCTAATTAAAGTAGGTATTTGAATTGCATTTTCTGATGATATGGTACTTCTGTCTTTAGTTCTTCCCTTTTTCCTCAATGAGTTACCCCTGTTTTTGCAGTTTAATAAAGTGCCAGCTTCCATGTGAGAGCCACTCTGAGGGGTTTATTCTCAACTCTCAGCTGGCACCATTGCTACGAAGAAGGCGTACTTCCCAGCAAGAGATTCAAAAGTGGTTCACCTATTTGAACATGCTGCAGGTTACCATATTAATTTTTCCATACGAATCAGGGTATGTTACTCCTCTATCTTGTTAGTTATATACATCTAATAGATAGGGGATGCCTTAGTTTTAGATGTTTCTGCTTTTGTAGCAGAACCATTGGAGCCTTGCCGTTATAGAATTGGATAAGAGAATCGTGTGGACTCTCACTTCAGTACCAAGATCACATCCTGAGTTAGGCCTGTAAGTAAACATTCAAAGAACCTTTCTCTAGTATCTATGGCTCCTTGAAGTTGGCAATGTATCTTATTGTGAAAGCTTATTTATTATGCAGGTGTATAAAAAGGCTTCTTCATGTTCTTGGTTCCCTATATGGAGACAATAAACTGTACAAATCAGAGGTCAAGCCTATTCAAGTGCCCAAGCAAGGAGACTCACACTCCTGTATAGATGGAGATTGATGATACATGCAGAATATATTCTCCAGAGTCTCTTCTCCATGAATCCCTTCATGTCCAAGGTAAGTGGAAGAATCATTGGGTGGACATTGATTTAGCTAAATTTGTGGTCTGACATTGTGAATTTTGTTTTTTCAGACCGCATTACAGAATTATGATAGGTGTTGAAATTAGGGCATTCTGATGAGCTATGGTGGATCAAACACTAGAATCAACATCATTAATAAAGTGATTAGTAAATAATTAAGACATAATTAGTAAGTAGGTAATTAACAAATAGATTAATGTAGACATGGATAATCAAAAACACGCAAATTCTCATTAGGCCAATGCCTCAATTTATAGAGTTTACATCCAAGCATCAAATCCCACTGATTTCTCCTTGATTCACTCCCAGAATATCTCCACCTCTTGCTTGATTCTCTCCACCTCTTCACTTTTCCCAGAATATCTCCCAAAATATCTCCACACTTCCTAAATCTTCTCATGCTACCCTTTATTCTCTCCCAGTAGATTCTTCTCACCTTTTCACAGGTTCTTTCATCCTCTTTTACAGTCGCTAACCAAGGGCTTGTTCTTGCACACACCCTATTCACTTGTATATTTCAACACCTCCCCTCAAGTGAATACTCCTAGTACACCTAGACCCTATACCAAGTTTTCCTCCTTACTTGATAGTCCGCGACCAGTGTCTACACCTCCCCTCAAGTTAACTTAGCACACCTGGACCCTGTACCAAGTTTTTCTCTTACTTGATAGCCCGCGACCAGTGCCTCAAGTCCCTAAAATCCATAGGCCTTGACACACTCTCTCTTAATGTGTCCAAGGCTACTATAAGTGCTCGGCGACCTTGACTAAAGTGCTCACACATACATCTATCTACCACATGGCCTATATCATCGGTGTCTCAGAGGTGGTTTTACTTTGTTGGGGCAGGTTACATTGGGTTGTGGGGTCTCTCTCTCTCTCTCTCTCTCTCTCTCTCTCTCTCTCTCTCTCTCTCTGAGATTTTCACATGGCTCCTCACTCTTTGGAGCCTCACATCTTCTCTTGTCTTCAGTCTTCTTGTCATGGAAGCTTCTCTCCACGCGTCCGTCTCTTCTTTCAGTCTTCTTGTGGCAGCTTCTCTTCTTGTGGCAGCTTCTCTTCTCGTGTCCATGTCTTCCTTCAATGCTTCCTTTAGATCTTCTTGGTGTGGATCCTCTTCTTGGAAAGAGATATTCTTCTTCTTTCATGGCTGGGGCCATGAGCTTGTCCGTCAGGTCTTTTTGCTCCATGTGAGCAACATGTTTCAATGTTTTGCTGACAGATTCTTTGGGCTTTTGATGTTCATCTTGTGTCATTATGCAATGCAAACCCAAATTTATGCAGGAGGTCTTACCTCTTGCCTTATTCTGGACAAGGGCAGTGTCTGTTCCCATTTTTACACTGATGTAATGTGCCCAATACATAATGTGTATAGCATTCATTCTCATGCACATTCCCAAATGCAACTCTAGCTGTGAATAATCTTGATTTTGAGTGAGATTTAGAGGCATTAACCATGGGTTAAATGCAAAATGATGATTATCACAGTACCGAGGGTTTATATAGGGGTTGCTATAGGTACGAGTGCAAGGAAAGAGAGCAAAGCGGGGTACAAAGGACAATGTATGGTGAAATTACCGTGGTCTCTGTGGCTACATGAGCCTAGGGAAAGGGGTGGTGCTTGTACCCAGGCCAAAGGTGGGGTACGCATATACATTCTGAGTCAGTGGTCCCATGGGTGTCCACGTGGCGGCCAGTGGGGACCATATGCTAGGGCGGTCGGCCTCTGGTCCTTACATAGCCATTGTATGGGCGCTCAGGTATGTGTACGATCAACTTCGAATTGCAATCTGAAGTTATAGGGATCTGTATCAGATACCTAATGGTTAATTTGAACCCTCAATTGCACCAAAATACAGTGATTAGCACTGATTAATCACTGATTTTGTAAATTAATCCACTATTTTGTGTGCAAAAAACAGAGTATGTGGGGAGTCCAGATCTGGTGCCTTAGACTTCAAATGAGCTCAAATTCTTTCAAAGCCATCAATAGCAATGAGTCTAGTAGAGGATTAAGCCAATAAACACAAGATTTGACCAAATATTGAAAGCTTAATCTCTGTTTTACCAAAGTCACCTGCTCTGCAGATTTGATGAAGAGCTTGGATCTCACTGTAGACTTGATGAAATTGAATTCTGTCTTCACCAGCTTGTAGAGCATGCTTGAAAACCCCCGGGGCTAAGAGGAATAAGAGCAATTTGATTTGATGAAGTGAAGATCTGCAGATTACTCAAAAAAAACTACGCTGAACAAAAACGTGATTTCTTTCTCATGCACCAGTGATTTACGCTGTGATGACTGGCTTGGCTGGAGCTCCTATGGGTTGGCTATCTTGGGCTAGAAGGGTTTGGGCAATGGTTGAGTGTGCAAAGAGCTAGAGCTCCTCCACCAGCCTGGGGGTACAGAGGCTAGTTGAAAAAAGAGGAAAAATTATAATTTTCTACTAATCCTAATTAGCGAAATAATTAGCAAGATAATGCGATCACAAAATGATGGATTCTAGGCATAGCTCTGATACCATGTTGAAATTAGGGCATTGTGATGAGCTATGGTGCATCAAACACTAGAATCAACATCATTAACAAAGTGATTAGCAAATAATTAAGATAAAATTTATGGGTAATTAACAAATAAATTAGTGGGTAATTAACAAATAGATTAATGTAGGCATGGATAATCAAAAACCAGCAAATTCTCATTAGGCCAATGCCTCAATTTATAGAGTTTACATCCAAGCATCAAATCCCACTGATTTCTCCTTGATTCACTCACAGAATATCTCCACCTCTTTCTTGAGTCACTCCCAGAATATCTCCACCTCTTGCTTGATTCTCTCCACCTCTTCACTTTTCCCAAAATATCTCCCAGAATATCTCCACACTTCCTAAATCTTCTCATGCTACCCTTTATTATCTCCCAGTAGATTCTTCTCACCTTAGCACACCTGGACCCTGTACCAAGTTTTTCTCTTACTTGATAGCCCGCGACCAGTGCCTCAAGTCCCTAAACTACATAGTCCTTGACACACTCTCTCTCAATGTGTCCAAGGCTACTATAAGTGCCCGCGACCTTGACTAAAGTGCTCACACATACATCTATCTACCACGTGGCCTATATCATCGGTGGCTCAGAGGTGGTTTTACTTTGTTGGGGCAGGTTACATTCAATTTGGGTTGTGGGGTCTCTCTCTCTCTCTCTTTCTCTCTCTAAGATTTTCACATGGCTCCTCACTCTTTGGAGTCTCACATCTTCTCTTGTCTTCAGTCTTCTTGTCGTGGGGGTAGCTTCTCTCCACACGTCCGTCTCTTCTTTCAGTCTTCTTGTGGCAGCTTCTCTTCTTGTGGCAGCTTCTCTTCTCGTGTCCATGTCTTCCTTCAATGCTTCCTTTAGATCTTCTTGGTGTGGATCCTCTTCTTGGAAAGAGATATTCTTCTTCTTTCATGGCTGGGGCCATGAGCTTGTCCGTCAGGTCTTTTTGCTCCATGTGAGCAACATGTTTCAATGTTTTGCTGACAATTTCTTTGGGCTTTTGATGTTCATCTTGTGTCATTATGCAATGCAAACCCAAATTTATGCGGGAGGTCTTACCTCTTACCTTATTCTCGATAAGGGCAGTGTCTGTTCCCATGTCTGTTCCCATTTTTACACTGATGTAATATGCCCAATACATAATGCGTATAGCATTCATTCTCATGCACATTCCCAAATAAAACTCTGGCTGTGAATAATCTTGATTTTGAGTGAGATTTATAGGCATTAACCAAGGTTTAAATGCAAAATGATGATTATCACAATTTTATCACCACAATTTTACTAGAAATTACATTAAATCAAGGGTAACCAATTTGTACGGGATGGCTGAAGTATCAAACCAACTCCGAATTGCAATCTAAAGTTATAGGGATCTGTATCAAAAACCTAATGGTTAATTTGAACCCTCAATTGCACCAAAATACAGTGATTAGTACTGATTAATCACTGATTAGCAAATTAATCCACTGTTTTGTGTAGCTCAAATTCTTTCAAAGCCATCAATAGCAATGAGTCTAGTAGAGGATTAAGCCAATAAACACAAGATTTGACCAAATATTGAAAGCTTAATCTCTGTTTTACCAAAGTCACATGCTCTGCAGATTTGATTAAGAGCTTGGATCTCACTGTAGACTTGATGAAATTGAATTCTGTCTTCACCAGCTTGTAGAGCATGCTTGAAAACCCTCGGGGCTAAGAGGAATTAGAGCAATTTGATTTGATGAAGTGAAGATCTGCAGATTACTCAGAAAAAACTGCGCTGAACAAAAACGTGATTTCTTCCTCATGCGTTGGCGGCTTGCGCTTGTGACTGGCTTGGCTGGAGCTCCTATGGGTTGGCTATCTTGAGCTAGAAGGGTTTGGGCAATGACTGAGTGTGCAAAGAGCTAGAGCTCCTCCACCAGCCTAGGGGTACAGAGGCTAGTTGAAAAAAGAGGGAAAATTATAATTTTCTACTAATCCTAATTAGTGAAATAATTAGCAAGATAATGAGCTCACGAAATGATGGATTCTAGGCATGGCTCTGATACCATGTTGAAATTAGGGCATTGTGATGAGCTATGGTGGATCAAACACTAGAATCAACATCACTAACAAAGTGATTAGTAAATAATTAAGATGTAATTAGTGGGTAATTAACAAATAGATTAATGTAGGCATGGATAATCCAAAACCAGCAAATTCTCATTAGGCCAATGCCTCAATTTATAGAGTTTACATCCAAGCATCAAATCCCACTCTTGATTCACTCCCTGAATATCTCCACCTCTTGCTTGATTCTCTCCACCTCTTCACTTTTCCTAGAATATCTCCCAGAAGATCTCCACACTTCCTAAATGTTCTCATGCTACCCTTTATTCTCTCCTAGTAGATTCTTCTCACCTTTTCAGAGGTTCTTTCACATTTACACATCCTCTTTTACAGCCTCTAACCAAGGGCTTGTTCCCGCACACACCCTATTCACTTGTATATTTCAACACCTCCCCTCAAGTGAATACTCCTAGTACACCTAGACCCTATACCAAGTTTCCCTCCTTACTTGATAGTCCGCGACCAGTGTCTACACCTCCCCTCAAGTTAACTTAGCACACCTGGACCCTGTACCAAGTTTTTCTCTTACTTGATAGCCCGCGACCAGTGCCTCAAGTCCCTAAACTCCATAGTCCTTGACACACTCTCTCTCAATGTGTCCAAGGCTACTATAAGTGCCCGTGACCTTGACTAAAGTGCTCACACATACATCTATCTACCACGTGGCCTATATCATCGCTCAGAGGTGGTTTTACTTTGTTGGGGCAGGTTACGTTGGGTTGTGGGGTCTCTCTCTCTCAGAGATTTTCACATGGCTCCTCACTCTTTGGAGCCTCACATCTTCTCGTGTCTTCAGTCTTCTTGTCGTGGGGGCAGCTTCTTTCCACGCGTCCGTCTCTTCTTCAAGTCTTCTTGTGGCAGCTTCTCTCCACGCGTCTGTCTCTTCTTTCAGTCTTCTTGTGGCAGCTTCTCTTCTTGTGGCAGCTTCTCTTCTCGTGTCCATGTCTTCCTTCAATGCTTCCTTTAGATGTTCTTGGTGTGGATCCTCTTCTTGGAAAGAGATATTCTTCTTCTTTCATGGCTGGGGCCATGAGCTTGTTCGTCAGGTCTTTTTGCTCCATGTGAGCAACATGTTTCAATGTTTTGCTAACAATTTCTTTGGGCTTTTGATGTTCATCTTGTGTCATTATGCAATGCAAACCCAAATTTATGCTGGAGGTCTTACCTCTTGCCTTATTCTGGATAAGGGCAGTGTCTGTTACCATTTTTACACTGATGTAATATGCCCAATACATAATGCGTATAGAATTCATTCTCATGCACATTCCCAAATGAAACTCTGGCTGTGAATAATCTTGATTTTGAGTGAGATTTATAGGCATTAACCAAGGGTTAAATGCAAAATGATGATTATCACAATTTTATCACCACAATTTTACTAGAAATTACATTAAATCAAGGGTAACCAATTTGTACGGGATGGTTGAAGTATCAAACCAACTGCGAATTGCAATCTAAAGTTATAGGGATCTGTATCAAAAACCTAATGGTGAATTTGAACCCTCAATTGCACCAAAATACAGTGATTAGCACTGATTAATCACTGATTAGCAAATTAATCCACTATTTTGTGTGCAAAAAACAGAGTATGTGGGGAGTCCAGATCTGGTACCTTAGACTTAAAATGAGCTCAAATTCTTTCAAAGCCATCAATAGCAATGAGTCTAGTAGAGGATTAAGCCAATAAACACAAGATTTGACCAAATATTGAAAGCTTAATCTCTGTTTTACCAAAGTCACCTGCTCTGCAGATTTGATTATTAAGAGCTTGGATCTCACTGTAGACTTGATGAAATTGAATTTTGTCTTCACGAGCTTGTAGATCATGCTTGAAAACCCTCGGGGTTAAGAGGAATTAGAGCAATTTGATTTGATAAAGTGAAGATCTGCAGATTACTCAGAAAAAATTGCGCTGAATAAAAACGTGATTTCTTCCTCATGCACCGGCGGTTTGCGCTTGTGAGACTGGCTTGGCTAGAGCTCCTGTGGGTTGGCTATCTTGGGCTAGAAGGGTTTGGGCAATGGTTGAGTGTGCAAAGAGCTAGAGCTCCTCCACCAGCCTGGGGGTACAGAGGCTAGTTGAAAAAAGCGGGAAAATTATAATTTTCTACTAATCCTAATTAGCAAAATAATTAGCAAGATAATGAGCTCACAAAATGATGGATTCTAGGCATGGCTCTGATACCATGTTGAAATTAGGGCATTGTGATGAGCTATGGTGCATCAAACACTAGAATCAACATCATTAACAAAGTGATTAGTAAATAATTAAGACATAATTAGTAGGTAATTAATAAATAGATTAGTGGGTAATTAACAAATAGATTAATGTAGGCATGGATAATCAAAAACCAGCAAATTCTCATTAGGCCAATGCCTCAATTTATAGAGTTTACATCCAAGCATCAAATCCCACTGATTTCTCCTTGATTCACTCCCTGAATATCTCCACCTCTTGCTTGATTCTCTCCAAGCATCAAATCCCACTGATTCACTCCCTGAATATCTCCACCTCTTGCTTGATTCTCTCCACCTCTTCACATTTTTCCCAGAATATCTCCACACTTCCTAAATCTTCTCATGCTACCCTTTATTCTCTCCCAGTAGATTCTTCTCACCTTTTCACAGGTTCTTTCACATTTACACATCCTCTTTTATAGCCTCTAACCAAGGGCTTGTTCCCGCACACACCCTATTCACTTGTATATTTCAACACCTCCCCTCAAGTGAATACTCCTAGTACACCTAGACCCTATACCAAGTTTCCCTCCTTACTTGATAGTCCGCGACCAGTGTCTACACCTCCCCTCAAGTTACATGGATATCACCCCTTCCTTTCGAAGGTAATGCAGATGATGTTTATTTGGAAGAACAATTGATTCTATATTTAGATGGATTGTACAAATTAAAAGACTCTGTACAAGATTATGTAATGAGAAATCCTTTTTTGTAATGTCATGTCTTCAATTGTTCTATTCTCACTCAAGTAACGTGTCTTAGAAAATAGTATACATTGTATTGTTTTTTGAAAGTACTGCATTGAACAAGAGGCTCTTGATTAATTATGTTAAAAGAGTACATTCAAATTTGTAATGTCAAGTAGGAGTGTCATTCACAAGATAGACTTGATTAATTATGTCAAAAGAGTACATTGGAGTGGGTATTGTCAAGTAGGAATGATCTTGACTGTGCTACCCAATTCTTTACACTATATTAGTTGCTCGCTTCTAAGGAGGGCCTTTCTTCTATTGTGAATGAAATTAAAGTGTGTCGGTGTGTCTTGCAAGGATTCTTCAACAATATCCTTCCTTAGTTGTTGTTTTCCTTGTATAGAAACAATTGTCACTAGTGTTAAAGCTTCATCAATCACTTCAATGTCTATGACTTTGTCGTCCATTGCACTTGCGACTTCGTGATCCATTGGTACCAACTCTCCATTGATGTAACGGGACCTGCTATACTAGAAGGACAAGATAAAATTTTGAGTTGCAATCACGTACCTTGCAACTATTATCTCCAGTGCAATGTTACAATGGATATCATCAAAAACTTTACTCGGCCATCCCTCATCAAGAAGTCTTGCTAAGAGGAATGTGTCCAAATCTTTGCAGACAAGCATGGTTCTCGCTATCTTCACCTAAAATAAGCTAAAAAGTTCCACGAATAGAGTAATTGGTAGGTAAATAATAATGTTTACTACACGAGTTGGAATGCTCCCTTGTAGAGAGCGTTGCACATCCTTGAAGAGCTTGCTCTTTGCTGACTCCATTACTGAGGGGAATGGGATAGGCCAATCCATGTAGTTCCACTCAGCTTGCAAAGGTAGCTCTTCCAAGGGGCCACGATTGTGTTTCTTGTTGAGCAGATGGTAGAAATGATCATAGAAAAAGATTCCTGCATCTACAAGGCTTTTGTTGCTCCTTCCCTCATACTGTAGCTGACCAATGTGTGCGTGAACCACATTCATAATTCCAATGATGCACTGAAGTGGCTCCCACTCCTCATATGATGAGGGGTACACATCTGTGCAGCCGTAGACGTGGACAGTTTACACAGTTCATTAGACCATAATGAGAAAATGAAAGATTGACAAGCGATAGATTTACTTGCAGTTTTGTCTATGCGAGGACAATTTTATGTCATCTAGATTCTCAAGAACAAGCTCATTATGCATATATATATGCTACACTAGGACTTTCTTGATGGTTGTCCTTCTAGTATCTATCTTAAAGTCTTTTACTCTTCCTTTCCATGATGCCCTAAATGTATTCTTGTTGCCCTTCTTTCTTTTCTTCCTTGACTGCATAAGGACTCATGTGCCCTTGGTGATCAGCACTTCAGTCCACGGATTTTACGCATTCAGAGAGTTGGATACAAGTATAGCAAACACTAAAGATCTTGGTCTACTTGCCCTAGGAGTTGAATAATCTATGATGGCATTAGTGGGGCAAAATCGGGATGATATAAAACAAGATTTACTACCCATGTTTTCAAGAACGAATGGACAAAAGCCTGAAGCTTCAGAAAATGGAGTGCAACAGAAGGTAGAGGAAATGAAAAGAGTGTGAAATATTGTTTAAGGCACCGAGGAAGTTTGAGAGGGAGGGAATTTTCCCTCCTTTACGAAAAGGTGTATTTAATACATGGATTCGAATATAAGTTTCCCTCCCTACAAAAGTGTAGGTGTGTTTAATGCATTCGGGTGTAAAAAATGACTATATCAAGTGTAAGTAGAGTACATTTTGAGGTGAGAAATTGATGCTCACTTCGAGGTGAGCATCAATCAACCTTGGTGGTCTACAATTTCTGGGGACTCAGGTTGATTGATGCTCACTTCGAGGTGATTCTAGTATTCGCGGTGCTGGAGGGTCCATGGTTGCATCTTCATAAACTTACTTCTTCGTTTTTCTATTCACTGTGAGCTGCAAAGAGGGTGTTAGAAATATGCATCTCACGTGAGAATGGGCTCTTAGCTGTGGATAAGATATATATTTATTTATCTTGTTTATACTTTGTTGAGTTGGCCAACTTCATTTGGGAGGTATATAAGGAATTGCCCACCATCGTAACATTCTCACTCATTTTTGCTATAATCAAAGGCCGCCTTGCCTATCAACTCTCTCTCTCTCTCTCTCTCTCCTATCTCGCATGTTTGTGTATGCTTCCACGCTCTCAATTCTGACATGGTGTCCCCCAAAGTGGCTGCGGTTGAAGCTCAGGAAGAACCAATCCCTGATGTCCCGGTGACAGAAACACACGTATTCCGGAGATTTAGGTGGTTTATCATGGGACTGTCATTGATCAAGTTCTAATTGATGGTGGTGTGGATTTCAATATTGCAACGCAGTTGGCTTGTGAAGATGGGTTGGTTGGATTGGGAATTGGGAACCGGCCCCATTTTTGGTGCGGATGGCTGACCAGCGCCGAGTTTGTCCTCTTGGCATTTTGAAAGGAATAGTGATTGAAGTTGCAGAAATTCCATTTGTGATGTCTTTTTTGGTCCTCAGTATGGAAGGATCCAATCAAGAATACAATCTTTTGTTGGGCCATCCATGGTTGCAGCAGGCCAAGGTGAGGCACAATTGGGAACACAATCAAATGACAGTTCAGCGGGGTTTAAAAAAAAGTGAAGTTCTCATTACGGGAGCACCGTCAGCTGAGCTATGCAGTTTGGCCAGTGATTGCGAAAACAATAAATATGGCTGAAGACGAAGAGGAGCAATTTTTGCAGGCTACTGCGGATTTGGTTCCACTCTATGTAGTGGATGTAGCATGCATTTCCCGTGGAATATGCGGTGGTGCGGATGGTGGCTCTCCTATTCCGGAGAAGATTCTCGGGGAACCGTTTCTTAGTGCGGATGGTCATTCCCCAGAGGCTCTGGAGAAAGTCTTTCTGGGAAAAGATAAAGAATCAAAACCAGTTAAAGTCAGTAGTTTGCTAGATGATAAATTTCGGGAGGCTCTGGTGGATCTTTTGACAGAATTTATGGATGTCTTTGCATGGGACTACTCTGACATGACATTAGGAAGTGAATGGGGTCTTCTTGGGCCCTTTAATTTGCCCAAGCCTAATCAAGGTGATTAAGGAATAGCCAAATGGGGGGTTGCCATGTGGACTGAAATGTTGGGTTTGTAAGAGAGGTGTAAGAGTGGTCAAAGGGTGCACTTTTTCCCCCAAAAAGGGGGGGAGGTAATTTTACAATTTTCAAACCTCCATAACTTCTACATACAAGCTCCGATTTGAGCAGAGATTATAGATCCGTGATCTACGCATCAAGAGCTTTCCATAGATATGTTACATGATATGGTTTTGTTCGCTAGATTTTAAATTCCATTTTCCCTCCAAAATTCAAATTCGAATAAAGTAGCCGTTTTGAAGCTTCTAATTAGAAAACGTTTCTTCTTAAGAGAAAAGGTTTGACTCCTTAAGCTGCCAAATAAAAGGGCCCAAGAAACCTTCCATTGAGGTCCTAATGAGGACCTAGATCCTAAGTTTTATCAACATCGCATCCATTTGAAGTCGGATGCAATTCCTTCCAGATAGCACTGATATAGAATGAATTTACATGTTGCTAAGTAGGTTAAAGATGAGCTCGATCCTCTCCTGCAGGTCGGGTTCATTGCTCCAATAGAGAATTTGGAGTGGTTTTGTCCGATTGTGATCATTCCCAAGAAGAATAAGAAGATACGCATCTGTGTAGATTATAGGAAAATTAATGCGGATACTGTTTCGGATCCTTTTTCCTTTCCATACATGGATACCATCTTGGATGATGTGGCAGGCCATGAGATGTATTCATTTCTTGATGGGTTTAGTGGCTACAATCAGATTCGGATGGCACCAGAAGACCAAGCTAAGATTGCATTCATCACAGTTTGGGGTGTGTTTGTGTGTACAGTGATGTGGCAGGCCATGAGATGTATTCATTTCTTGATGGGTTTAGTGGCTACAATCAGATTCGGATGGCACCAGAAGAAAATTAATGCGGATACTGTTTCGGATCCTTTTTCCTTTCCATACATGGATACCATCTTGGATGATGTGGCAGGCCATGAGATGTATTCATTTCTTGATGGGTTTAGTGGCTACAATCAGATTCGGATGGCACCAGAAGACCAAGCTAAGATTGCATTCATCACAGCTTGGGGTGTGTTTGTGTGTACAGTGATGTGGTTTTGCTTGAGGAATGCTCCGGGTACCTTTCAACAGGATATGCATGAAATTTTTGGGCCATTCTTGACAGCATTCATGGGGGCCTTTCTAGATGATCTAAGTGTGTTCGGGACATGTGTTCAACATTTGGAACATCTGCGATTGTGTTTTCAGAAATGCCAGGAGGTATCTTTTAGTTTAAATCCATTGAAGTGTGCCTTTGCGGTTCGGAGTGGGAAGTTACTCGGGCCCATTATATCACAAGAAGGCATTGCTGTGGATCCCGATAAGGTGGCGGCTGTGA
Organism: Cibotium barometz; assembly: GCF_041138505.1. Lineage (NCBI taxonomy): Eukaryota > Viridiplantae > Streptophyta > Polypodiopsida > Cyatheales > Cibotiaceae > Cibotium > Cibotium barometz. Next base: position 38,517,877 of record NC_141080.1, on the reverse strand, counting down.
TGCAAGTTCTAGCACCTATAAATCCGAAGGAGTGTATGTGGTTTTTGGGTCAAATTCAGTGGCATGGTGGGCGACACTTGTGATTTCTGGCGCATTTGGGCAATTTCGCTAAATGTGGTGGCTCATGTGGACCGCAAAGAATTTTCTTGGACAGAAGAATGTGATTTGGCATATCGCAGGTTGAAGCTAAAACTGTCTCATGCACCAGTATGATGTCGCCAGATTGGGGGGAAGGATTTTCATGTCTTTGTGGATGCTTCGGATATAGTAATTAAAAGTGTGTTAATGTAGCAGCACAGTGCTGGCTGGTTTCGACTTGTTTATTATGCAAGCCGCAGATTATCCTCTCTGTAGAGTAGAATTATTCAGTAATAGAACGAGAGTGCTTAGGCATGATCTATTCAGTAAAGAAGTTTCGACATTATCTTCTGGGGAGAATGTTTTATTTCCATGTGTGGACCATTCTGTGTTGCTTTATTTGGTGTGGAAGCATAATTTAATCGAAATATTGGCAACACTATAAGAGAATGAGAACATAGCTGCACAAACTAGAGAGAGATGGAAGTGAGAGAGGGGCCATGGGCGCATTTATGATCTGGTGGGGTTTACGCGGCTATATGCACGGATATACTTACGTCTATATGCGCATCTATAAGAGCGTCTATAAGCTTGTCTATATACTGATATAGATGCGCTTATAGATGTGCATATGGATGTGAGTATAAATGCGCTCTGTTAAAAAAAATTTTGAATAATCCCGTGATGCCGTAATAACTATTTTTTCTTTCCCTCAGCTCCGTCTGCTATACAACCCTCTCTTCCTCATGATGGCTACACCTCACCCTTTGTCCTCTCCTCTCACAAAGTTTCCTCTCAAGTCTACTCCCAAGTCTCCTCTCAAGGACTATTCCTCACAAGGTAATCTCTATCCCACTTGTCTCTCCCACCTCTTCATATATTCTTGGTTTTGGAATGGTATGTTTAGAATTAGGGTTTTTAATTCGTATTCTCTTCACTCTCTCTTTCTCTCTCTCTCATGCATAAGCTTCTTATGTTTAAAATTTTTGAATGGTATTCTCTTCTCTATCTCTTTCTCTCTCTTTCTCTCTTTCTTATCATAAGAGGCTTATACTTAAACCTCCTTATCCATAAGGCTTAAACCTCCTTATGTATCCATGCTATTCACACTTTTAGGGTTTTGTATTACTAATTCTTTTTTTCAACTTTTTATTTTGTTTTGTAGGTCTTATAATCCTCTCTTTCAACTTCACCAAAAAGAGGTAAATGCTTTTCTCTCTTTCCTCTCTTTTCGATTTTATATGTATGCATTAGGTTCTTACACAACAAGACAAAGCACCTACAGACGTGCACACAGAGGCGTTTACTCAACTAAAAAAAAACTTACGAGCGCGTCTATTTCCACGTCTATTAGCGCGTCTACAGACCCACGTCTAAAGGTGCGTTTAAAAGATAGCAAATAGACGCGCCTATAGACATGCATATAGACGCGCAAATAGACGCTCGAGGAGAAATTTTAAAAAACAAACAGACGCATGCATAGATGCGTTTATACAAGCAATTATAGAGGCGTTTGTAGACGTGCAAATAGACGCTTCTTGAATATGCAGATGTAAAAAATTCAAGGATTGGAATCAAGGAACAAGGAAAGTCATGTATTGGCTTCCTATCAGCATAGAAGACACTATGATTGGGCATATACAGGATACCAAGTCACCTAAGGAGGCATGAGACACCTTGGTGAAGCTGTATATGAAACTAACACCATTCATACTGTGGAGAAAAAAAATATGTATATAAATGAATATGCCTTGAATATAAAGAGCATTGTGTAATACCTTACATCTATTGGTATTTCTGTTGATGATGATGATAAGGTCGTAGTGTGTCTACGTGGTCTCGGGCCATAATACAAGGCGTTCTATACATCTATTCAGACTCGGGAGAATATTCTCAACTTCACAGATTTGGTGTCAATGTTGATCATTGAAGAGAAGAATTTAGGTGAAGATCGACAGTCTTCATAAAACAAAAACAATTCAGAGCAGCAGGCCTTCTACACAAGTGCAGGTAGAGGACTAGGTAGAGAGCGTGGACGTGGCCAAGGTGGTGGCTGAACAGTAATCAGAATTATGGTGAGCATAGCAGCAACAGTTTCAGGATTCGCAAAACCAACACACAAGTGGAAGAGGCCAGTTTAGAGGTAGGGGGAGTCAACAAGGTCATGGTAATTGGCAAAGGCAACATAATGATACACAAGACTGTTTTTACATTGGTTAGCCTCCTGGACATGTGCAAGCAAATTGCTATAAGAAACACAGTGACATTAGAAATGGAAAAGTGGAGCAAAACAACTATGCGTTCTCTAGCAAAAATAATGAGGATAATGAGAGGTTGTTTATGCAACATGTAGTTAATACTATGTCTAGAAATGATGTAGCACCATGTAAGGATGATGTATGGTATGTCGATTTAGGTGATTCGAACCACATGACAAGTCATGGTGAGTGGTTCAAGGAAATGAAGAATATTGAAAGACTAGGTTTTGTTGAAACAAGGGATGGCATTGTTCATCCGATTGCCCATGTTGGAGATGTGCCATTGTCTATGCAGGATGGTAATTTATATGGTCTCAAATATTTTATGCTACATTTTTTATGATGTGCATTAGATTTAGAAGATGATTGATTCTTAGCTTTGTCTAATATGGGAGACGAAAGAAGATTGAGTACATTATCATTTTTGGTAGTGACATATGGGACGATCTTCTCCACAATACTTCCCAATTTCCTACTCTTAGAAGATGGGGATGGTCACACCGAGCGAGCTTGGTGGAGGGAGCTTTTCTTGGCTAGCCTGTCTCTCTACTTGAACAATCTCTCTCTAACTATTTCCACCACCATCCCTGCCCACCACCGCCCAGTCCAGCCCAGCCCACACCACCATCTCTCTCCTTCTCCTACCCTCTTTTCTCCTCCACTCTCTCCCTTCCCTCCCTTGCCATCACTCACTCTCTCTAGGAGATCCTCCTCTCTTCTTCTCCCACCCTCCCTCTCTCTCTCTCCCTTTCACTCTCCCACCCTCCCTCTCTCTCCACTCTCTCTTTCCATTTCACTCTCCCACCCTCCCTCTCTCTCTCTCTCCTTATCCCACCCTCTTCCCCCCTCTCTCTTTCCTCCCTTTCCCTCTCCCACCCTTCCTCCTTTGTCTATCCTTGTCTCCCTTTGCTAACACTCTCTCTCTCTTCTATTACCACCATCCATTTCTGTCCCTCCCTTTCACTCTCCCACCCTCCCTCTCTATCCTTCTCTTACCTCCTATCCTCCTTCCTTCTCTCGCTCTCTATATCCTCCTCTTCCTCTCTATCTTTCTCTTACCTCTTATGCCCCTTCCCTCTCTTGCTCTCTATATCCTCTCTCTCTCTCTCTCTCTCTCTCTCTCTCTATCCATCTCTTTGCTCACTCTATCTATCCTTTTCAATACTCTCTCTCTCTCTCTCTCTCTCTCTCTCTCTCTCTATATATATATATATATATATATATATATATATCCTCCCTCTCTCTCTATATCCATCTCTTTGCTCACTCTCTTTATCCTTCTCTCTCTCTCTCTCTCTCTCTCTCTCTCTCTCTCTCTCTCTATCCTTCTCTCTCTCTCTCTCTCTCTCTCTCTCTCTCTCTCTCTCTCTCTACCATTCTCTTTGCTAACCTCTCTATCCTTCTCTTACCTCCTATCCTCCTTTCCTTTTTTGCTCTCTATATCCTCATCTCTCTCTCTATCCATCTTGTTGCTCACTCTCTCTATCCTTCTCTTTACTCTCTCTCTATCCTCCTCTCTCTCTCTAACCTTTTTTTACTCTTGCTCTCTCTCTCTCTCTCTCTCTCTCTCTCTCTCTCTCTCTCTCTCTCTCTCTCTCTTTGCTAACTCTCTCTCTATCCTTCTCTTCTTGGCTATCCTTCTCTCTTCGTATCCCTCTCTCTCCCTTCCTATCCTTCTCTTTGCTAACTCTTCAGTCCTTCTCTTTGCTCACTCTCGCGTCCCCCTCTCTCTCTCTACCCTTATCTTTGCTCTCTCTCTCTCTCTCTCTCTCTCTCTCTCTCTCTCTCTCTCTCTCTCTCTCTCTCTCTCTTTTAGTCCTTCTCTTTACTCACTCTCGCCTCCCCCTCCCTCTCTCTCTACCCTTCTCTTTGCTCTCTCTCTCTCTCTCTCTCTTTCTCTCTCTCTCTCTCTCTCTCTCTCTCTCTCTCTCTCTCTCTCTCTCTCTCATTTTCTCGAACTCCTGATTTTGTTCTGGCCATGAGGTACTTATCCTATTATTCATGAATTGTAACATTAGTGGATGATATGCAAATTTTTATCATATATTGCAAGTGTATAAAGATTGAAAGTTTACTTGGAATAATATTTGGAAAAGTTTTGAAAGCTCGCAGTTATACCAAGATGGGTGGCCCTTTTTTTTCTGTGTCGAGGCATGCTTGTCCATCCATGCCTTGTTTATCTCTCTAGTGTGCTTCATAGTTGTCTCTTTGTTTACTAGCCCAAGTCCTAATGAGGCACACTTTGTCCATAAAGGAAGACGAAACATAGCCCACTTCATTCATCCTACGACAACAAAATTAAAGATAGACATGCTCAGATGTTGCGTTTTGAATCTTTTCAAATTCTCCCATGCATTGTTGGGCAATACAAGGATGTACTCTTTATTTGAAATAAAAATGGGTGGAATTATAGAAGAGATGATACAAAGGTTAAATATGACATTGGAATCACGATAGAGATATAAAAGTTATGCAATCATTATATGAGAGTTAGTTATAGAATAATCATTATATTAGAGGTAGTTATGTAAGAGTCAGTTATGAAATAATCATTATAAGAAGTTAGTTATAGAATAATCATTAAATGAGAGGTAGTTATGCACGCACGTATTGTATAGTTTAATTATTGAAAATGAATTTTAGATTTTGTGTATTAATGACATTATTTATAATGATCATTTTTATAAAATGAGTATATTTTTTTTTAAATCTAATATGTATAGAATTTATGTTTAGACTTTGAATTTGTTGTCATTAGTTTGTTGTATGTTTGTGAGATGGTTTTTTGGAGCTTATGTGTTTTTTGAGAGCTTTTCTTGCCATGGAGAGCACTTGTTTTCACATTATTGTGGGAGGTTTGGAGAGTGATCCTATTGTTAGAACTGTATAGGGTCGTTATTTTATTACTAAAGAGATGATGATTTTGATGGAATATTGTGTCCTCACTTTGGATTGAAAGTTTTTGCAATAAAACCACAAGATGATGGTGTAGAACATCTTATACCTATCTAGTCAGCTAGACCCGCTGGAGAGGAACCATTTTATATCTTTGATAAAGATATAACAACAGAATACCTTGTTATTCCAATAATAGGAGAGTTAAGCAACACTACAGCAAGCACCCCAAAAGGAGTTATTATTGACCTTACAATAGGAGATTCTCCCATAGGTACACCACTTCAGAATAGTGTGGTCAAATACTTATTTTCTCAGGCATCGCATGGTGGTTTTCTTCGTAGATTGTTATTAGCAAGCACACATATTGAAAAAGTAGAAGAGATTCCTCAAATCTATAATGGTAATGTGGATTTTGAGTTGCCAAATGTACATGATCCTTCAGCCTCTCCAATGCAAGGAATGGAGCAAGCACAGGATGGCCATTGTTTGGTGAAACCTACAAAGAGTCATGTGAATTTTCCTGGGGCAAGCTTTGGATGAGTCAGATTGGTGTTATGTGTTTAAAATGTCAACCACAGTTGCATCGATCTGGTGAACCGTATGCACCAAAAAGGAGACAGGGATTTGAGGAAGGCTTGAGTTTATTTTGATCACATCAGGCATGTGTAAGGATGGACAATAATGGCTGCACATGTATATGATCGAAGGTAGAGTTTGGTCTTGTTAAGTTCTTGAAAAATTTTGATCTTGTTTTTAGTACTTTTCCAATTGTCGTATGATGGCATGCAGCCTGCACAAGAGCTCATGACAATTGCAACTTGTGAAATGAAAGATGAGGACACAGTGGCACAAGTACTTTTTTGGGAGATGATTAGCAATGTTGTGGTCCAAAATGGCTTCTTCAAGCCAGATTTTTTTGGCTTCATGGGCTGATGAGACTGGATCATATTGGAAGGTAGTTAGGACTGTCTATAATAATGGACTAGATAATATATTGAAAGGTCATGATTGTTCGTGTCTTTTTCAATGGGAACAAAGCTTGAACATCCATACAAAACAATATGTAGTTAGGAATTTTCAAGAAGAGCACAAGCAACTATGTCGTCAATGGCATTGTGCATTGAGTGAGGCAGAGGCACTTTTAAAATATAGACACATTAGATCGTGGTGGATAAATGATAAAGTCACTGATGCAAACTTACCATACATGTATTGTTGGCTTAGTGGTGGCATACTAGATATCCCCATTGGACGAAACGTCTTGTAGAGGTAAGCATTGTTTTCTTGGTTCTCAAAAAGAATATCTTGTATTTTGAATCTAAATTATCAACTTAACTATCAGGTTATAGAATGTGGTTGGATGATGCAATTAACTTAATTTCCTGTTGTAGAATGTTGACGATGCCTGTGTGTCGCACATGCCGACCACTAATTTAGCGGAAATAAAGCATGCAATTTGGTTAGTAGGAGAGGGTTTCATGGGAACCATCTCTTTATAACTGCTTCAGACCTTGCTAATGCCCTCTTGAAATCCACCAAGAAGCATGCATTCATACAAGGCAAATATCACGGAGCAGGCCCTACGATAACAAAGTTAATGGACAAGGCCAAAGCATCAAAAGCTCCAAGTCCGTCAAGCACTAGCAGATTGGTGGGGGAAGTAGTGAGTGGCACACCAATGCTCATGTAACCAAAGTTTTTTGGTGATAAAATTACTGTTAGAGCTGATGTTGAAAACCCACAGTTATAAATCTTGAGGAAGATAACTCATCACATCGTCCAGAGTATGTCACAGAAAACCAGCCACGCAAGAAACAAGGTAGGAGATTAAGCTTTACACCCACTATTCCTTTAATTGCAAGTTGTCAAAAAAACGTAGAGGGACAAACAACTAAAGCAGAGCTGCAGGAAATTTTGGAGAGTGACATACACAATTCAATGTAGGCTATACGTCGACGAACATCTCTACACAGCAAGGTAACTTGCCAAGGATGGTTAGGTGGCCAAGATGGCAAGTGCAAAAAGAGCATCAAGAACTGTGGGCAAGGTGTTCCAGCTCCTTCTTTCTATGGTATGAGAGAATGGTCTAGGGGGGGTAAGGTGTTCTAGCTCGTTCTTTCTATAATATGAGAGAATGGTATGGGGGGAAAAGGCATCAAATCATGTGGTTTTGTAACAACAGCATGGATCATACTTGGAGATTACGTAACACCATCTGTCAATCACATGCTAGGCCCTCGATTGTTTGGCCAGTGGGACAAGGTATAAACCTGCCTGTGGATGAGATTCAAGAATTGGATGCTGGTGGGTTTGTGTTGCAAAAGGGACAATGCCAGGATGCAAATGATGTAGGCCAATGGTCAACAAGGTACATAAGTGGCATATCAGATATGGTAGCCAAGCTAATAGATTTGGCAATTTCAAGTATAGCTACGGTCTTTAAGCATTTGGTCATTAAATGTTGGCAGATGGAAGTTTTTTTAATTGAGACTGAGGAATCGCTAGTGTGTAATGAAAAATAACGGGTGACTATGTGAAAGAATCCATCATGCACATGTCCCGATTTTCAAATCAGGGCAGATGCTAGATGACCATATTGTACATGCAAGCACCTTTTACTTTGTATATTTGCGTATCCTTGGTATAGATGCAAACCATAATATGTTTATACATCAACGCACTCTAAAAAAGGAGGACCTAATGAGAATGTTCAACAATAGAAGAATAATGTGAAAAGGATCTAGTGCTGTTGATGACATTATACTGCAGTTTTGAAAAGATCCTTTATGTTGCAATAATAAAATGTCCGACTATTTACTTTTTTGTTTTTTTTAATATTTTAGCAGGACAATTAATATGTTTATATGTCAATGCCTTGAATATGTTCATTCCATTCATTTACTTTTTCAAAAAAAAAGTGGATAGACATGTATCTACTTTTCTAAATTTAGAGAAAAGCCATTCATTTACTTTTCTAAATTTAGGGAAAAGCCAAGCATCTACTTTTCTAAATTTAGTGCGTAACCATGCAAAGTAGCTTTTTGCTTTTTGCTTTGTGTATCTATAAATTTTACCCCTTCCTCTTACTCTAATCCTCACTTCCAAATCTTCTTCCCTCCCTCTCCCTCTTGTTGCCTCCTCTCACTCTCTCATTGTATTTCTCTCCCTCTTTATTGCTCTCTTCCTTACAACCCTCACAATCATCAACTACCTTTGTTCATCTCTAATAGCTTCTTCTAATGGCCCTAGCTATACTATGAAGGAAACCCTACAAAGGGTTTGCAAAGATTTATGCAACAAAACGGGCGAAGATGTAACAGAACATCTCAGAATCAGGACAGAGGCCCGTAATCCTTGGACCAAGATGCTAGTAGATGAGCCTATTGATTTTGAAGATTTGTTCATGTGTGGAACATGAAGATTGGAAGTGTCGATACTTGGCGAAGTTTTCGATATATTGCTTTGAAGAGATGGAGGAGCCCTTCTTCGGGAGGAGTCAAAGAATAAAGTAGTCGAAAAAAGTGTATAGGTGTAGGATCCATAGGTAGTTATAGTAAGTATGTTTTCAATTTTAAACAATGCTAGATTGTAGTAGCCTATGTAATAACCTTTTTTTGGAATAAAGTGGTTTCAACTATAGATCGCCATGTCTTTTGTATTAATTATGGGTTTATTGTTGTTATGCTTAATTATATCAAATTCTTGGTTTATTGTATGTTTTGAATAACAACGTCATGTCCTTATCTCCCTCATTCCCTCTTCCTCTCAAATAATTAGTTCATGATCTCAATCATAATTAAAAAATCATTGACCTTTAACAGTGACATGAGGATTAAATAACTTTAAAAATGAGCCCACGTGTGTAGTAAAATAATGGACATGTGTGATGTTGACAATTATCACATGGGGTTTGTGAATATTAAAAACGACTATTTTTATTGTATTTGTAAAACGGTGCACCTGAGAGAGAGAGAGAGAGAGAGAGAGAGAGAGAGAGAGAGAGAGAGAGAGAGAGAGTAAGAGAGAGATCCATCGAGCACGACAGCGATCCATCAAGCCACCGACAGCTTTGGTATGTGTTTCTCTTGCACACACTCATGTTTTTTCAGACCGCATTACAGAAATATGATAGGTGTTGAAATTAGGGCATTCTGATGAGCTATGGTGGATCAAACACTAGAATCAACATCATTAATAAAGTGATTAGTAAATAATTAAGACGTAATTAGTAGGTAATTAATAAATAGATTAATGTAGACATGGATAATCAAAAACACGCAAATTCTCATTAGGCCAATGCCTCAATTTATAGAGTTTACATCCAAGCATCAAATCCCACTGATTTCTCCTTGATTCACTCCCAGAATATCTCCACCTCTTGCTTGATTCTCTCCACCTCTTCACTTTTCCCAGAATATCTCCCAAAATATCTCCACACTTCCTAAATCTTCTCATGCTACCCTTTATTCTCTCCCAGTAGATTCTTCTCACCTTTTCACAGGTTCTTTCACATTTGCACATCCTCTTTTACAGTCGCTAACCAAGGGCTTGTTCTTGCACACACCCTATTCACTTGTATATTTCAACACCTCCCCTCAAGTGAATACTCCTAGTACACCTAGACCCTATACCAAGTTTTCCTCCTTACTTGATAGTCCGCGACCAGTGTCTACACCTCCCCTCAAGTTAACTTAGCACACCTGGACCCTGTACCAAGGTTTTCTCTTACTTGATAGCCCGGGACCAGTGCCTCAAGTCCCTAAAATCCATAGTCCTTGACACACTCTCTCTTAATGTGTCCAAGGCTACTATAAGTGCTCGGCGACCTTGACTAAAGTGCTCACACATACATCTATCTACCACATGGCCTATATCATCGGTGTCTCAGAGGTGGTTTTACTTTGTTGGGGCAGGTTACATTGGGTTGTGGGGTCTCTCTCTCTCTCTCTCTCTCTCTCTCTCTCTCTCTCTCTCTCTCTCTCTGAGATTTTCACATGGCTCCTCACTCTTTGGAGCCTCACATCTTCTCTTGTCTTCAGTCTTCTTGTCATGGAAGCTTCTCTCCACGCGTCCGTCTCTTCTTTCAGTCTTCTTGTGGCAGCTTCTCTTCTTGTGGCAGCTTCTCTTCTCGTGTCCATGTCTTCCTTCAATGCTTCCTTTAGATCTTCTTGGTGTGGATCCTCTTCTTGGAAAGAGATATTCTTCTTCTTTCATGGCTGGGGCCATGAGCTTGTCTGTCAGGTCTTTTTGCTCCATGTGAGCAACATGTTTCAATGTTTTGCTGACAGATTCTTTGGGCTTTTGATGTTCATCTTGTGTCATTATGCAATGCAAACCCAAATTTATGCAGGAGGTCTTACCTCTTGCCTTATTCTGGACAAGGGCAGTGTCTGTTCCCATTTTTACACTGATGTAATGTGCCCAATACATAATGTGTATAGCATTCATTCTCATGCACATTCCCAAATGCAACTCTAGCTGTGAATAATCTTGATTTTGAGTGAGATTTAGAGGCATTAACCATGGGTTAAATGCAAAATGATGATTATCATAGTACTGAGGGTTTATATAGGGGTTGCTATAGGTACGAGTGCAAGGAAAGAGAGCAAAGCGGGGTACAAAGGACAATGTATGGTGAAATTACCATGGTCTCTGTGGCTACATGAGCCTAGGGAAAGGGGTGGTGCTTGTACCCAGGCCAAAGGTGGGGTACGCATATACATTCTGAGTCAGTGGTCCCATGGGTGTCCACGTGGCGGCCAGTGGGGACCATATGCTAGGGCGGTCGGCCTTTGGTCCTTACATAGCCATTGTATGGGCGCTCAGGTATGTGTACGATCAACTCCGAATTGCAATCTGAAGTTATAGGGATCTGTATGAGATACCTAATGGTTAATTTGAACCCTCAATTGCACCAAAATACAATGATTAGCACTGATTAATCACTGATTTTGTAAATTAATCCACTATTTTGTGTGCAAAAAACAGAGTATGTGGGGAGTCCAGATCTGGTGCCTTAGACTTCAAATGAGCTCAAATTCTTTCAAAGCCATCAATAGCAATGAGTCTAGTAGAGGATTAAGCCAATAAACACAAGATTTGACCAAATATTGAAAGCTTAATCTCTGTTTTACCAAAGTCACCTGCTCTGCAGATTTGATGAAGAGCTTGGATCTCACTATAGACTTGATGAAATTGAATTCTGTCTTCACCAGCTTGTAGAGCATGCTTGAAAACCCCCGGGGCTAAGAGGAATAAGAGCAATTTGATTTGATGAAGTGAAGATCTGCAGATTACTCAGAAAAAACTACGCTGAACAAAAACGTGATTTCTTCCTCATGCACCAGTGATTTACGCTGTGACTGGCTTGGCTGGAGCTCCTATGGGTTGGCTATCTTGGGCTAGAAGGGTTTGGGAAATGGTTGAGTGTGCAAAGAGCTAGAGCTCCTCCACCAGCCTGGGGGTACAGAGGCTAGTTGAAAAAAGAGGAAAAATTATAATTTTCTACTAATCCTAATTAGCAAAATAATTAGCAAGATAATGCGCTCACAAAATGATGGATTCTAGGCATAGCTCTGATACCATGTTGAAATTAGGGCATTGTGATGAGCTATGGTGCATCAAACACTAGAATCAACATCATTAACAAAGTGATTAGCAAATAATTAAGATAAAATTTGTGGGTAATTAACAAATAGATTAGTGGGTAATTAACAAATAGATTAATGTAGGCATGGATAATCAAAAACTAGCAAATTCTCATTAGGCCAATGCCTCAATTTATAGAGTTTACATCCAAGCATCAAATCCCAATGATTTCTCCTTGATTCACTCACAGAATATCTCCACCTCTTTCTTGAGTCACTCCCAGAATATCTCCACCTCTTGCTTGATTCTCTCCACCTCTTCACTTTTCCCAAAATATCTCCCAGAATATCTCCACACTTCCTAAATCGTCTCATGCTACCCTTTATTATCTCCCAGTAGATTCTTCTCACCTTAGCACACCTGGACCCTGTACCAAGTTTTTCTCTTACTTGATAGCCCGCGACCAGTGCCTCAAGTCCCTAAACTACATAGTCCTTGACACACTCTCTCTCAATGTGTCCAAGGCTACTATAAGTGCCCGCGACCTTGACTAAAGTGCTCACACATACATCTATCTACCACGTGGCGTATATCATCGGTGGCTCAGAGGTGGTTTTACTTTGTTGGGGCAGGTTACATTCAATTTGGGTTGTGGGGTCTCTCTCTCTCTCTCTCTTTCTCTCTCTAAGATTTTCACATGGCTCCTCACTCTTTGGAGTCTCACATCTTCTCTTGTCTTCAGTCTTCTTGTCGTGGGGATAGCTTCTCTCCACACGTCCGTCTCTTCTTTCAGTCTTCTTGTGGCAGCTTCTCTTCTTGTGGCAGCTTCTCTTCTCGTGTCCATGTCTTCCTTCAATGCTTCCTTTAGATCTTCTTGGTGTGGCTCCTCTTCTTGGAAAGAGATATTCTTCTTCTTTCATGGCTGGGGCCATGAGCTTGTCCGTCAGGTCTTTTTGCTCCATGTGAGCAACATGTTTCAATGTTTTGCTGACAATTTCTTTGGGCTTTTGATGTCATCTTGTGTCATTATGCAATGCAAACCCAAATTTATGCGGGAGGTCTTACCTCTTACCTTATTCTGGATAAGGGCAGTGTCTGTTCCCATGTCTGTTCCCATTTTTACACTGATGTAATATGCCCAATACATAATGCGTATAGCATTCATTCTCATGCACATTCCCAAATAAAACTCTGGCTGTGAATAATCTTGATTTTGAGTGAGATTTATAGGCATTAACCAAGGTTTAAATGCAAAATGATGATTATCACAATTTTATCACCATAATTTTACTAGAAATTACATTAAATCAAGGGTAACCAATTTGTACGGGATGGCTGAAGTATCAAACCAACTCCGAATTGCAATCTAAAGTTATAGGGATCTGTATCAAAAACCTAATGGTTAATTTGAACCCTCAATTGCACCAAAATACAGTGATTAGTATTGATTAATCACTGATTAGCAAATTAATCCACTGTTTTGTGTGCAAAAAACCAGAGTCTGCGGGGAGTCCAGATCTGATGCCTTAGACTTAAAATGAGCTCAAATTCTTTCAAAGCCATCAATAGCAATGAGTCTAGTAGAGGATTAAGCCAATAAACACAAGATTTGACCAAATATTGAAAGCTTAATCTCTGTTTTACCAAAGTCACATGCTCTGCAGATTTGATTAAGAGCTTGGATCTCACTGTAGACTTGATGAAATTGAATTCTGTCTTCACCAGCTTGTAGAGCATGCTTGAAAACCCTCGGGGCTAAGAGGAATTAGAGCAATTTGATTTGATGAAGTGAAGATCTGCAGATTACTCAGAAAAAACTGCGCTGAACAAAAATGTGATTTCTTCCTCATGCGTTGGCGGCTTGCGCTTGTGACTGGCTTGGCTGGAGCTCCTATGGGTTGGCTATCTTGGGCTAGAAGGGTTTGGGCAATGACTGAGTGTGCAAAGAGCTAGAGCTCCTCCACCAGCCTGGGGGTACAGAGGCTAGTTGAAAAAAGAGGGAAAATTATAATTTTCTACTAATCCTAATTAGTGAAATAATTAGCAAGATAATGAGCTCACGAAATGATGGATTCTAGGCATGGCTCTGATACCATGTTGAAATTAGGGCATTGTGATGAGCTATGGTGGATCAAACACTAGAATCAACATCACTAATAAAGTGATTAGTAAATAATTAAGATGTAATTAGTGGGTAATTAACAAATAGATTAATGTAGGCATGGATAATCCAAAACCAGCAAATTCTCATTAGGCCAATGCCTCAATTTATAGAGTTTACATCCAAGCATCAAATCCCACTCTTGATTCACTCCCTGAATATCTCCACCTCTTGCTTGATTCTCTCCACCTCTTCACTTTTCCTAGAATATCTCCCAGAAGATCTCCACACTTCCTAAATGTTCTCATGCTACCCTTTATTCTCTCCCAGTAGATTCTTCTCACCTTTTCACAGGTTCTTTCACATTTACACATCCTCTTTTACAGCCTCTAACCAAGGGCTTGTTCCCGCACACACCCTATTCACTAGTATATTTCAACACCTCCCCTCAAGTGAATACTCCTAGTACACCTAGACCCTATACCAAGTTTCCCTCCTTACTTGATAGTCCGCGACCAGTGTCTACACCTGCCCTCAAGTTAACTTAGCACACCTGGACCCTGTACCAAGTTTTTCTCTTACTTGATAGCCCGCGACCAGTGCCTCAAGTCCCTAAACTCCATAGTCCTTGACACACTCTCTCTCAATGTGTCCAAGGCTACTATAAGTGCCCGTGACCTTGACTAAAGTGCTCACACATACATCTATCTACCACGTGGCCTATATCATCGGTGGCTCAGAGGTGGTTTTACTTTGTTGGGGCAGGTTACGTTGGGTTGTGGGGTCTCTCTCTCTCAGAGATTTTCACATCGCTCCTCACTCTTTGGAGCCTCACATCTTCTCGTGTCTTCAGTCTTCTTGTCGTGGGGGCAGCTTCTTTCCACGCGTCCGTCTCTTCTTTCAGTCTTCTTGTGGGGCAGCTTCTCTCCACGCGTCTGTCTCTTCTTTCAGTCTTCTTGTGGCAGCTTCTCTTCTTGTGACAGCTTCTCTTCTCGTGTCCATGTCTTCCTTCAATGCTTCCTTTAGATGTTCTTGGTGTGGATCCTCTTCTTGGAAAGAGATATTCTTCTTCTTTCATGGCTGGGGCCATGAGCTTGTTCGTCAGGTCTTTTTGCTCCATGTGAGCAACATGTTTCAATGTTTTGCTAACAATTTCTTTGGGCTTTTGATGTTCATCTTGTGTCATTATGCAATGCAAACCCAAATTTATGCTGGAGGTCTTACCTCTTACCTTATTCTGGATAAGGGCAGTGTCTGTTCCCATTTTTACACTGATGTAATATGCCCAATACATAATGCGTATAGCATTCATTCTCATGCACATTCCCAAATGAAACCCTGGCTGTGAATAATCTTGATTTTGAGTGAGATTTATAGGCATTAACCAAGGGTTAAATGCAAAATGATGATTATCACAATTTTATCACCACAATTTTACTAGAAATTACATTAAATCAAGGGTAACCAATTTGTACGGGATGGTTGAAGTATCAAACCAACTCCGAATTGCAATCTAAAGTTATAGGGATCTGTATCAAAAACCTAATGGTTAATTTGAACCCTCAATTGCACCAAAATACAGTGATTAGCACTGATTAATCACTGATTAGCAAATTAATCCACTGTTTTGTGTGCAAAAAACAGAGTATGTGGGGAGTCCAGATCTGGTGCCTTAGACTTAAAATGAGCTCAAATTCTTTCAAAGCCATCAATAGCAATGAGTCTAGTAGAGGATTAAGCCAATAAACACAAGATTTGACCAAATATTGAAAGCTTAATCTCTGTTTTACCAAAGTCACCTGCTCTGCAGATTTGATTATTAAGAGCTTGGATCTCACTGTAGACTTGATGAAATTGAATTTTGTCTTCACCAGCTTGTAGAGCATGCTTGAAAACCCTCGGGGCTAAGAGGAATTAGAGCAATTTGATTTGATAAAGTGAAGATCTGCAGATTACTCAGAAAAAACTGCGCTGAACAAAAACGTGATTTCTTCCTCATGCACCGGCGGTTTGCGCTTGTGACTGGCTTGGCTAGAGCTCCTATGGGTTGGCTATCTTGGGCTAGAAGGGTTTGGGCAATGGTTGAGTGTGCAAAGAGCTAGAGCTCCTCCACCAGCCTGGGGGTACAGAGGCTAGTTGAAAAAAGCGGGAAAATTATAATTTTCTACTAATCCTAATTAGCAAAATAATTAGCAAGATAATGAGCTCACAAAATGATGGATTCTAGGCATGGCTTTGATACCATGTTGAAATTAGGGCATTGTGATGAGCTATGGTGCATCAAACACTAGAATCAACATCATTAACAAAGTGATTAGTAAATAATTAAGACGTATCTAGTAGGTAATTAATAAATAGATTAGTGGGTAATTAACAAATAGATTAATGTAGGCATGGATAATCAAAAACCAGCAAATTCTCATTAGGCCAATGCCTCAATTTATAGAGTTTACATCCAAGCATCAAATCCCACTGATTTCTCCTTGATTCACTCCCTGAATATCTCCACCTCTTGCTTGATTCTCTCCAAGCATCAAATCCCACTGATTTCTCCTTGATTCACTCCCTGAATATCTCCACCTGTTGCTTGATTCTCTCCACCTCTTCACATTTTTCCCAGAATATCTCCACACTTCCTAAATCTTCTCATGCTACCCTTTATTCTCTCCCAGTAGATTCTTCTCACCTTTTCACAGGTTCTTTCACATTTACACATCCTCTTTTATAGCCTCTAACCAAGGGCTTGTTCCCGCACACACCCTATTCACTTGTATATTTCAACACCTCCCCTCAAGTGAATACTCCTAGTACACCTAGACCCTATACCAAGTTTCCCTCCTTACTTGATAGTCCGCGACCAGTGTCTACACCTCCCCTCAAGTTACATGGATATCACCCCTTCCTTTCGAAGGTAATGCAGATGATGTTTATTTGGAAGAACAATTGATTCTATATTTAGATGGATTGTACAAATTAAAAGACTCTGTACAAGATTATGTAATGAGAAATCCTTTTTTGTAATGTCATGTCTTCAATTGTTCTATTCTCACTCAAGTAACGTGTCTTAGAAAATAGTATACATTGTATTGTTTTTTGAAAGTACTGCATTGAAGAAGAGGCTCTTGATTAATTATGTTAAAAGAGTACATTCAAATTTGTAATGTCAAGTAGGAGTGTCATTCACAAGATAGACTTGATTAATTATGTCAAAAGAGTACATTGGAGTGGGTATTGTCAAGTAGGAATGATCTTGACTGTGCTACCCAATTCTTTACACTATATTAGTTGCTCGCTTCTAAGGAGGACCTTTCTTCTATTGTGAATGAAATTAAAGTGTGTCGGTGTGTCTTGCAAGGATTCTTCAACAATATCTTTCCTTAGTTGTTGTTTTCCTTGTATAGAAACAATTGTCACTAGTGTTAAAGCTTCATCAATCACTTCAATGTCTATGACTTTGTCGTCCATTGCACTTGCGACTTCGTGATCCATTGGTACCAACTCTCCATTGATGTAACGGGACCTGCTATACTAGAAGGACAAGATAAAATTTTGAGTTGCAATCACGTACCTTGCAACTATTATCTCCAGTGCAATGTTACAATGGATATCATCAAGAACTTTACTCGGCCATCCCTCATCAAGAAGTCTTGCTAAGAGGAATTTGTCCAAATCTTTGCAGACAAGCATGGTTCTCGCTATCTTCACCTAAAATAAGCTAAAAAGTTCCACGAACAGAGTAATTGGTAGGTAAATAATAATTTTTACTACACGAGTTGGAATGCTCCCTTGTAGAGAGCGTTGCACATCCTTGAAGAGCTTGCTCTTTGCTGACTCCATTACTGAGGGGAATGGGATAGGCCAATCCATGTAGTTCCACTCAGCTTGCAAAGGTAGCTCTTCCAAGGGGCCACGATTGTGTTTCTTGTTGAGCAGATGGTAGAAATGATCATAGAAAAAGATTCCTGCATCTACAAGGCTTTTGTTGCTCCTTCCCTCATACTGTAGCTGACCAATGTGTGCGTGAACCACATTCATAATTCCAATGATGCACTGAAGTGGCTCCCACTCCTCATATGATGAGGGGTACACATCTGTGCAGCCATAGACGTGGACAGTTTACACAGTTCATTAGACCATAATGAGAAAATGAAAGATTGACAAGCGATAGATTTACTTGCAGTTTTGTCTATGCGAGGACAATTTTATGTCATCTGGATTCTCAAGAACAAGCTCATTATGCATATATATATGCTACACTAGGACTTTCTTGATGGTTGTCCTTCTAGTATCTATCTTAAAGTCTTTTACTCTTCCTTTCCATGATGCCCTAAATGTATTCTTGTTGCCCTTCTTTCTTTTCTTCCTTGACTGCATAAGGACTCATGTGCCCTTGGTGATCAGCACTTCAGTCCACGGATTTTATGCATTCAGAGAGTTGGATACAAGTATAGCAAACACTAAAGATCTTGGTCTACTTGCCCTAGGAGTTGAATAATCTATGATGGCATTAGTGGGGCAAAATCGGGATGATATAAAACAAGATTTACTACCCATGTTTTCAAGAACGAATGGACAAAAGCCTGAAGCTTCAGAAAATGGAGTGCAACAGAAGGTAGAGGAAATGAAAAGAGTGTGAAATATTGTTTAAGGCACCGAGGAAGTTTGAGAGGGAGGGAATTTTCCCTCCTTTACGAAAAGGTGTATTTAATACATGGATTCGAATATAAGTTTCCCTCCCTACAAAAGTGTAGGTGTGTTTAATGCATTCGGGTGTAAAAAATGACTATATCAAGTGTAAGTAGAGTACATTTTGAGGTGAGAAATTCATGCTCACTTCGAGGTGAGCATCAATCAACCTTGGTGGTCTACAATTTCTGGGGACTCAGGTTGATTGATGCTCACTTCGAGGTGATTCTAGTATAGCATACACAACATACACAGCATTCTGTTCAAGCACACAAAATTTAAAAAATATTTTGTAGCCCGTCTATAAACGCGTCTATATACGCATCTGTATATTCAAGAAGCGTCTATTTGCATGTCTACAAACGCCTCTATAATTGCTTGTATAAACGCATCTATGCATGCGTCTGTTTGTTTTTTAAAATTTCTCCTCGAGCGTCTATTTGCGCGTCTATATGCATGTCTATAGGCGCGTCTATTTGCTATCTTTTAAACGCACCTTTAGACGTGGGTCTGTAGACGCGCTAATAGACATGGAAATAGACGCGCTCGTAAGTTTTTTTTTAGTTGAGTAAACGCCTCTGTGTGCATGTCTGTAGGTGCTTTGTCTTGTTGTGTAAGAACCTAATGCATACATATAAAATCGAAAAGAGAGGAAAGAGAGAAAAGCATTTACCTCTTTTTGGTGAAGTTGAAAGAGAGGATTATAAGACCTACAAAACAAAACAAAAAGTTGAAAAAAAGAATTAGTAATACAAAACCCTAAAAGTGTGAATAGCATGGATACATAAGGAGGTTTAAGCCTTATGGATAAGGAGGTTTAAGTATAAGCCTCTTATGATAAGAAAGAGAGAAAGAGAGAGAAAGAGATAGAGAAGAGAATACCATTCAAAAATTTTAAACATAAGAAGCTTATGCATGAGAGAGAGAGAAAGAGAGAGTGAAGAGAATACGAATTAAAAACCCTAATTCTAAACATACCATTCCAAAACCAAGAATATATGAAGAGGTGGGAGAGACAAGTGGGATAGAGATTACCTTGTGAGGAATCGTCCTTGAGAGGAGACTTGGGAGTAGACTTGAGAGGAAACTTTGTGAGAGGAGAGGACAAAGGGTGAGGTGTAGCCATCATGAGGAAGAGAGGGTTGTATAGTAGAGGGAGCTGAGGGAAAGAAAAAATAGTTATTACGGCATCACGGGATTATTCAAAATTTTTTTTAACAGAGCGCATTTATACTCACATCCATATGCACATCTATAAGCGCATCTATATCAGTATATAGACGAGCTTATAGACGCTCTTATAGATGCGCATATAGACGTAAGTATATCTGTGCATATAGCCACGTAAACCCCACCAGATCATAAATGCGCCCATGGCCCCTCTCTCACTTCCATCTCTCTCTAGTTTGTGCAGCTATGTTCTCATTCTCTTATAGTGTTGCCAATCTTTCGATTAAATTATGCTTCCACACCAAATAAAGCAACACAGAATGGTCCACACATGGAAATAAAACATTCTCCCCAGAAGATAATGTAGAAACTTCTTTACTGAATAGATCATGCCTAAGCACTCTCGTTCTATTACTGAATAATTCTACTCTACAGAGAGGATAATCTGCGGCTTGCATAATAAACAAGTCGAAACCAGCGAGCATTGTGCTGCTGCATTAACACACTTTTAATTACTATATCCGAAGCATCCACAAAGACATGAAAATCCTTCCCCCCAATCTGGCGACATCATACTGGTGCACGAGACAGTTTTAGCTTCAACCTGCGATATGCCAAATCACATTCTTCTGTCCAAGAAAATTCTTTGCGGTCCACATGAGCCACCACATTTAGCGAAATTACCCAAATGCGCCAGAAATCACAAGTGTCGCCCACCATGCCACTGAATTTGACCCAAAAACCACATACACTCCTTCAGATTTATAGGTGCTAGAACTTGCATCACAGCCGCCACCTTATCGGGATCCACAGCAATGCCTTCTTGTGATATAATGGGCCCGAGTAACTTCCCACTCCGAACCGCAAAGGCACACTTCAATGGATTTAAACTAAAAGATACCTCCTGGCATTTCTGAAAACACAATCGCAGATGTTCCAAATGTTGAACACATGTCCCGAACACACTTAGATCATCTAGAAAGGCCCCCATGAATGCTGTCAAGAATGGCCCAAAAATTTCATGCATATCCTGTTGAAAGGTACCCGGAGCATTCCTCAAGCAAAACCACATCACTGTACACACAAACACACCCCAAGCTGTGATGAATGCAATCTTAGCTTGGTCTTCTGGTGCCATCCGAATCTGATTGTAGCCACTAAACCCATCAAGAAATGAATACATCTCATGGCCTGCCACATCATCCAAGATGGTATCCATGTATGGAAAGGAAAAAGGATCCGAAACAGTATCCGCATTAATTTTCTTCTGGTGCCATCCGAATCTGATTGTAGCCACTAAACCCATCAAGAAATGAATACATCTCATGGCCTGCCACATCACTGTACACACAAACACACCCCAAACTGTGATGAATGCAATCTTAGCTTGGTCTTCTAGTGCCATCCGAATCTGATTGTAGCCACTAAACCCATCAAGAAATGAATACATCTCATGGCCTGCCACATCATCCAAGATGGTATCCATGTATGGAAAGGAAAAAGGATCCGAAACAGTATCCGCATTAATTTTCCTATAATCTACACAGATGCGTATCTTCTTATTCTTCTTGGGAATGATCACAATCGGACAAAACCACTCCAAATTCTCTATTGGAGCAATGAACCCGACCTGCAGGAGAGGATCGAGCTCATCTTTAACCTACTTAGCAACATGTAAATTCATTCTATATCAGTGCTATCTAGAAGGAATTGCATCCGACTTTGTTACAGGAATCCCATTTCCACATTGAGTAATTCAATTCTTACAGCCAACCATATCGGGTCCCTTGGTGGTTGACCTCCCTGGAGTCTGGCAAGCTCCGCTAGTGCATGCCTCTTAAGCAAAGATCTTTTATTGCTAAGTGTATCGAAAAACTCTTTGACTTGGCCCATTTATCTGTGAACTATGGGTTTAGGATACCTAGAGCGAACAGCAGCGAGGGTCTCATCAGCCAACCTCTTTGGTTGATCTTTGTAGTGAATAAAGCAATCTCTGTAATTGTTAGCAATTACAGAGCACATGAAGGCCATGATGTCTTTCCCCCATGCATCCATCAAGATGCCTCCTGTCTGAGTGATGTCATAGTAGATCATACCATCACCCGGAGGCACGTCTAAATCATCTGAATCTTTCTCGTCCCCACCACCACCCCTCCCAAAGCACTGTGCCATGCATCCCCCACCGCTCTCCCTGCTACTACTGTGTCGTGTCGAGCTAGTATGCTGGCCACCTGTAGCTGGAGAACGAAGTCTCGACTGCACGGGAGTACGTCGACAGCACTGCGAGAGGCAGAAGGGCCTCCTGACGGTGTCGAAAATTTCAGACACAGAATCACCTGCCTCTATAGCTGTCCATCCACCAACCGCCTTGGAAACACTAACACCAACGGGGGCACCACCAGTCACAGGCTAGAACACTTCTCTCACGGTTCACCACACCATCCACACCCGAAAGGCAGCACAAAACAGGGGCACTATAATCAAAGTAACACCCAGCAACAATTAAATTCCCAGTCAACACTTCATACAAGCTTCTTCTGACATAGTAGCTTTACTCACACAATCTTACAAACACTTTGGCTTGGATTTACTACCAAGGGGATTCGGACCACGGCCTCACTACCTCTGGAATTACGAGCTTGTGTCTAACAACCAAGCCTCTTCAGCCACAAACACATCAACACTAAAAGCCCCATTCATCTTGGCTAATCTCCCTCTCACATTTCCTCAAAAACACATCACCTTTTCCCTCGAGCTGCCTTGAGACACCAACCGCAGCTAATCAACAAAACATCCCGCACATGAGCCCTTTCTCCCTCTGTTCAGTCACCAGCCATTATAGGCAACCCCCACCTGTCTCAAAAAACCCAAGTCGGCACCTCTACTGCAGCCAACACCCAAAACTCAACGCCACCCTTCCTCTCTCCTTCACTGCCAGCTTCTCGCACGGCAAAAACAGTGTGCTAAGAGGGCCCCTCTGCTTCGGTGCAGTCCCTCGCTCTCTTAGTGGAAGCAGCTCTCTTTTATAGTGGACTCTACCTTCGAGGCGGCTCCCCAGCCCGTCTCTCCAGCCTGTCGCAACACCTCCGACTCTCTTGACCCGGCACAACCCTTCATTTCTCTCTCTTCTCTCTTCAGAGGCGGCCACCTGTACAGCGAGCTCCTCTTGCTTTTGTTACCAGAGCGGCTCCCTCTGTCTATCGCTACCAGCTTCCAGCACACTGCCACCAGTCCCTCAGTTGCCGCTAGCCTCC
The DNA here is from genome assembly GCF_041138505.1 of Cibotium barometz. Taxonomy (NCBI): domain Eukaryota; kingdom Viridiplantae; phylum Streptophyta; class Polypodiopsida; order Cyatheales; family Cibotiaceae; genus Cibotium; species Cibotium barometz. The sequence goes on along the minus strand of NC_141080.1, from coordinate 38,494,844 downwards.
AGTCATGTCCGCAACCACAGCCAGCCCTCTCTCTCTTCGTGTGGCGATCCTCAACTGGCCACCTTCGCTACCAGCTGCCGCGTCCCTCTTCTCTTGCGCTGTCAGCCACGCCGTCCACCAGCCTTGTCGACGTCTTTCAGTTACCGCTAGTACTCGCCAGCACCACAGTCCTCTACCTTACCCAGAGCCCCATCTCTTCTTCTCTACTAGCTCCAAAGGCAGCTACTGCAGCAGCACCTCCTAGGCGACTTCCCCAGCCCGTCGCCAGCCCACAAATCGGCACCTCTACTGCAGCCAACACCCAAAACTCAACACCACCCTTCCTCTCTCCTTCACTGCCAGCTTCTCCCTCACGTTTCGAAGTTGCCATCCAACGCAACCCTTCCTCACTGCATTCCTCCAGAGGCGGCTCCCTTAGCCCGTCTCTCCAACCAGAGGCGGTAGTCACCTCTCCAGCAAGCCCTCGACTCTCTTCATTCAAAGGTGGCCCCTTTCGTTGACGTCTCTTGGCTACAGCTCCTCGCTAGCTTCACAGCAACCCACTCCAAACCCAACTCTCTCTCTCTCTCTCTCCTTCTCTCATCAGTGGCTGCATCAACACCAAAAACCAACTCTCTCACCTGTCGGCTGCGCCAGTCGGCGCCAGCCTTCGTAGCAGCCCGCCTTGCTCGCTCTGTATCCCCCGGCCTGCTCTCAATGTCTCCCAGCTGTCGTCAACAATTGTGCCAACCCAAGAGCAAGCCCAAAACCATTCCTCTATCCTCTCTTGCGCACACCAGAGGCCGCCCTGCAGCTTCAAAACCCAACGCCAGACTTCTCCCTTGCGCCTGCGTGCTGGTAGCCATGCTAGCCATCAAAACCAGGGACCCTACTCCCTCTCCTCTCTTCGCACTCCTTTGCGCCCCCTTTTTCCAGTACATCGGCGCCATCCTTTGTTGACGTACCCAGCCTATCATCGCCAGCAGAGCAGCTATCCCCCCTGCCGTCTGCCAGTTGTTGTCGCCAGCACACGTAGCCACCTTTTTTTCAGGACCTTCCAGATTAAGTTTATGCACACATTAAATTGGCCTCCTCAATAATAAATTGCCCTTATGCTTCCACACCTTCAAATACAACAGACGAGTGCCCACTTTATTTTCTTGGATGCGTACACAAACAAAGCGGCCGAACAGCTGATACCACCTCCAGCAGGCCACACAAGCCTGTACAAGCCTACAACAAAACCATCCACCCTGTACATCTACCAAGGCATTCCAAAGCAAAACTCTCCACATGACATGCAACCCATATGTACACAAGCCCAAAACACCTCTCAAATTTTTGCCTGACATACTTTGCCAACCCCCCGTCTGCTAGAGCATTTATGCTCAGCAGCAAAAAGATAAAGTCCAATAGCTATCCACCAAGATAAAAAGGAAACTGCTGTAACTCACCATCCCATTTCCCAATATCTGTGAAAAACCATGGCTGTATCACTGCATACCAAACATCAACCATATGTGCCACAAAATCATTTTCATCCATCATTTGATAAGCATTCATAGACTCTGACCACACAGCATCATCCTCAAGCCTTTGCTCTTCAAATAAACCATAAGAGAACACTTCACCCACAACTAACCTCCCTGTCTTCAAAACCTGTGGCATTACAGCATCTAGCATCCAATTCATTAACACCAGTGAAGGCCAGGTTCCAACATTTTGACCTTTATGCACAGAAAAATCCACATCCTTTCCAACAGCAATATCCGTAAGCACTTCCAACTCTTGTAAAATAGGCATCTCTTCATCCATGGAATTTAGCTTTAGCATTTCAGCAACATGCAAAGAAGCCTTAGTTACACTCTCAACCATATTTGCATCCATGTCCATCTTTGGCTCCTGTTCATCAAGGCTAGCAACTGCCCACATATCATCCTCAAGCACAATACTCACATCACAACACTCTTCATCAGCCCAATCTACATGCATATCTTCTTGAGTGTTGCCAACCCCCCCAGTATCATCGTCCAAAGACTCCCCAGCACATAATGCATCAAATGGAAAAACATCCATATCATTCATCGCAGGTACCAGACCACCATCAAGCTGTCCCAAGAAAATCCATAACAATAGGATCTTCCTCCATACTCTCCACATCCACATGGCAAGCCATCTTCACTTCATCACAAGTCTCTACCCCATCCTCCTCCCTTGTAGGATCTGACAAAGAATCTTCCTTAAAGCATTCTATATCCAACTCCTCTTCCTTCTTATCATCAGCCAATCCCAAGGCATCATCCTCTTTGCTTCCCTGTGCATGCATGTCATCCAGATCCAAATGTAAATGATCTTCAATAGAGCCTTCCAAATCATTGTCATGTACAGCCATGACGTCCAAATTCAAAGAAGAATCCACTGGTAACTCCTCATCTGCAAAAGTCTCAAACCTTGACCCAGATTCCTCATCCTGCTTTTCATCCACCTTCACATGCTTTAAAGACTGGAAAAAAATCAGAAGGCACATAAAACATCCCCCTTTGCACCTGTATAGGCCTTTGAGGTTCTTGTCTAATCAAACTTTGCATAGAACTCTTATCCACCTCAACCAAATTTACATGCATATCCCTTGCAGACACAACACCTTCATATAGATAAATACCCATCTCCATCTGCTTCAAAATATTGCCTTCCTTTTCCCTAGCAACCCTAACTGCATCATTAAATGACTTGGGATTCTTCAACTCAACCCTGACCTTCAAATGGGGTAGCAAACCATCAATAAAAAAGCTCTTTTTCAGAAACATAGGAGGAACTTCTTGCTTCAATGTCATACACCACTTACCCCATAGACATGTAAATACCTTCACAAAATCATCCAGTGATTGCCCATGGACCTGCTTCAAGATGCTCAACTCCTACCAAAGCACACTAGGATCCTCTACTTGGCTGAAAATGCTCGAAAAGGCCTTCTTTCAACCTGTCTACTAAGGTCAAAACACCAGAGGCGGCTCCCTCTGTCTGTCGCTATACGAGCTTCCAGCACACTGCCAGTCCCTCAGTTGCCGCCAGCCTCCAGTCATGTCCGCAGCCACAGCCATCCCTCTCTCTCTTCGTGGCGATCCTCAACTGGCCACCTTCGCTACCAGCTGCCGCGTCCCTCTTCTCTTGCGCTGTCAGCCATGCCGTCCACCAGCCCTGTCAGCGTCTTTCAATTGCCGCTAGTACTCGCCAGCACCACAGCCCTCTACCTTACCCAAGGCACCATCTCTTCTTCTCTACCAGCTCCAAAGGCGGCTACTGCAGCAGCAGCACCTCCTAGGCAACTTTCCCAGCCCGTCGCGAGTCCACAAATCGGCACCTCTACTGTAGCCCAATACCCAAAACTCAACGCCACCCTTCCTCTCTCCTTCACTGCCAGCTTCTCCCTCACGTTTCGAAGTTGCCATCCAATGCAACCCTTCCTCACTGCATTCCTCCAGAGGCAGCTCCCTCAGCTCGTCTCTCCAACCAGAGGTGACAGTCACCTCTCCAGCAAGCCCTCGACTCTCTTCATTCAAAGGCGGCCCCTTTCGTTGACGTCTCTTAGCTACAGCTCCTCGCCAGCTTCACAGCAACCCACTCCAAACCCAACTCTCTCTCTCTCCTTCTCTCATCAGTGGCTGCATCAACACCAAAAACCAACTCTCGTACCTGTCGGCTGCGCCAGTCGCGAGCCTTCGTTAGCAGCCCGCCTTGCTCGCTCTGTATCCCCCGGCCTGCTCTGTCAACGTCTCCCAGATCTCGTCAGCTGCGCCAACCCAAGCAAGAACAAAACCATTTCTCTATCCTCTGTTGCGCACACCAGAGGCCGCCTGCAGCTGTAGCCCACACTTCAAAACCCAACGCCAGGCTTCTCCCTTGCGCCTGCGTGCTGCTAGCCACGCCAGCCACCATCAAAACTAGGGACCCTACTCCCTCTCCTCTCTTCGCACTCCTTTACGCCCCCTTTTTCCAGTACATCGGCACCATCCTTTGTTGACGTACCCAGCCTGTCATCATCGCCAGCTATCCCCCCTACCAGCCGTCTGCCAGTTGTCGCCAGCACACGTAGCCACCTTTTTTTCCAGGACCTTCCAGATTAAGTTTATGCACACATTAAATTGGCCTCCTCAATAATAAATTGCCCTTATGCTTCCACGAGTGCCCACTTTATTTTCTTGGACGCGTACACAAACAAAGCGGCCGAACAGCTGATACCACCTCCAGCAGACCACACTCTGGACAAGCCTGTACAAGCCTACAACAAAACCATCCACCCTGTACATCTGCCAAGGCATTCCAAAGCAAAACTCTCCACATGCCATGCAACCCATATGTACACAAGCCCAAAACACCTCTCAAATTTTTGCCTGACAATGGCATGGGGAAAGGGGCATAGGATGGCATGGGGGAAGGGGCTCGGTAGCCGGCTGGGCTGTGTTGACTCCGCTGGGGTAATCTCAAAAGGTGTGGGGTTGGGGTGGTTTGGAGTCTGTAGTGCCGACTCCTGGGGGGTGTTTAGAGTACCCATCATGTAGTCGTATAACTCCCCAAGACTGGGAGGGTGCCCCAAAAGGTTATATAAGTCCCGAAAGATGGTCTCCCAAAGATCAGGTGAGCCTGAAGAGCTTCCTGGCCACATGATGAACTGGAAAAAAGAAAAAAACAAGATTACTGAACTGAGAAGATGAACTGAGAAGAGAAAAAGAGAGAAGGAAAGAGAGTAGAAAAGTCATGCATAGCGGGGATAAAAGAGAGGAGAAAGGAGAGGAAAAGAGAGGAGAAAAAGAGGGGATAAAAGAGAGAAAACGAGAGGAGAATAGAGGAAAAGAGAGGAGAAAAAAAGAGAGAAAAAGAGAAGAGATAAGAGAGAAAAAGAGAGACGAAAAGAGAAGGAAAGAGAGGATAAAAGAGAGAAGGAAAAAGAGAGGAAAATATAGAGTGCAATCCATTTTTTCAATCATGCTTTCCCTTTCCATCATTCATGCAATCCCCTTCTTCAATCATACAATCCATTTCCATCATTCATGCGATCCCTTTCATCATTCATGCAATCCCCTTCTTCAATCATACAATCCATTTCCATCATTCATGCGATCCCTTTCTTCATTCATGCAATCACTTATTTCTATGAAAGGAGAGGAAAAGAGAGGAGAAAAGAGAGAAAAAGTGGGGATAAAAGAGAGGAGAAAGGAGAGGAAAAGAGAGGAGAAAAAAAACAGAAAAGAGAGGAGAAAAACAGCGTCTATCTTCGCGTATAACAACGCGTCTATAGACATGGCTATGGTATTACAACACAGAGTAGACGCGTCTATAGACGCGCTCTTAGACACGCTTTTAGATGCGCTCTTTGATGCGTCTATAGACACGCTCTGACAGAGACGAACTATTCTAAAAACTTGAAACGGACATGCGCCCGACACAAAAGCACAACAGTTGTACCAAAAACATTCGTTTCAAAGAGAGCAACAAAGGACGAATCCAAAGAGAACAACTTTCAAAGAAGATCAACCCTAAAGATACTTACCTTGGATAGAGGTATGGAAGCTTCTTGTCTTTCAAAGCTGCTTCTCTTTCTTCTCTTCCTTGTTCACCCTTTGCTTCTCTTTCTTCTCTTCCTTGTTCACCCTCTTCTCTTGTGTGCTTGGAGATGATTGTGTAAGCTTGGAGATAAGTGTGGGTGCTTGAAGATAAGTATAGATGCTAGGCTGTGGATCTCTTAATAGCAAAGCAAGCCCATTAAAAGTATGTGAAGAAAAGCAAGCGCGCTAAAAGTAGGTTTGAAAATCATGTCTATAGGTGCGTCTAATATCGCGTCTAAAATCGCGTCTGTTCTGTGTAGTGCACGTGTATACACGCGTTTAGCGTGGCTTGCATAGTGCTTTATGCATAAGCCTCATGCGTAGCTTTATGCATAAGGCCTCATGCATAGCTTTATGCGTAGGCTTTATGAATAAGGCCTCATGCATGCTTTATGCATAAGGCCTCATGCATAGCTTTATGCATAAGGCCTTATGCATGCTTTATGCATAAGCTTTAGCATAGCTTGCATAAGGCTTGCATAGCAGCATAGTTTGTATAAGGCTTGCATAGTAGCGGCATAGCTTGCATAAGCTTTTGTATGTATGCATTACTAATCCTTTCCTCACCCTTTTGTTGGTTTTGTAGGTCCTCTAATCCTCTCTTTCAACATCACAAAAGAGAGGTAAGTGCTCTTCTCTCTTTCCTCTATTATTATTGCATCCTTGGGTGCTAGGGATTTTTTTTTGTAGGTTTGTGCATAAGCTTTATGCATAATGCTTTGTGCATGCTTTAGCATAATGCTCATGCATGCTTTATGCATAATCTCTATGCATAATGCTTTATGCAGCATACGCCTCATGCATAGCTTTATACATAAGGCCTCATGCATAGCTTAATGCATAAGGCCTCATGCATGCTTTATGAATAAGCTTTATGCATAAGGCCTCATGCGTAGTTTTATGCTTAAGGCCTTATGCATAGTGCTTTATATGCATAAGCCTTATGCATAAGCTTTATGCATAAGGCCTTATGCATAAAGAATTATTCTTAAAGCTTTATTATGCATAAGGACTCATGCATAAAGCATTATGCTTAAATTTTTATGCATAAGCCTTAGCGCATAGCTTGCATAAGGCTTGTATAGCGATGTAGTTTGCATAAGGCTTGCATAGCAACATAGCTTGCATAAGCTTTTGTATGTATGAATTACTAAACCTTTCCTCATCCTTTTGTTGGTTTTGTAAGTCCTTTAATCCTCTCTTTCAACATCATGAAAAAGAGGTAAGTGCTTTTCTATCTTTCCTCTTTTTCCTCTATTATTATTGCATCCTTAGGTGCTGGGGATTTGTTTTATAGGTTTGCGCATAAGCTTTATGCATTCTTTATGCATAATGCTCATGCATGCTTTATGCATAAGCCTCATGCATAGCTTTATCCATAAGGCCTCATGCATAGCTTTATGCATAGGCTATATGCATAAGGCCTCATGCATGCTTTATGTGCATAGTTTTATGCTTAAGGCCTTATGATGATGAATAGTGCTTTATACATAAGCCTTATGCATAAGCTTTATGCATAAGGCCTCATGCATAAAGCATTATGCTTAAAGCTTTATTATGCACAAGGCCTCATGCATAAAGCTTTATGCGTAAGGCCTCATGCATGCTTTATGCATAACCTTTAGCATAGCTTGCATAAGGCTTAGGGCTTGCAAGGGGCTTGCATAGCGGCATAGCTTGCATAAAATTTTGTATGTATACATTACTAATCTTTTCCTCACCCTTTTGTTGGTTTTGTAGGTCCTCTAATCTCCTCTTTCAATATCACGAAAAATAGGTAAGTGCTTTCATATCTTTCCTCTATTATTATTGCACCCTTGGATGCTGGGGATTTGTTTTGTAGGTTTGCTCATAAGCTTTATGGATAATGCTTTATAAACAATTCTCATGCATGCTTTATGCATAAGGCCGCATGCATAAGCAGCATTTCTCTAATCTAAAAGTAAATTCTATGCTTGTCTAATTGGAGGCCAAAATAATAGCTTTTTAATACTTTTAATCTATTTAATTTAGGGTAAAATTAAGAATCAATCCATAATTGGATAATGATCCAATTAGTGGTTATTCTAATTACATGAATAAAACTAAACTTTATTCTTTCAAATTTATTGAGAATTATCAGTAATAGCAGAGGAGCTATGGCAAAATTTTTGCAAAATAAACACAAAAATCATTTTCATCATAATATGAAAAGAGGACTTCCTACCATATTCTAGGATTAATCATCCTAGATTAATTGAATGATTCTCATTATAATCATGGAAAATGTGATTTTTATGTTTATGCATAAATAGTAATTAGTAAAAGAGAAATTTTTAGTAATTCATTTTTAATGTTAAAAGAGGAATTCCTATAACAATTGGAATCCCATCATTGAGATGGGAAAAGAGAAGTTCCTAGCATATTGGAATTAATGAATATTGTAATAAAATTCAAAGATAAAATTTAGATAAATTTATTTTATCTATGAGAAATATTTAAATGTTAAAAGAGGAATTCGTATGACATTTGGAATTCCATCATTGAGATGGGAAAAGAGAAATTCCTATCATATTGGAATTAATGAGTATTTTAATTAAATCCAAAGATGAATTTTAAGTAAATTTATTTTATCTATAAGAAATATTTAAATGTTAAAAGAGGAATTTCTATGACGTTTAGAATTCCATCATTGAGATGGAAAAAGAGAGATTCCTATCATATTGAAATTAATGAATATTTTAATTAAATCCAAAGATAAAATTTAGATAAACTTATTTTATTTATGAGAAATATTTAAATGTTAAAAGAGGAATTCCTATGACATTTGGAATTCCATCATTTATATGGGAAAAGAGAAATTCCTAGCATATTAGAATTATTGGATAATTCATTTAAATTCAAAGATGAAATTTAGATAAATTTATTTATCTATGAGAAATATTTAAATGTTAAAAGAGGAATTCCTATGACATTTGGAATTCCATCATTTAGATGGGAAAAGAGAAACTCCTAGCATATTGAAATAATAGATATTTTATTTTAGGTGAATTTATTTTATGAGAAATAATTGACGAAAACAGAGGAATTCCCATGACATTGGAATGTAAATAATCAAATGCAAAAAGAGGAATTCCCATGGTAATTGAGATGCAAGAAATTAAATGGGAAGAAGAGAAATTTTTAGTATAATTCAATTTATGATTATTAACCAAACGTGGAAATATGGGTAGAATTCATTTCTACAAATCCCATGAATTCTTTTATTCAAAAGAAGAATATTAAATATAATTGAATTGAGAAATTGAGAAGGAATATGGAAATAGTCGTCGAGAAAAAGAACCTTTGATTAGGCCAAACAATTGGTAGAAATTTAGAAAAAGTCTCATTATCGGTATTAAACTAGAAAAAGCTATTAAATGTGAATAGCATGTGATAAGATGTGTATGTGGATGTGAATAATTAGATGAGAGGATATGTGAAAGGTGAGATGGGAAGTACATGGATGTGGATGTGGATGAGCATGTGGAAGAATGGATGTGGATGTGTATGTGGATGGGATGTGGATGTGGATGCGCCCCCTTCTCCTTACGAAGATGCCAAAATTGAATCATTATACCCAAAATATCTCATTTTTTTAGTATTACTCATAGTTTTTTACTAATAAACCTTGTCCTTAGTCAACTCTTTATCTTATGTGAGCATTTACTCATTTTTGGGGTTTTTCTTTTATAAATTGGATTTATCTCCTTCCCATACTTGGATTGATCCTATTGGCCCATAGGAATCTTAATTGGACCATAATCCAAAAAATTCTAAAAATCTAGACCCTTAAGCTAAGGTCCTTTACACATAATTTCACATTAATTCCAATTGCACATTGGAAAGTTCTTTTTGAATTTCTGTTTCAAGGGAACCCATTTTAGACACTAGGAGGATTTTTATATAAAAAATATCTCAATTTTGGACTACCTCCCTCTAGACATTTTCTCTCTCTAGGTCAAAACAGGGAAAAACAAAATCTTTCTTTTATTTCAGAGAGGGGAATAATTATAAGATCAGAAGGGGAGGTTCTTACACCTATATACCTCAAAAGCTGGAGGGAGGAATCTTACATCCTACCCCACTTAAAAAACGCGAGATGTCCTCATCTCGCAAACTAGAGGACAACTCTTTCCCTTAAGATCCAACTGATTCTGGGGTTCCTTATATTCTGGTCAACCCACCAGAATCCTCGGATAAATATCCCTTATATAGAACTCATCATCAAATAACAATTCATTCAGATTATATCATTCATATCCTTAACACAATAATGGTCCATTAGAACGAAAAAATTTCTTTGTAAACATTCCTCCACAAGAATTTCAGTCAAGCAAGTTCTCAATTTGTCATCCATTAACTTGATCCACCGGGTCAAGTGTTAACACTAGCAATCTGACAGCACAATCCACTAATCTCATAGTGATTTATTGAAGTCATTATCATCACTCCAGTTATTACGAACATCACTCCAGTTATTACGAACATCATCACAGGGACTTGTCCCATTCATCCTCATTGTGGCTTTGCTCAACTTATCGCTTTTTAACCAAAATTCAAGAATAATCATTTTTCAATCAGAATCCAAATCAGCTCATCAGTTCTCAACCAGAGATTTAAAATCATATCAACCACATTCGAATTCATCTTCTGGATAGTATTTTTGCTTATAATTTCAAGGTCTTAGATTTACTCGTATATATACTGCCAGTAAAGAGCTGCAGTTATACCCTCGGTATATACAAGTAGTCACAGTCCTTGGAATTATAAGGTAAATACCATCATGTCTAGGCCTCAAGCAAGTCAAGGATTCCATACGATTGCGGTACTTCCATCTGAAGACCCAAATACCAATTTATGAATTTCAATCTAAATATTAATTTGTATGAATTTCATTACACAATTCCAACCTGTTACTGTTGCTTCATAAATTTTTGACTTTTTTGGCTTTTCAGTTGATCCACTTTAGCCAATTCACTCTGATACTAGCTGAAAGATCCCTGTCCCCTTTGTACAATGGATTCGGGAGTGCTAGCAGCGGAAGTAGCACTTCTTGCACAGGGCAGGATCTCTCACTCGGGGCCTCGACAAGAGATTAATCCCTTGGTTCTTTAAAAACCGAACCCAGAAAAACTCCCCCTATCGAAAAGTACGAGCGATTCCTCCAGGATATTTGTACTCTAACATAGTCAGGGTCATTACTGACCAAACTGATCCGACCGAAGTTGAGTCACTTGGTGAGATCAAGGAAGAAACTTGCACTTGGATCATAGAAACCAACGCTTTTATTCCCGTCAAGAGGCACAGCCGTTGATTCTTTTTCTATAGAACAATTCCTATCCAGGATTTACTTTATCTATCATACTATAACAAAATTGAGTCTCATTTTACGGATCCATCAGTCCAGCCCATGGGTTAGCCAAGAGCCCTAGCTAACAGCCCAACCATGTAGTGATGGAATCCATTTAGGAATTTGGTTAGGTTTTGTCTTGGGTACCAGGGAAAAGAGCTCTCAGGCCCCCTAGCCGGATATTCATGTAGTGATGGAATCCATTTAGGAATTTGGTTAGGTTTTGTCTTGGGTACCAGGGAAAAGAGCTCTCAGGTCCCCTAGTCGGATATTCATGCAAATTTAATGCTAGTCACACCACTTACACACCCAATATGAAATTGCCTTTTTCACAGATCCAGCTATCTTTAAAACAATCATTTAATGAAACCATAGTGTCATTGATCATAAACCTCAAAATCTTCAGTTGAATCCTTATCTCTAATCATTCCTTCATCGGTGTATCTTTGGCATCATTGGCAACTAGGATCCTTTTTTGCAGGTCACCTAGCGCTTCACTCATAGGCCGCTTCCTTGGTCCCTCATCCACCGTACCGGAAGCTCACCATTTAAATCGAACCGAGGCTAGTCAAGACCTCGGCTGACCTTGCTACTACGCGAGACGTTCTCCATTGACTCTCCATCAGCTATTGCAACTTTATCAGTTAGGTCTCCACGACCTTAAAACACCATATTGGGGAATATGGGAATTTCTCAGTAGTTTGGGACACGTGGTCAAATCTTTGGATTAATCATAACTTGAACACCGTTACTCCAAATTGAGCGCTCTATAGCTCACGAGATTCCATTTTCCAAGCGCTTTCCAACAATAGGTCACATGATATGGTTTTGAGAAACTTATAGGCATGTTATCCAGGTCCCACCTTTTTAGTATTAAAAAAATGGGAGTTGGGAAATTCCCAAACTCACGAATATAGTGTTTTAATCACAAGACGGTCAAATGCTTCCCCAGCATTCTTGACATAAAACAATCATTTAAAAATAGGTCATAAATACAGTTTCTATAACGAACTCGCCTCTTTGTACATTGTTCCACATCAATCCACATTACTTAATCCACATCCATTTCATGTGTATTCCCATTCTCATTCAATCACATCATTTTCCATCTGATTGCATCTTTCCTCATTTATCCTCATCAGATCTCATCCACTCGCATCTACCCATATTCACATCTCATCACATCACATTCATTCACATCTTATCCATTCATATACATACATCCCGATTCACATCCCATCACATCACATTCATTCACATCACTTATCATCCATTCATATACATCTATCCCGATTCACATCCCATCACATCACATTCATTCACATCACATATCATCCATTTACATCTATCCCAATTTACATCACACCTCATTACATCCATTTCACATCTATCCCAATTTACATCACACCTCATTACATCCATTTCACATCACATCTCATTCATTCACATCCCGATTCACCTGACACCACATCTCATCCATTCACATCCCGATTCACATCACATTACATCTCATCCATTTACTCACATCAACATCACATCCTCTCACATGCACATGCACATCCACATCCATACATTCACATCCATTCTTCCACATGCACATCCACATCCAAATCCATACATCCACATACACATCCACATCCATACATGCACATCCATTCTTCCACATTCATTCTTCCACATACACCTCCACATCCATTCTTCCATATACACATCCCAATTCATACATCCACAAACACATCCACATCCATACATCCACATCCATTCCTCCACATACACATCCACATTCATTCTTCCACATACACAGCCACATCCGTACATCCACATACACATCCACATCCATTCTCACATACACATCCACATCCATACATCCACATACACATCCACATCCATACATCCACATCCATTCTTCCACATTCATTCTTCCACATACACATCCGCATCCATTCTCACATACACATCCACATACATTCATCCACATACACATCCGCATCCATACATCCACATACACATCCACATCCATTCTCACATACACATCCACATCCATGCATCCACATACACATCCACATCCATTCTTCCACATACACATCCACATACATTCATCCACATACACATCCACATCCATACATCCACATACACATCCACATCCATACATCCACATACACATCCACATCCATATCCATACATCCACATACACATCAACATCCATACATCCACATCCATTCTTCCACACACACATCCATATTTATACATCCACATCCATACATCCACATCCATTCTTCCACATCCATTCTTTCACATACACATCCACATTCATACATCCACATCCGTTCTTTCACATGCTCATCCACATCCACATCCATGTACTTCCCATCTCATTCACATATCCTCTCATCTCATTATTCACATCCACATACACATCTTATCACATCCATTCACATGCTATTCACATTTAATAGCTTTTTCTAGTTTAATACCGATAATGGGACTTTTTCTAAATTTCTACCAATTGTTTGGCCTAATCAAAGGTTCTTTTTCTAGACGACTATTTCCATATTCCTTCTCAATTTCTCAATTGAATTATATTCAATATTCCTCTTTTGAATAAAAGAATTCATGGGATTTGTAAAAATTAATTCTACCCATATTTCCACTTTTGGTGGTAAATAATCATAAATTGAATTATACTAAAATTTCCTCTTCTTCCCATTTAAGTTCTTGGATCCAATTACCATGGGAATTCCTTTTTTTGAATTTGATTATTTACATTCCAATGTCATGGAAATTTCTCTTTTTCCATCAATTATTTCTCATAAAATAAATTCATCTAAAATAAAATATCCATTATTTCAATGTGCTAGGAATTTCTCTTTTTTCATCTAAATGATGGAATTCCAAATGTCATAGGAATTCCTCTTTTAACATTTAAATATTTCTCATAGATAAATAAATTTATCTAAAATTCATCTTTGAATTTAATGAGTTATCCAATAATTCCAATATGCTAGGAATTTCTCTTTTCCCATCTAAATGATGGAATTCCAAATGTCATAGGAATTCCTCTTTTAACATTTAAATATTTTTCATAGATAAACTAAATTTATCTAAAATTCTTCTTTGGATTTAATTAAAATACTCATTAATTCCAATATGATAGGAATTTCTCTTTTCCCATCTCAACAATGATGGAATTCCAATATAAATTAAATAGCATAAAAGTATTAAAAAGCCATTATTTTGGCCTCCAATTAGACAAGATAGAATTTACTTTTAGATTAGAGAAATGCTTCATGAGAAGCTTCATTTGAATTGAGAATAGGTCATAGGAATGACCATTCTTTGGAGGAGAGAGAGAAATGCTAAAAAACCATTATAAATTAAGCATAAATAAAAATTTATATATTTCTTCATTATAATACATTAAAGAACTTCAATAGTATTCAAAAGCCATTCAAATTAATGCTTCTCAAGCTTGAGAGGGGTTGAGAAGAGAAACATTTGAAGATTTAAGAAAAAGAAGGCAATAATCCACACTTTATCTCCTAAATTACTTGATTCTTTGATCATAGTAGAGGCCCCCAACCAATCAATTGGTTTGGTATGTTGTTGGATTTAATTAAAATACTCATTAATTTCAATATGATAGGAGTTTCTCTTTTCCCATCTCAATGATGGAATTCCAATTGTCATTTGAATTCCTTTGTTAACACTAAAAATGAATTACTAAAAATTTCTCTTTTGCTAATTACTATTTATGCATAAACATAAAAATTAAATTTTTCATGATTATAATTAGAATCATTCAATTAATCCAGGATGATTAATTCTAGAATATGGTAGGAAGTCCTCTCTTCATATTATGAATGAAAATGATTTATGTGTTTATTTTGCCATAGCTCTGCTACTATTAGTGATAATTCTCAATAAATTTGAAAGAATAAAGTTTAGTATTATTCATGTGATTAGAATAACCGCTAATTGGATCATTATCCAATTATGGATTGATTCCTAATTTTACCATAAATTAAATAGCATAAAAGTATTAAAAAGCCATTATTTTGGCCTCCAATTAGACAAGCATAGAATTTACTTTTAGATTAGAGAAATGCTTCATGAGAAGCTTCATTTGAATTGAGAATAGGTCATAGGAATGACCATTCTTTGGGGAAGAGAGAGATATGCTTAAAAACCATTATAAATTAAGCATAAATGGAAATTTATATATTTCTTCATTATAATACATTAAAGAACTTCAATAGTATTCAAAAGCCATTCAAATTAATGCTTCTCAAGCTTGAGAGGGGTTGAGAAGAGTAACATTTGAAGATTTAAGAAAAAGAAGGCAATAATCCACACTTTACCTTCTAAATTACTTGATTCTTTGATCATAGTAGAGGCCCCCAACCAATCCATTGGTTTGGTATGTTGTTGGAGTCACCAAGGAAGATTGAAGATAGAGAGAAGCTCCAATCTCTTCAATTTGTAGAGGATAATAGAAAATAGCATTATTTCAGTATAATACTCGCATTGTATAGTTCTCATATTTTTTTACAAAGGGCTAAGGATCTATTTATAGGTGAGGGAGGCCTTTAACCAAGTCCAACTAGTTTCTAGAATTTTCTAGGTTCAGTAATTTGGACAAGATTTGGACCTAGTTTGGCTCCCTTTTGAATTGGTTTGATCCAAGAGAGTGAAGAGATAAAAATATCATAATATTTTTGAGTTTAAAACTCCACCACACATGTGAAATAGACGCCTTCTCCTTACCAAGGTGTCAAAATTGAATCATTATACCCAAAATTGAATCATTATATCCAAAATATCTCATTTTTTGGTAATACTCATAGTTTTTTAATAATAAACCTTGTCCTTAGTCAACTCTTCATCTTATGTGAGCATTTACTCATTTTTGGGGTTTTTCTTTTATAAATTGGATTTATCTCCTCCCCACACTTGGATTGATCCTATTGGCCCATAGGAACCTTAATTGGACCATAATCCAAAAATTTCTAAACATCTAGACCCTTAGGCTAAGGTCCTTTATACATAATTATAATTAATTCCAATTGCACATTGGAAAGTTCTTTTTGAATTTCTGTTTCAGGGGAACCCTCTTTAGACACTAGGAGGATTTTTATATCCAAAAATATCTCAATTTTGGACTACCTCCCTCTAGACATTTCTCTCTCTAGGTAAAAATAGGGTAAAACAGAATCTTTCTTTTATTTCAGAGAGGGGAATAATTATAAGATCAGAAGGGGAGGTTCTTACACCTGTACACCTCAAAAGTTGGAGGGAGGAATCTTATATCCTATCCCACTTAAAAAACGAGAGATGTCCTCATCTCGCAAACTAGAGGACAACTCTTTCCCTTAAGATCCAACTGATTCTGGGGTTCCTTATATTCTGGTCAACCCAACAGAATCCTCGGATAAATATCCCTTATATAGAACTCATCATCAAATAACAATTCATTTAGATCATATCATTCATATCCTTAACACAATAATGGTCCATTAGACTGAAAAAATTTTCTTTCTGAACATTCCTCCACGAGAATTTCAGTCAAGCAAGTTCTCAATTTGTCATCCATTAACTTGATCCACCGGGTCAAGTATTAACAGTAGCAATCTGACAACACAATCCACTAATCTCATAGTGATTTGCTGAAGTCATTATCATCACTCGAGTTACGAACATCATCACAGGGACTTGTCCCATTCATCCTCATTGTGGCTTTGCTCAACTTCTCGCTTTTCAACCAAAATTCATGAATAATCTTTTTTCAATCAGAATGCAAATCAACTCATCAGTTCTCAAACAGTTTTAAAATCATATCAACCACATTCGAAATCATCATCTGGATAGCATTTTTGCTTATAATGATTTACTCGTATATATTGCCAGTAAAGAGCTGCAGTTATATCCTCGGTATATACGGGTAGTCATGGTCTTTGGAATTATAAGGTAAATACCATCATGTCAGTCTAGACCTCAAGCAAGTCAAGGATTCCATACAATTGCGATACTTCCATCTGAAGACCCAATCACCAATTTACGAATTTCAACCTGAATATTAATTTGTATGAATTTCATCACACAATTCCAACCTTTTACTGTTGCTTCATAAATTTTTGACTTTTTTGGGTTTTCAGTTGATCCACTTTAGCCAATTCGCTCTAATACCAGCAGCACTAGCAGGCTGAAAGATCCCTGTCCTCTCCGCGCAACCGATTTGGGGGTGCTAGCAGCAGAAGTAGCACTTCTTGTGCGGGGATGGATCCCCGCACTTCTTGTGCGGGGATGGATCCCTCACTCGGGGCCTCACCCACGGATATCCGTACAAGAGACTAATCCCTTGGTTCTTCAAAAAACGAACTCAGAAAAACTTTCCCCTACCGAAAAGTACGGGCAATTCCTCTAGGATATTTGTACTCTGACGTAGTCAGGGTCATTACTAACCGAACTGATCCGACCGAACCTGTGAGTCACTTGGTCAGATCAAGGAAGAAACTTGCACTTGGATCATAGAAACCAATGCTTTTTTCCCCGTCGAGAGGCACAACCATTGATTATTTTTCCATAGAACAATTACTATCCAGGATTTACTTCATCTATCGTACTATAACAGAATTGAGTCTCATTTTACGGATCCATCAGTCCCTCCATCCAGTCCCATGGGTTAGCCAACCGCCCAACCACTGTAGTGATGGGATCCAATTAGGAATTTGGTTAGGTTTTGTCCCAGGTACTAGGGAAAAGAGTTCCCATGCTCCCTAGCTAGATATTCATGCAAGTTTAATACCGGCCACACCACTTACACACCCAATATGAAATTGCCTTTTTCAAAGATTCAGCTATCTTTAAAACAATCATTTAATGAAACCATAGTGTCGTTGCTCATAAACCTCAAAATCTCTAGTTGAATCATCTCTAATCATTCCTTCATCGGTGTATCTATTGCATCATTGTTGGCAACCAGAACGCTCACCACCTGTCCACTTTTAGGGGCCTTTTCGATAGTTCCTAGCTCATAGTACCCGGCAATATATACTCTTACAAAAATCAAGATAAAATCTTCATTGAAGATCAGCAAGATCAACCAACAAATCCATATAAAAAAGCCATGGACTCATCCGTTGAGGACCAACAAGGTCAATCAACTAGATCCATGCCCGGTTTCATAAAACAACTCTTACTCCTTGTTCTACTATCTTCCCCGACGCACGTGTGGGTATCTTCGGCGACCCAGAGCCCGAGCACCATATGGTCAGCACCCTCTAGGATCCTTCCTAGGTCACCTAGCGCTTCACTCATAGGTCGCTTCCTTGGTCCCTCATCCATCGTACCGGAAGCTCACCATTTAAATCGAATCGAGGCTAGTCAAGACCTCGGCCGACCTTGCTACGTGAGACGTCCTCCGTTGACTCTCCGTTAGCTATTGTAACTTTATCAGTTAGGTCTCCACGACCTTAATCACAAGACGGTCGAAATGCTTCCCTAGCATTATTGACATAAAACAATCATTTAAAAATAGGTCATAAATACAGTTTCTATAACGAACTCTCCTCTTTCTACATTGTTCCACATCAATCCACATTACTCCATTTCATATGTATTCCCATTCTCATCACATCATTTTCCATCAAATTGCATCTTTCCTCGTTTATCCTCATCAGATCTCATCCACTCGCATCTACCCATATTCACATCTCATCACATCACATCACATTCATTCACATCTTATCCATTCATATACATCTATCCTGATTCACATCCCATCACATCACATTCATTCACATCACATATCATCCATTCACATCTATTCCAATTTACATCACACCTCATTTCATCCATTTCACATCACATCTCATTCATTCACATCCCAATTCACATGACATCACATCTCATCCATTCACATCCCGATTCACATCACATTACATCTCATCCATTTACTCACATCGACATCACATCCTCTCACATGCACATCCACATCCATTCTTCCACATGCACATCCACATCCATACATCCACATCCTTTCACATACACATCCACATCCATTCTTCCACATACACATCCCAATTCATACATCCACATACACATCCACATCCACATCCATACATCCACATCGATTCATCCACATACACATCCACATTCATTCTTCCACATACACATCCACATCCATACATCCACATCCATACATCCACATACACATCCACATCCTTACATTCACATCCATTCTTCCACATACACATCCACATCCATTCTTCCACATACACAGCCACATTCATACATCCACATACACATCCACATCCACATCCATTCTTTCACATACACATACACATCCATATCCATACATCCACATCCACATTCATCCATCCACATACACATCCACATCCACATCCATTCTTCCACATACACATACACATCCATATCCATACATCCACATACACATACACATCCACATCCATTCTTCCACATACACATCCACATTCATACATCCACATACACATCCACATCCATACATCCACATCCATTCTTCCACATACACATCCACATTCATTCTTCCACATACACATGCACATCCATACATCCACATACACATCCACATCCATACATCCACATCCATTCTTCCACATACACATCCACATCCATTCTTCCACATACACATCCACATTTATACATTCACATCCATTCTTCCACATGCTCATCCACATCCACATCCATGTACTTGCCATCTCACCCTTTCACATATCCTCTCATCTCATTATTCACATCCACATACACATCTTATTACATCCATTCACATGCTATTCACATTTAATAGCTTTTTCTAGTTTGATACCGATAATGGGACTTTTTCTAAATTTTTACCAATTGTTTGGACTAATCAAAGGTTCTTTTTCTCTACGACTATTTTCATATTCCTTCTTAATTTCTCAAATGAATTATATTCAATATTCCTCTTTTGAATAAAAGAATTCACGAGATTTGTAAAAATCAATTCTACCCATATTTTCACTTTTGGTAAATAATCATAAATTGAATTATACTAAAATTTCCTCTTCTTTCCATTTAATTTCTTGGATCTTAATTACCATGGAAATTCCTCTTTTTGCATTTGATTATTTACATTCCAACTCACGGGAGTTTCTCATTTTTCGTCAATTATTTTTTATAAAATAAATTCATCTAAAATAAAATATCCATTATTTCAATCTGCTAGGAATTTCTCTTTTCCCATCTAAATGAGGGAATTCCAAATGTCATAGGAATTCCTCTTTTAACATTTAAATATTTCTCATAGATAAATAAATTTATCTAAAATTTATCTTTGAATTTAAATGAATTATCCAATAATTCCAATATGCTAGGAATTTCTCTTTTCCCATCTAAATGATGGAATTCCAAATGTCATAGGAATTTCTCTTTTAACATTTAAGTATTTCTCATAGATAAAATAAATTTATCTAAAATTCATTTTTAGATTTAATTAAAATACTCATTAATTTCAATATGATAGGAATTTCTCTTTTCCCATCTCAATGATGGAATTCCAAATGTCATAGGAATTCCTCTTTTAACATTTAAATATTTCTCATAGATAAAATAAATTTATCTAAAATTCTTCTTTGGATTTAATTAAAATACTCATTAATTTCAATATGATAGGAATTTCTCTTTTCTCATCTCAATGATGGAATTTCAAATGTCATAGGAATTCCTCTTTTAACATTTAAATATTTCTCATAGATAAAATAAATTTATCTAAATTTCATCTTTGAATTTAATTAAAATATTCATTAATTCCGATATGCTAGGAATTTCACTTTTCCCATCTCAATGATGGAATTCCAATTGTCATAGGAATTTCTCTTTTAACATTAAAAATGAATTACTAGAAATTTCTCTTTTGCTAATTACTATTTATGCATAAACATAAAAATTAAATTTTTCATGATTATAATGAGAATCATTCAATTAATCCAGGATGATTAATTCTAGAATATGGTAGGAAGTCCTCTCTTCATGAATGAAAATGATTTTTGTGTTTATTTTAAAAAATGTTTGCCATAGCTTTGCTGCTAATTACTGATAATTCTCAATAAATTTGAAAGAATAAAGTTTAGTATTATTCATGTGATTAGAATAACCACTAATTGGATCATTATCCAATTCTGGATTGATTCTTAATTTTACCCTAAATTAAATAGCATAAAAGTATTAAAAAGCCATTATTTTGGCCTCCAATTAGACAAGCATAGAATTTACTTTTAGATTAGACAAATGCTTCATGAGAAGCTTCATTTAATTTGAGAATAGGTCATAGGAATGACCATTGTTTGGGGGATAGAGAGAAATGCTTAAAAACCATTATAAATTAAGCATAAATAGAAATTTATGTATTTCTTCATTACAATACATTAAAGAACTTCAATAGTATTCAAAAGCCATTCAAATTAATGCTTCTCAAGCTTGAGAGGGGTTGAGAAGAGAAACATTCGGAGATTTAAGAAAAAGAAGGCAATAATCCACACTTTATCTCCTAAATTACTTGATTCTTTGATCACAGTAGAGGCCCCCAACTTCAATTGGTTTGGTATGTTGTTGGAGTCACCAAGGAAGATTGAAGAGAGAGAGAAGCTCCAATCTCTTCAATTTGTAGAGGATAATAGAAAGTAGCATTATTTCAGTATAATAGAAAGTAGCATTATTTCAGTATAATACTGGCATGGTATAGTTCTCATATTTTTTTACAAAGGGCTAAGGATCTATTTATAGGTGAGGGAGGCCTCTAACCAAGTCCAACTAGTTTCTAGAATTTTCCAGGTTCAGTTTTTTGGACAAGATTTGGACCTAGTTTGGCTCCCTGTTGATTTGGTTTGATCCCGGAGAGAGGAGAGATAAAAATATCACAATATTTTTGAGTTTAAAACTCCACCACACATGTGAAATAGGCACGTCCTTGAAGAGTCCCCTTCTCCTTACCAAGGTGTCAAAATTGAATCATTATACCCAAAATATCTCATTTTTTTAGTAATACTAATAGTTTTTTACTAATAAACCTTGTCCGTAGTCAACTCTTCATCTTATGTGAGCATTTATTTATTTTTGGGATTTTTCTTTTATAAATTAGATTTATCTCCTCCCCAGACTTGGATTGATCCTATTGACCCATAGGAACCTTAATTGGACCATAATCCAAAAATTTCTCAAAATCTAGACCCTTAGGCTAAGGCTACATTGTTCCACATCAATCCACATTACTTAATCCACATCAATTCTCATCCAATCACATCATTTTCCATCTCATCTCATCTTTCCTCATTTATCCTCACATCCACTCGCATCTACCCATATTCACATCTCATCACATCATATTCATTCACATCTTATCCATTCATATACATCTATCCCGATTCACATCACATTCATTCACATCACATATCATCCATTCATATCTATCCCAATTTACATCACACCTCATTAAATCCATTTCACATCACATCTCATTCATTCACATCCCGATTCACATGACATCACATCTAATCCATTCACATCCCGATTAACATCACATTACATCTCATCCATTTACTCACATCGACATCACATCCTCTCAAATGTACATCCACATCCATTCTTCAGCATGCACATCCACATCCACATCCATACATCCACATACACATCCACATCCATTCGTCCACATACAATTCCACATTCATACATCCACATACACATCCACATCCATTCTTTCACATACACATCCACATTCATTCTTCTATATACACATCCACATCCATACATCCACATACACATCCATATCCATACATCCACATTCATTCTTCCACATACACATACACATCCACATCCATACATCCACATACACATCCACATCCATATATCCACATCCATTCTTCCACATACACATCCACATCCATTGTTCCACATATACATCCACATACACATCCACATCCATTCTTCCACATACACATCCACATTCATTCTTCCACATACACATCCACATCCATACATCCACATACACATCCACATCCATACATCCACATCCATTCTTTCACATACACATCCACATCCATTCTTCCACATATGCATCCAAATCCATACATCCACATACACATACACATCCACATCCATATCCATACATCCACATCCATTCCTCCACATACACATACACATCCACATTCATACATCCACATCCATTCTTCCACATTCATTCTTCCACATACACATCCACATCCATATATCCACATCCATTCTTCCATATGCTCATCCACATCCACATCCATGTACTTCCCATCTCACCCTTTCACATATCCTCTTATCTCATTATTCACATCCACATACACATCTTATTACATCCATTCAAATGCTCTTCACATTTAATAGCTTTTTCTAGTTTGATACCAATAATGGGACTTTTTCTAAATTTCTACCAATTGTTTGGCCTAATAAAAGGTTCTTTTTCTCGACGACTATTTCCATATTCCTTCTCAATTCCTCAATTGATCTATATTCAATATTCCTCTTTTTATTAAAAGAATTCATGGGATTTGTAGAAATCAATTCTACCCATATTTCTACTTTTGGTAAATAATCATAAATTGAATTATACTAAAATTTTCTCTTCTTCCCATTTAATTTCTTGGATCTCAATTACCATGGGAATTCCTCTGCGTTTGATTATTTACATTCCAATGTCATGGGAATTTATCTTTTTCTGTGAATTATTTCTTATAAAATAAATTCATCTAAAATAAAATATCCATTATTTCAATATGCTAGGAATTTCTCTTTTCCCATCTAAATGAGGGAATTCCAAATGTCATAGGAATTTCTCTTTTACCATTTAAATATTTCTCATAGATAAATAAATTTATCTAAAATTCATCTTCAAATTGAAATGAATTATCCAATAATTCCAATATGCTAGGAATTTCTCTTTTCCCATATAAATGATGGAATTTCAAATGTCATAGGAATTCCTCTTTTAATATTTAAATATTTCTCATAGATAAAATAAGTTTATCTAAAATTCATCTTTGGATTTAATTAAAATATTCATTAATTCCAATATGATAGGAATTTCTCTTTTCCCATCTCAATGATGGAATTCAAAATGTCATAGGAATTCCTCTTTTAACATTTAAATATTTCTCATAGATAAAATAAATTTATCTAAAGTTCATCTTTGGATTTAATTAAAATACTCATTAATTCCAATATGATAGGAATTTCTCTTTTCCCATCTCAATGATGGAATTCCAAATGTCATAGAAATTCCTCTTTTAACATTTAAATATTTCTCATAGATAAAATAAATTTATCTAAATTTTATCTTTGAATTTAATTAAAATATTCATTAATTCCAATATGCTAGGAATTTCTCTTTTCCCATCTCAATGATGGAATTCTAATTGTCATAGGAATTTCTCTTTTAACATTAAAAATGAATTACTAGAAATTTCTCTTTTGCTAAATTACTATTTATGCATAAACATAAAAATTAAAATTTTCATGATTATAATTAGAATCATTCAATTAATCTAGGATGATTAATCCTAGAATATGGTAGGAAGTCCTCTTTTCATATTATGAATGAAAATGATTCATGTGTTTATTTTTCAGAAATTTTACCATAGCTCCGTTGTTTGCTATTACTGATAATTCTCAATAAATTTGAAAGAATAAAGTTTAGTATTATTCATGTGATTATAATAACCACTAATTGGATCATTATCTAATTATGGATTGATTCTTAAGTTTACCATAAATTAAATAGCATAAAAGTATTAAAAAGCCATTATTTTGGCCTCCAGTTAGACAAGCATAGAATTTACTTTTAGATTAGAGAATTGCTTCATGAGAAGATTCATTTGAATTGAGAATAGGTCATAAGAATGACCATTCTTTGGGAGAGAGAGAGAAATGCTTAAAAATATTTCTTCATTACAATACATTCAAAAACTTCAATAGTATTCAAAAGCCATTCAAGTTAATGCTTCTCAAGCTTGAGAGGGGTTGAGAAGAGAAACATTTGGAGATTTAAGAAAAAGAAGGCAATAATCCATAATTTATCTCCTAAATTACTTGATTCTTTGATCACAGTAGAGGCCCCCAACCAATCAATTGGTTTGGTATGTTATTGGAGTCACCAAGGAAGATTGAAGAGAGAGAGAGAAGCTCCAATATCTTCAATTTTTAGAGGATAATAGAAAATATCATTATTTCAGTATAATACTGGCATGGTATAGTTCTCATATTTTTTTACAAATGGCTAAGGATCTATTTAGAGGTGAGGGAGGCCTTTAACCAAGTCCAACTAGTTTATAAAATTTTCCAGGTTGAGTTTGGCTGAATTTGGACAAGATTTGGACTCCCTTTTGATTTGGTTTGATCCCGGAGAGAGGAGAGAGAAAAATATCACAATATTTTTGAGTTTAAAACTCCACCACACATGTGAAATAGGAGGCACGCACAGAGCTTTGTGAGAAAGCACCCACGTGCTTTTCAACAACATGCGACAGCGAGCGCTTCCCGACTACGAAAGTGAGGGGCTTCACACTTGAGCTTGGGAGGAAGGTCCTCCTTCATTGCTCGTTTTGTAAGTACTGGTTTTTATTAATCATTTCTTGTCCTCTTTCATTTTATTTTGTACTACATTGTTTTCTTTAAGTAATTGTATATTTTCTTAATTGTTTTCTGAAGAGGGAGATTGTTGGGGGCATGACCCAATAAAGGAGGAGTACAACTATGGATATAGAGCCCTCCGTTTGTAATTATGGGCATGGATGCATATGTAGGATGTACACTTGGCTGAGTCCATTTTAGGGACTCAAGAAGATGAGGTAAGTGAGCCTAAACCCTTCTCTTTTCTACATCCAATTGTATTTTATTTCCCTTTCTTACCTTGCACTTAATGGCAGGTATGTAGGATGAAGGGGAAGAGGAAGAGGAGGATCATGATTATAAGCATGAAGCGATAGAAGGAAGTGAAGAGGACGACGAAGACGATGATGTGATGATCACTCGAAATCCGATGAGGATTCCAGTTAACCACCTCTTCATTGTAGACATTTATTGTATATATGGCAAGAGGCCCGACACTTCGTGAAATAAAATAAATTTTGGGCTCAATTACATTCTTCACAATCTATGTGTTTCTTATGTTTGTGTTTGTGTCATAAAATAGAAACTGTGACTCTATTTTAATTTAGAAAAAGAGCTTGGACAGACTCGGGATCCTGAAAAGATGCAGGGGAGAAGAGAGCTTGAGCTCTTGCAAGCACACACACACACACACACACACACACACGACCCTAAAAGAGAGCACACAAGGTGAGAGGCTGAAAATCTTCTTCTTCTTTACACACACACACGCACACAATCCTAAAAGAGAGCACACAAGGTGAGAGGCTGAAAATCTTCTTCTTCTTCACACAACACTCAACACACCATATACAAAGATGCAGGGGAGAAGAGAGCTTGAGCTCTTGCAAGCGCGCACACACACACACACGCACACAATCCTAAAAGAGAGCACACAAGGTGAGAGGCTGAAAATCTTCTTCTTCTTCACATAACACTCAACACACCATATACAAAGATAAGAGTACACACAATATGAAAAGGTACTCAACCAAATACATACTAGGGTTCTCTATAGTGTGAACCCAACTAAATGAGCTGGCGCTATAACTATGCCAGTCTCTAGAATGGCTGTCACACAGCCTATCATCCCATTGGCGCTGCATATCACCCATGATCTCACCAACCATGCCACACTGGTGTAAGTGTGGGGCCTATCCCCCAGGCAGGCGGGTCATCAGTGTGTCCACCGCCTCACTAGATGAGCTCGATATCTTAACACTCCCCCTCGAGCTCAATTCCATCTCATGTACACCAAGCAAAGCCCTGAATCTACGGAGCTTCTCTGTACCCAATGCTTTGGTGAAGATGTCAGTGACTTGATCCTGTGTGCTGACATAAACAAGGTCAACGTCTCCTGCCAAAACCTTCTCTCTGATAAAATGGTAGTGAACCTCTATATGCTTTGTGCGAGCATGAAAAGTTGGGTTCCTGTGGCAACCTCTATACTGCTAATGTTGTCATAGAAAATGACAACTTGTCTATCCACTGATAGACCCAAATCTGCAAGTAGCTTTCTCAACCAAGCTACCTCACATGCTGCCATAGCAGCACCTCTGTACTACTCGGCCTCTGTAGTACTGGATAGAGCAACCGTAGGCTGCTTCTTGCTGCTCCATGTCACAACAACACTCTCCAAAGAAAACATGAAGCCACTAGTAGATCCTCTATCTGAGATACTACCAGCCCAATCAGCATCTGTGTACCCATGTACACATATCTCTATCCTAGTTTCATAAAATAGTCCACAATGCAAAGTAGACCTCACATACCTAAGTATGCGTCTCAATGCATCCAAATGCGACTTCCGAGGAACCTGCATAAACTGACTCACCAACCCAACAGCATAGCTCAAATCTGGCTTGGTGATCGTTATGTAGATCAAGCTTCCTACTATGCGCCTATACATAGTAGGATCCTCCAAAATCTCTCCTGAATCTGCACTCAACTTGCCATTTTGATCCAATGGCACTGAGATAGGCTTACAGCTTGTCATACCATACTTGGACAACATGTCCAAGCCATACTATCTCTACAATAATCCAATACCATGTGGTGACCTAATCACCTCAATGCCCAAGAAATATCTGAGCTCCCCCAGATCCTTCATCTCAAACTTCTATCTAAGCAAGATCTTTACATCAAAGATCTCTACATCATGGTCCCCCGTAATGATTAGGTCATCTACATAGATGACAACAAGCACAACCCCTCTATCAATGTGTCTCACATACAGCGAGAAATCTGCGTTGGCTACATAAAGCCAATAGTGATAAAATATTCAGAAATCTTGTAAGACCATGCTCTTGGTGCTTGTTTTAAGCCATACAAGGCTTTCTTCAACCTGCAAACATGCTCGGGGTGACTCACATCCTCATAACCAGGTGGCTGCAACATATACACCTCTTCCTGCAAATCCCCATGCAAGAATGCATTCTTTACATCCATCTGATGTAAAGACCATTTCTTTGACGCAGCCACTGCTATCACAACTCTCATTGTTGCCATCTTGGCAACTAGGCTGAAAGTTTCCTCATAATCAATGCCATATGTCTGCGCATATCCTTTGGCTACCAATCTAGCCTTGTACCTGCTTATGCTTCATCACTGTTATGTTTTACTTTGTACACCCACTTGCATCCAATGGCTTTCTTGCCTTCAGGCAATTGCACTAAATCCCAAGTCTCATTTCCATGTAGTGCATCCATCTCCTCATCCATAGCTTTCTCCCAACACACATTTCCAATAGCCTGATCAATGCATGTGGGCTCTCTACAACAACCTGTACAACTTTTGCCATGTATGCATAGTGATGTGCCACATAACCATCATAGGTAAACCTCTGCACAGGATTCTTCACCCTCCCAGATCTTCACAGCTTTGCATTCATGACTTCCGTAGCCTTCTTTACACCAGGTGTTCTCATAGCTGGTATCCCAAGATTTTCATTAAGGCTCATCTCTAAGAGCCACTAGACTCTCCATCAACATGAGAATGCCCTGCAGAAATGTCAGGCATACTAAGGGACTCAACCACTTTCTCTTTGCCTTTATGTGATGTACTAATCACATTTGCAGGACTGGTATTAAGACGCAGCTTGCCACTCCATGGTCTATCAACTGAACCACTAGATGAGGACTCTCCTGGTCCACTCAAAGACTGTGATTACTGACCTTAGGCACTTTACATATTTCTCTGTTTGCTTTTCAACCATAACTCTGAAATTCTGAAAATGAGTGAACACCTCACCCTTCTCCTTCCATGAAGTATACCCACATTTTCCTTGTGTGGTCATCAATAAATGTCACATAATACCCTGCAGCCTCCCATAGACATGGTCTTTGTAGGACCCCATAGATCTGAATGAACAACATCTAGTGCGTTTCTGCTCAAATTTCTGTCACGTGGAAATACATGCTTTGTTTGCTTTCCAAATTGGCATGCTTCACATATTTTCTGCATACCTTTAACTTTAAACTTTGGCGGCCCTGTCCTCACAATTCCTTTAGTCTGCATAGACTTCATTCTCTGCACATTCACATGTCCAATTCTTTTATGCCAAATGTCTGCAACAATTCCTGAACCATTTGCAAACATCGCAGCACTCACTTCAGGCATATTTACATTCAATGTAAACATTCTGCCCACTCTGTTGCCTTTTGTAACCAACCTACACTTGTCTTTAAAGTCTTTAACATAACAACCATCAGGGTTAAACCGAACCTGCAAACCTTGCTCAATCATCTGGCCAACTGAAACCAGATTCTTTGTTATGTTCGGAACATGAAGTACATCTGCAAAATACTTCACTTTGCCATCTTGCATAGACAATGGCACATCTCCAACATGGGCAATTAGATGAGCAATGTCATCCGCTGTTTTCACAAAACCTGGTCTTTCAAGGTTTTTCATCTCCTTGAACCACTCCCCATGACTTATCATGTGGTGCGAAGCTCCTGAAGAATCAACGTACCATACATCATCTTTATGTGCTACTTCAACATTTTCAGACATGGCATTAACGAGATGCTACATAACAAACAACCTTTTATTATCCTCATTGTTTCTGCTCAAGGATTCATAGTTGTTTTGCTGCAATTTTTGATTTTGCATGTCAGCCTGCTTCTTATAACAATCTGCCTTCACATGTCCAGGCTTACCCCACAATAAAAGCATCCATGTGTATCATTATACTTCCTTTGCCAATTTCCATGACCTCTTTGACTCCCCCTGCCTCTGAATTGGCCTCTTCCACACCTGTGTGTTGTTGTTGTTGTGAATTTTGGGACTGTTGTTGTTGCTGCTTCTGCTGGCCATAATTCTGATTACATGTTCGGCCACCTCCTTGGCCGCGTCCACGGCCTCCTCTACCTCGTCCTCTTCCTGAACTTGTGTAGAAGGCCTGTTGCTCTGAATTGTTTTTGCTTTGTGAGACTGATGATCTACTGAAACGCCAATAGATGCAAGGGACTCCACAATACCCTTGATCTTGAATGCATAGTCATTCATAGATATACTCTTTTTCTCCACAGTATGAAGTTCATTCTTCAACTGTATCTTTCGTGCCTTGGTATTTGTTTTATAGAGTTTTACCAAGGTGTCCCACGCCTCCTTGGGGGACTTGGCATCCTATATATGCCTAATCATGGTGTCTTGTATACTGATAGAGAGCCAATACATAACTTTTCTGGCTCCTTGGTTCCAATCCTACATCTGCAGAAGCAGCAGTCGGATTGATCTCCGATATCTCCGGTGCCTCTTCATGCTCACCTTCTATATATTCCCAGTAACCCTTTTCCATCAGGAAATTTATCAACCTGAACCTCCAAGCATGGAAGTTGTTCTTATCAAGCTTCTCAGCAACAATCTGGTTTATGCTATCATTTGACATCTTTCCAGACACACAAATTTACCAGAAACAGCACTCTGGTTTGGTCCTACACAAACTGCTGTATTTTCTGCAGCGGTATTGTACTACACTCAAATGTCACAACCAGTGACCTCAATGTGCATATATACACCCAATGGCAACTGTTTGACCTCCTTGTGGTAGCACACACAATGTCTGCATAACCAATCTGTCTTCCTGCAGTTCTTAAAACAGAGTTCTGCAGAGAATCGATGACTTACCCGCAGTGCTCGAAATCACCTGTTTCTGAAAAATGGAGGTCCTAACGCGCCCAAAACACGTTTTCGGTCTGAAAAATTCTGTTCTATAGGACTGATAGGACAATATAGTTGCCCTATAGCTTTACTCCCGCAAAGAAATCTCCTCAATCAGAGATCGTTTGCGGGTGTCTCCCGTAGAGCTCCCGACAAGGGTGTAGTCGCCAACACAAATAGGGAAGAGTAGATGAAGCTCTTACCCTCGTACCGCTTCTTGTGCTTCTCTTGCTTGCAGCTCAGCCCTTAGCATGAACCAGGCTCTGATACCATGAAAAGATGCAGGGGAGAAGAGAGCTTGAGCTCTTGCAAAGCACACACACACACGCACACAACCCTAAAAGAGGGCACACAAGGTGAGAGGCTGAAAATCTTCTTCTTCACGACACTCAACACACCATATACAAAGATAAGAGTACATACAATATGAAAAGGTACTCAACCAAATACATACTAGGGTTCTCTATAGTGTGAACCTAACTAAATGAGCTGGCGCTATAACTATGCCAGTCTCTAGAATGGCTCACACAGCCTATCACCCCACTGGCCGCATATCACCCATGATCTCACCAACCATGCCAGTGGTGTAAGTGTGGGGCCTATCCCCTAGGCGGGTCATCAGTGTCCACCGCCTCACTAGATGAGCTCGATATCTCAACAAGTCCTGTGCAAACTCCCCAATCTGCCCCAGCTCTTTTTTTACGGCGCAGTGCTTTTGCTACTGAGTAGCGCAAATAGAAGAGAAAAATCGTTGCTCGGTAGTGATATTTCGCTAACGAAACATGGAAATATTATTGCTGAGTAGCGAAATTTTCGTGCTAAGCTACGAACCCGTTGCAACAAAAATAGCAGCATTTCAAACAACGAAAATAGTATGGCATCTACCTACCCTTCTAGTTATAAAAATGCTGCTATTTTCACTGCTACACCCTCATTCAGTTGTAGTGGTGGTATAAGAAGATTGGAATTAGGATAGAGGAGAAATAAGCGAAAGTCAATGGAGCACATTGAATTCATGGGGCTTAATGCTTTGGATATTAAAAATTTGATTCTTCAATAAATTTTACAATTATAAATGAGTGACTTGAATCAAATTTTGATTTCTTTCAATTTATGCTTCACTATATTCACACCCTCCTCCCATGGATACTTTCAAACTTTTATACATTAAAACATGGATATAACAATAGAGCCAAATAAAAAATCCCATACTCTCTAGAAGTGTCATTGTATTACATTAAAAAACTAATTTTTTATAATGGATGGGAGTCATTAAAAAACTATTTTTTTTACACGAGACAGCTATTGTACCTTCTCCTTCATAGCGATGTGGTCAGAGTTCTTAAGGCTGGTCTGGGGAAAGGGCGAGCGATTGAAAACCTAGTTGAGGTCGTCTGTACACATACATGACAGAGCTCTACCCCTTAAATCTTCACCTATAGAGACTTGAGATCTACCCCTTCACCTATAGAGACTTGAGATCTACCCCTTAAATCTTCACCTATAGAGACTTCTTTACAAGTAAATGGTTGGCATAAATACTAGAGTTATAGAGACTTCTTTACAAGTAAGACGTGGTTGCATATGATCAAGTTTTCAAAAGGCGAAACATGTAAGATCTAAGGCGGAACATGCAAGATCTAATGTAAACCTAACACTTATACACATGACGAGATTTGAATGCAAGGCAAGCCAACCATATACCCCCAGCAAGTCCAATGGGATACCCAACAAAGAAGCCTCCAAGAGATACAGAATTATGTAGCCATTTCTAGAATAGGCTACTTTTGGAGCTAGGGCCGGCGGTGCCGATGTGGTATCACGGCCTTCGTCACAATGGTGGACGCATTACATTGTGTTGGCAGTAGAAAACCGCACAAGCCTGGATTGCCCTCGAAACTCAAGATGTCAAACCTGGTGTCGAAGTTGTTGAGCGTCGGGATCTTCCCTTGCAGGTGGTTGTTTGAGAGGTCCAGTGACGATAGACTGCTTAGAAGCCCTCAGGTATGCCTCCTGTAAGATTGTTGTAAGAGACATCGAGTGACTCAAGCTGGCTGAGGTTGTTCAAAGCTGGAGGGATATCTCCTGTGATATGATTGTGTGAGATATTGAAGGATGTAAGGCCGATAAGCTCTCCAAAGCTCTCAGCTATGCTACCTTCCAAAGAGTTCATTGACATGTCAATGAGCATTCTGCTGTTTAGGACATAGGAAAGCACTTGGGCGCTATTCTTGATAGTCACAGGAACCTATTCATAGAGGGTCAAGGAGTTATTAATCTTTGTGGAGCTCTGAAATTTGAGATATTGGAGGTGAGAAACAGTGTGTGGCATGTGACCTGTGAGGAGGTTATTGGAAAGGTCTAGTAGTTGCAAATTGGGAAGGTCCCATACCTAGCCTGGTATGGCACCCGTTATGTAGTTGGATCCCATGGAAAGGACCCTTAGCTTCAATAACCCTTGGATGCTCTCTCTGGTGGGGATGGCTCCGGAGAGATGATTGTTTCCCAAGTCTTAAATCCGTATCTCGATACTTCTAGATCCAGGTTTGAATTCTAAACAGAATTCCTCAAATTCTGTAAACTTGATCCTCTGATCAAAATCAAAAGTCTTAACTTAGTTTCAGATTTTGGTGGGTGTTTTGAATGCATTTTTCTTGAACTGAGCTCATCGTCATTGACGAAGGAATTAGGTCTTGGTCAATAGTCTGAATCAGAGTTTGGGTCTGGAAAGGTTCTTCCTAAACTATCTTTCTCGAAAGGTACTATTTCAATTTCTCTTTTTTCTAAATTCGTGGGAGACCTAACTGATTAAGGTCGTGGGAGACCTAACTGATAAAGTTGCATTAGCTGACGGAGAGTCAATAAAGGACGTCTCCCATAGCAAGGTCGGCTGAGGTCTTGACCAGCCTCGGTTCAATTTAAATGGTGAGCTTCTGGTATGGTGGATGAGGGACCAAGAAAGTGGCCTATGAGTGAAGCGCTAGGTGATCTACGAAGGATCCTAGAGGGTGCTGACCATACGGTGCTCGGGCTTTGGGTCACCGAAGATACCCACACATTTGTCGGGGAAGATATTGGAACAAGGAGTAAGAGTTGTTTTCTGAAACCGAGCATGGATCTGGTTGATTGACCTTGCTGGTCCTCAACGGCATGAGTCCATGGCTTTTTTATATGGATCTGTTGGTTGATCTTGCTGATCTTCAACGGAGATTCCATCTTGATTTTTATAAGAGAATATATTGTCGGGTACTATGAGCTAGGAACTATCGAAACGGCCCCTTAGTGGACAGGTGGTGAGCGTTCTGGTTGCAAATGATGCCATAGATACACCGATGAAGGAATGATTAGAGATAAGGATTCAACTAGAGATTTTGAGCTTTATGATCAATGACACTATGATTGTTTTAAAGATAGCTTAATCTGTGAAAAAGGCAATTTCGTATTGGGGGTGTGTAAGTGGTGTGACTGGCATTAAATTTGCATGAATATCCAAGTGGGAACTCTTTTCCCTGGTACCCGGGACAAAACCTAACCAAATTCCTAATTGGATCCCATCACTACAGTGGTTGGGCGGTTGGCTATGGGCGGTTGGCTAGCCCATGGGACTGGATGGGGTTAGGCTGGACTGATGGATCCGTAAAATGAGACTCAATTATGTTATAGTACAATAGATGAAGTAAATCCTAGATAGGAATTGTTCTCGACGGGGAAAAAAGTGTTGGTTTCTATGATCCAAGTGCAAGTTTCTTCCTTGATCTGACCAAGTGACTCATAGGTTCGGTCGGATCAGTTTGGTCAGTAATGACCCTAACTACGTTAGAGTATAAATATCCTGGAGGAATCGCTTGT
Organism: Cibotium barometz; assembly: GCF_041138505.1. Taxonomy (NCBI): domain Eukaryota; kingdom Viridiplantae; phylum Streptophyta; class Polypodiopsida; order Cyatheales; family Cibotiaceae; genus Cibotium; species Cibotium barometz. The sequence continues at coordinate 38,460,218 of NC_141080.1, read as the reverse complement.
ACTTTCCAATAGGGGGAATTTTTTCTGGGTTCGGTTTTTGAAGAACCAAGGGATTAGTCTCTTGTCCAGATATCCGTGGGCGAGGCCCCGAGTGAGGGATCATGCTCCGCGCAAGAAGTGCTACCTCCGTTCTGTTGCGCGGAGGGAGCAGGGATCTTTCAGCTGGTATTAGAGCGAATTGGCTAAAGTGGATCAACTGAAAAGCCAAAATGTCAAAAATTTATGAAGCAACAGTAAAAGGTTGGAATTGTGTGATGAAATTCATACAAATTAATATTCAGGCTGAAATTCGTAAATTGGTAATTGGGTCTTCAGATGGAAGTACCGCAATTGTATGGAATCCTTAACTGGCTTGAGGCCTAGACATGATGGTATTTACCTTATAATTCCAAGGACCGTGACTACCCGTATATACCGAGGGTATAAGTGCAGCTCTTTACTGGCAGTATATATACGAGTAAATCTAAGACCTTGAAATTATAAGCAAAAATGCTATCCAGATGATGAATTCGAATGTGGTTGATATGATTTTAAAACTCTGGTTTGAGGAACTGATGAGTTGATTTGGATTTTGATTAAAAAATGCTTATTCTTGAATTTTGGTTGAAAAGCGATAAATTGAGCAAAGCCACAATGAGATTGCTACTGTTAACACTTGACCCGGTGGATCAAGTTAATGGATGACAAATTGAGAACTTGTTTGACTGAAATTCCATGGAGGAATGTTCTAGAGGAATGTTCAAAAAGAAAAGTTTTTTGGTCTAATAGACCATTATTGTGTTAAGGATATGAATAATATGATCTGAATGAATTGTTATTTGATGATGAGTTCTATATAAGGGATATTTATGCTAGGATTCTGTTGGGTTCACCAGAATATAAGGAACCCCAGAATCAGTTGGATCTTAAGGGAAAGAGTTGTCCTCTAGTTTGTGAGATGAGGACATCTCGCGTTTTTTAAGTGGGGTAGGATGTAAGATTCCTTCCTCTAGCTTTTGAGGTGTACAGGTGTAAAAGCTCCCCTTCTGATCTTATAATTATTCCCCTCTCTGAAATAAAAGAAAGATTCTATTTTACCCTGTTTTGACCTAGAGAGAGAAAATGTCTAGAGAGAGGTAGTCCAAAATTGAAATATTTTTGTCTAAAATGGGTTCCCCTCACACAGAACTTAAAAAAGAACTTTCCAATGTGCAATTGGAATTAATTGAAATTATGTATAAAGGACCTTAGCCTAAGGGTCTAGATTATCAAAAAAATTTGGATTATGGTCCAATTAAGGTTCCTATGGACCAATAGGATCAATCCAAGTGTGGGGAGGAGATAAATCCAATTTATAAAAGAAAACCCTCAAAATGAGTAAATGCTCACATAAGATGAAGAGTTGACTAAGGACAAGGTTTATTAGTAAAAAACTATGAGTATTACTAAAAAAATGAGATATTTTGGGTATAATGATTCAATTTTGACACCTTGTTAAGGAGAAGGGGGCTCTTCAAGGAGGCGCCTATTTCACATGTGTGGTTGATTTTTAAACTCAAAAATATTGTGATATTTTTATCTCTCCTCTCTCTTGGATCAAACGAAATCAAAAGGGAGCCAAACTAGGTCCAAATCTTGTCCAAATTCAGCCAAACTGAACCTGGAAAATTCTAGAAACTAGTTGGACTTGGTTAGAGGCCTCCCTCACCTATAAATAGATCCTTAGCCCTTTGTAAAAAAATATGAGAACTATACCATGCCAGTATTATACTGAAATAATGATACTTTCTATTATCCTCTACAAATTGAAGAGATTGGAGCTTCTCTCTCTCTCTTCAATCTTCCTTGGTGGACTCCAACAACATACCAAACCAATTGATTGGTTGGAGGCCTCTACTTTGATCAAAGAATCAAGTAATTTAGGAGGTAAAGTGTGGATTATTGCCTTCTTTTTCTTAAATCTCCAAATGTTTCTCTTCTCAACCCCTCTCAAGCTTGAGAACAATTAACTTGAATGGCTTTTGAATACTATTGAAGTTTTTTAATGTATTGTAATGAAGAAATACATAAATTTCCATTTATGCTTAATTTATAATGGTTTTTAAGAATTTCTCTCTCTCCCCCAAAGAATGGTCATTTCTATGACCTATTCTCAATTCAAATGAAGCTTCTCATGAAGTATTTTTCTAATCTAAAAGTAAATTCTATGCTTGTCTAATTGGAGGCCAAAATAATGGCTTTTTAATACTTTTATGCTATTTAATTTATGGTAAAATTAAGAATCAATCCATAATTGGATAATGATCCAATTAGTGGTTATTCTAATTACATGAATAAAACTAAACTTTATTCTTTCAAATTTATTGAGAATTATCAGTAATAGCAGAGAAGCTATGGTAAAATTTTTACAAAATAAACACATAAATCATTTTCATCATAATATGAAAAGAGGACTTCCTACCATATTCTAGGATTAATCATCCTAGATTAATTGAATGATTCTCATTATAATCATGGAAAATGTGATTTTTATGTTTATGCATAAATAGTAATTAGTAAAAGAGAAATTTCTAGTAATTCATTTTTAATGTTAAAAGAGGAATTCCTATGACAATTGGAATCCCATCATTGAGATGGGAAAAGAGAAGTTCATAGCATATTGGAATTAATGAATATTTTAATTAAATTCAAAGATAAAATGGGAAAAGAGAAATTCCTATCATATTGGAATTAATGAGTATTTTAAATAAATCCAAAGGTGAATTTTAAGTAAATTTATTTTATCTATGAGAAATATTTAAATGTTAAAAGAGGAATTTCTATGACGTTTGGAATTCCATCATTGATATGGGAAAAGAGAGATTCCTATCATATTGGAATTAATGAGTATTTTAATTTAATCCAAAGATGAAATTTAGATAAACTTATTTTATCTATGAGAAATATTTAAATGTTAAAAGAGGAATTCCTATGACATTTGGAATTCCATCATTTATATGGGAAAAGAGAAATTCCTAGCATATTAGAATTATTGGATAATTCATTTAAATTCAAATATGAATTTTAGATAAATTTATTTATCTATGAGAAATATTTAAATGTTAAAAGAGAAATTCCTATGACATTTGGAATTCCATCATTTAGATGGGAAAAGAGAAATTCCTAGCATATTGAAATAGTAGATATTTTATTTTAGGTGAATTTATTTTATGAGAAATAATTGACGAAAATAGAGGAATTCCCATGACATTGGAATGTAAATAATCAAATGCAAAAAGAGGAATTCCCATGGTAATTGAGATGCAAGAAATTAAATGGGAAGAAGAGATATTTTAGTATAGTTCAATTTATGATTATTAACCAAATGTAGAAATATGGATAGAATTGATTTCTACAAATCCCATGAATTCTTTTAGTCAAAAGAAGAATATTAAATATAATTGAATTGATGAGGAATTGAGAAGGAATATGGAAATAGTCGAGAAAAAGAACCTTTGATTAGGCCAAACAATTGGTAGAAATTTAGAAAAAGTCTCATTATCAGTATCAAACTAGAAAAAGCTATTAAATGTGAATAGCATGTGAATGGATGTGATAAGATGTGTATGTGGATGTGAATAATTAGATGAGAGGATATGTGAAAGGTGAGATGGGAAGTACATGGATGTGGATGTGGATGAGCATGTGGAAGAATGGATGTGGATGTGTATGTGGATGGGATGTGGATGTGGATGAGCCCCCTTCTCCTTACCAAGGTGCCAAAATTGAATCATTATACCCAAAATATCTCATTTTTTTAGTATTACTCATAGTTTTTTACTAATAAACCTTGTCCTTAGTCAACTCTTCATCTTATGTGAGCATTTACTCATTTTTGGGGTTTTTCTTTTATAAATTGGATTTATCTCCTTCCCACACTTGGATTGATCCTATTGGCCCATAGGAATCTTAATTGGACCATAATCCAAAAAATTCTGAAAATCTAGACCCTTAAGCTAAGGTCCTTTACACATAATTTCACATTAATTCCAATTGCACATTGGAAAGTTCTTTTTGAATTTCTGTTTCAAGGGAACCCATTTTAGACACTAGGAGGATTTTTATATCAAAAAATATCTCAATTTTGGACTACCTCTCTCTAGACATTTTCTCTCTCTAGGTCAAAACAGGGAAAAACAAAATCTTTCTTTTATTTCAGAGAGGGGAATAATTATAAGATCAGAAGGGGAGGTTCTTACACCTGTATACGTCAAAAGCTGGAGGGAGGAATCTTACATCCTACCCCACTTAAAAAACACGAGATGTCCTCATCTCGAAAACTAGAGGACAACTCTTTCCCTTAAGATCCAACTGATTCTGGGGTTCCTTATATTCTGGTCAACCCACCAGAATCCTCGGATAAATAGAACTCATCATCAAATAACAATTCATTCATATTATATCATTCATATCCTTAACACAATAATGGTCCATTAGACTGAAAAACATTTCTTTGTAAACATTCCTTCACAAGAATTTCAGTCAAGCAAGTTCTCAATTTGTCATCCATTAACTTGATCCACCAGGTCAAGTGTTAACAGTAGCAATCTGACAGCACAGTCCACTAATCTCATAGTGATTTGTTGAAGTCATTATCATCACTCCAGTTATTACGAACATCATCACAGGGACTTGTCCCATTCATCCTCATTGTGGCTTTGCTCAACTTATCGCTTTTCAACCAAAATTCAGGAATAATCATTTTTCAATCAGAATCCAAATCAACTCATCAGTTCTCAACCAGAGTTTTAAAATCATATCAACCACATTCGAATTCATCATCTGGATAGTATTTTTGCTTACAATTTCAAGGTCTTAGATTTACTCCTATATATACTGCCAGTAAAGAGCTGCAGTTATACCCTCGGTATATACAAGTAGTCACGGTCCTTGGAATTATAAGGTAAATACCATCATGTCTAGGCCTCAAGCAAGTTAGGGATTCCATACAATTGCGGTACTTCCATCTGAAGACCCAAATACCAATTTACAAATTTCAGTCTAAATATTAATTTATATGAGTTTCATCACACAATTCCAACATGTTATTGTTGCTTCATAAATTTTTGACTTTTTTGGCTTTTCAATTGATCCACTTTAGCCAATTCGCTCTGATACTAGCTGAAAGATCCCTGCCCCCTCTGCACAATGGATTCGGGAGTGCTAGTAGCGGAAGAAGCACTTCTTGCACAGGGCAGGATCTCTCACTCGGGGCCTCGCCCATGGATATCCGGACAAGAGATTAATCCCTTAGTTCTTTAAAAACCGAACCCGAAAAAACTCCCCCCTATCGAAAAGTACGAGCGATTCTTCCAGGATATTTGTACTCCAACATAGTCAGGGTCATTACTGACCAAACTGATCCGACTGAACTTGAGTCACTTGGTGAGATCAAGGAAGAAACTTGCACTTGGATCATAGAAACCAACGTTTTTTTCCCCGTCGAGAGGCACATCCGTTGATTCTTTTTCTAAAGAGCAATTCCTATCCAGGATTTACTTTATCTATCGTACTATAACAAAATTGAGTCTCATTTTACGGATCCATCAGTTCAGCCCATGGGTTAGCCAACAGCCCAACCACTGTAGTGATGGAATCCAATTAGGAATTTGGTTAGGTTTTGTCTTGGGTACCAAGGAAAAGAGCTCTCAGGCCCCCTAGCCGAATATTCATGCAAATTTAATGCTAGTCACACCACTTACACACCCAATATGAAATTGCCTTTTTCACAGATCCAGCTATCTTTAAAACAATCATTTAATGAAACCATAGTGTCATTGATCATAAACCTCAAAATCTTCAGTTGAATCCTTATCTCTAATCATTCCTTCATCAATGTATCTTTGGCATCATTGGCAACTAGAACGCTCACCACTTGTCCACTCAGGGCCTTTTCGATAGTTCCTAATAGTACCTGGCAATATATGCTCTTAGAAAAATCAAGATGAAATCTCCGTTGAAGATCAGCAAGATCAACCACCCCAACAGATCCATATAAAAAAGCCATGGACTCATCCGTTGAGGACCAGCAAGGTCAATCAACCAGATCCATGCCCGGTTTCAGAAAACAACTCTTACTCCTTGTTCCAATATCTTCCCCGACGTACGTGTGGGTATCTTCGGTGACCCAGAGCACCGTATGGTCAGAACCCTCTAGGATCCTTCGCAGGTCACCTAGCGCTTCACTCATAGGCCGCTTCCTTGGTCCCTCATCCACCGTACCGGAAGCTCATTATTTAAATCGAAGTCAAGACCTCGGCTGACCTTGCTACTACGCGAGACGTTCCCCGTTGACTCTCCGTCAGCTATTGTAACTTTATCAGTTAGGTCTCCACGACCTTAATCACAAGACGGTCAAAATGCTTCCCCAGCATTCTTGACATAAAACAATCATTTAAAAATAGGTCATAATAAATACAGTTTCTATAACGAACTCGCCTCTTTCTACATTGTTCCACATCAATCCACATTACTTAATCCACATCCATTTCATGTGTATTCCCATTCTCATCCAATCACATCATTTTCCATCTGATCGCTTCTTTCCTCATTTATCCTCATTAGATCTCACCCACTCGCATCTACCCATATTCACATCTCATCACATCACATTCATTCACATCTTATCCATTCATATACATACGTCCCGATTCACATCCCATCACATCACATTCATTCACATCACTTATCATTCATTCACATCACTTATCATTCATTCACATCATCCATTCATATACATCTATCCCGATTCACATCCCATCACATCACATTCATTCACATCACATATCATCCATTCACATCTATCCCAATTTACATCACACCTCATTACATCCATTTCACATCTATCCCAATTTACATCACACCTCATTACATCCATTTCACATCACATCTCATTCATTCACATCCCGATTCACCTGACACCACATCTCATCCATTCACATCCCGATGCACATCACATTACATCTCATCCATTTACTCACATCGACATCACATCCTCTCACATGCACATCCACATCCATACATTCTTATCCATTCTTCCACATGCACATGCACATCCACATCCATACATCCACATACACATCCACATACACATCCACATTCATTCTTCCACATACACATCCACATCCATTCTTCCACACACATTCCAATTCATACATCCACATACACATCCACATCCATACATCCACATCCATTCCTCCACATACACATCCACATTCATTCTTCCACATACACAGCCACATCCATACATCCACATACACATCCACATCCATTCTCACATACACATCCACATCCATACATCCACATACACATCCACATCCATACATCCACATCCATTCTTTCACATTCATTCTTCCACATACACATCCGCATCCATACATCCACATACACATCCACATCCATTCTCACATACACATCCACATCCATACTTCCACATACACATCCACATCCATACTTCCACATACACATCCACATCCATTCTTCCACATACACATCCACATCCATATCCATACATCCACATCCACATCCACATCCATACATCCACATACACATCAACATCCATACATCCACATCCATTCTTCCACATACACATCCACATTCATACATCCACATCCATACATCCACATCCATTCTTCCACATCCATTCTTTCACATACACATCCACATTCATACATCCACATCCGTTCTTCCACATGCTCATCCACATCCACATCCATGTACTTCCCATCTCATTCACATATCCTCTCATCTCATTATTCACATCTACATACACATCTTATCACATCCATTCACATGCTATTCACATTTAATAGCTTTTTCTAGTTTGATACAGATAATGGGACTTTTTCTAAATTTCTACCAATTGTTTGGCCTGCCGCCTAATCAAAGGTTCTTTTTCTCGACGACTATTTCCATATTCCTTCTCAATTCCTCAATTGAATTATATTCAATATTCCTCTTTTGAATAATAGAATTCATGGGATTTGTAAAAATTAATTCTACCCATATTTCCACTTTTGGTGGTAAATAATCATAAATTGAATTATACTAAAATTTCCTCTTCTTCCTATTTAATTTCTTGGATCCAATTACCATGGGAATTCCTTTTTTTTAATTTGATTATTTACATTCCAATGTCATGGGAATTTCTCTTTTTCTGTCAATTATTTCTAATAAAATAAATTCATCTAAAATAAAATATCCATTATTTAAATGTGCTAGGAATTTCTCTTTTCCCATCTAAATGATGGAATTCCAAATGTCATAGGAATTCCTCTTTTAACATTTAAATATTTCTCATAGATAAATAAATTTATCTAAAATTTATCTTTGAATTTAATGAAGTATCCAATAATTTCAATATGCTAGGAATTTCTCTTTTCCCATCTAAATGATGGAATTCCAAATGTCATAGGAATTTCTCTTTTAACATTTAAATATTTTTCATAGATAAAATAAATTTATCTAAAATTCTTCTTTGGATTTAAATAAAATACTCATTAATTCCAATATGATAGGAATTTCTCTTTCCCCATCTCAATGATGGAATTCCAATATAAATTAAATAGCATAAAAGTATTAAAAAGCCATTATTTTGGTCTCTAATCAGACAAGCATAGAATTTACTTTTAGATTAGAGAAATGATTCATGAGAAGCTTCATTTGAATTAAGAATAGGTCATAGGAATGACCATTCTTTGGGGGAGAGAGAGAAATGCTTAAAAACCATTATAAATTAAGCATAAATGAAAATTTATATATTTCTTCATTATAATACATTAAAGAACTTCAATAGTATTCAAAAGCCATTCAAATTAATGCTTCTTAAGCTTGAGAGGGGTTGAGAAGAGAAACATTTGGAGATTTAAGAAAAAGAAGGCAATAATCCACACTTTACCTCCTAAATTACTTGATTCTTTGATCATAGTAGAGGCCCCCCAACCAATCAATTGGTTTGGTATGTTGTTGGGTTTAATTAAAATACTCATTAATTCCAATATGATAGGAGTTTCTCTTTTCCCATCTCAATGATGGAATTCCAAATGTCATTTGAATTCCTCTGTTAACATTAAAAATGAATTACTAGAAATTTCTCTTTTGCTAATTACTATTTATATATAAACATAAAAATTAAAATTTTCATGATTATAATTAGAATCATTCAATTAATCCAGGATGATTAATTCTAAAATATGGTAGGAAGTCCTCTCTTCATATTATGAATGAAAATGATTTATGTGTTTATTTTGTAAAAATTTTGCCATAGCTCTACTGCTATTACTAATAATTCTCAATAAATTTGAAAGAATAAAGTTTAGTATTATTCATGTGATTAGAATAACCACTAATTGGATCATTATCAAATTATGGATTGATTCTTAATTTTACCATAAATTAAATAACATAAAAGTATTAAAAAGCCATTATTTTGGCCTCCAATTAGACAAGCATAGAATTTACTTTTAGATTAGAGAAATGCTTCATGAGAAGCTTTATTTGAATTGAGAATAGGTCATAGGAATGACCATTCTTTGGGGGAGAGAGAGAAATGCTTAAAAATCATTATAAATTAAGCATAAATGGAAATTTATATATTTCTTCATTATAATACATTAAAGAACTTCAATAGTATTCAAAAGCCATTCAAATTAATGCTTCTCAAGCTTGAGAGGGGTTGAGAAGAGAAACATTTGAAGGTTTAAGAAAAAGAAGGCAATAATCCACACTTTACCTTCTAAATTACTTGATTCTTTGATTATAGTAGAGGCCCCCAACCAATCAATTGGTTTGGTATGTTGTTGGAGTCACCAAGGAAGATTGAAGAGAGAGAGAAGCTCCAATCTCTTCAATTTGTAGAGGATAATAGAAAATAGCATTATTTCAGTATAATACTGGCATTGTATAGTTCTCATATTTTTTTACAAAGGGCAAGGAATCTATTTATAGGTGAGGGAGGCCTTTAACAAAGTCCAACTGGTAATTTGGACAAGATTTGGACCTAGTTTGGCTCCCTTTTGAATTCGTTTGATCCAGGAGAGAGGAGAGATAAAAATATCACAATATTTTTGAGTTTAAAACTCCACCACACATGTGAAATAGGCGCCTCCTTGAAGAGCCCCCTTCTCCTTACCAAGGTGTCAAAATTGAATCATTATACCCAAAATTGAATCATTATATCCAAAATATCTCATTTTTTAGTAATACTCATAGTTTTTTACTAATAAACCTTGTCCTTAGTCAACTCTTCATCTTATGTGAGCATTTACTCCTTTTTAAGGTTTTTCTTTTATAAATTGGATTTATCTCCTCCCCATACTTGGATTGATCCTATTGGCCCATAGGAACCTTAATTGGACCATAATCCAAAAATTTCTAAAAATCCAGACCCTTAGGCTAAGGTCCTTTATACATAATTTCAATTAATTCCAATTGCACATTGGAAAGTTCTTTTTGAATTTCTGTTTCAAGGGAACCCTCTTTAGACACTAGGAGGATTTTTATATCCAAAAATATCTCAATTTTGGACTACCTCTCTCTAGACATTTTCTCTCTCTAGGTCAAAATAGGATAAAACAGAATCTTTCTTTTATTTCAGAGAGGGGAATAGTTATAAGATCAGAAGGGGAGGTTCTTACACCTGTACACCTCAAAAATGTAAGATCCCTGTTCCCACCGAGCAACGGATTCTGGGTACTGGCAGCGGAAGTAGCGCTTCTCGCGCGGGACAGGGGTCCCACACTCGGGGCCTCGCCCACGGATATCCGGATAAGAGACTAATCCGTCGGTTGTTCCAAAACCGAACCCGAAAAAACTTCCTTTACCGGAAAGCACGGGCGATTCCACCAGGATAACTTTTTACTCTAACGTAGTCAAGATCATTTCTGATCGAGATGATCCGATTACATCTATAAGATACTTAGTCAGTTCAAGGAAGAAACTTGCACTTGGATCATTGGGATCAACGCTTTTTTCCCCATTCAAGAGGCACAGCCGTTGATCCCTATCCATAGAACAGTTTCTGTCCGGGATTTATTAATTTTTTTTTTCTATCGTAAAAACAAAAGTTTGAGTCTCGATTTACGGATCCATCAGTCCAGCCTAACCCCATCCAATCCCATGGGTTAGCCAACCGCCCAACCACTGTAGTGATGGGATCCAATTAAAAATTTGGTTAGGTTTTGTCCCGGGTACCAAGGAAAAGAGTTCCAAGGCCCCCTAGCCGGATGTTCATGCAAAATAAAGCTAGTCACACCACTCACACACCCAATATGAAATTGCCTTTTTTTTTCAACCAGATTCAACCAGTTTAAAACAATCCTTTAATAAAACCATAGTATCATTGATCACCATCTTCCAATTTATCCAATTGATTCTTAATTTCCCATCATTCCTTCATCAGAGTATATATGGCATCATTGGCAACTAGAACGCTCAGGGGCCGTTTCGATAGTTCCTAGCCTTTAATACTTGGCAATATAATCACTTATCAAGATGGACTCTCGTTGAAGATCAGCAAGATCAACCAACAGATCCATATAAGGGGCCATGGACTCATCCATTGAAGACCAGCAAGGTCAATCAACCAGATCCATGCCCGATTCAGAAAACAACTCCAACTCTGTTCCAATATCTTCCTCGACGCACGCGTGGGTATCCTAGGCGACCCAGAGCCCGAGCACCGTATGGTCAGCACCCTCTAGGATCCTTCGCAGGTAACCTAGCGCTTCACGCATAGGCCGCTTCCTTGGCCCCTCATCCACCGTACCGGAAGCTCACCATTTTAATCGCACCGAGGCTGGTCAAGACCTCGGTCGACCTTGCTACGCGAGACGTCCTTCATTGACTCCCCGTCAGCAGTTGCAACTTTACCATCACGACTTTAATCACAAGACGGTCAAAATGCTCCCCCCAGCATTCTTGACATAAAACAATCATTTACAAACAGCATTTACAAACAGCATTTACAAACAGTTTACAATACAATTTCTATTTTAACTTTCATTTTTCTACATTATCCCTCATCAATCTACATTACTTATTCCATATTCCATTTATATGTATACTCATCCCATCACATCATTTCTATCTCATCACTTCAGATTCCCTCACATCACATATCGCATATTCATCCATACATCTACATCTATATGCGTACATTCACATCTACATACATACATCTACATCTCTATGCATACATCTACATCCACATTCACATTCACCTCCATACATCTACATCTATATGCATACATCTACCTCCACATTCACATCCACATCTATACATCTACATCTACATGCATACATCCACCTCTACATCCACATCTACATCTATACACCTACATCTACATGCATACATCCACATCTCCATTCGTATCTACATCTACATCTATACATCTACATCTACATGCATCCATCCACCTCCACTTCCACATCTACATCTATACATCTACATCTACATGTATACATCCACATCTCCATTCACATCTACATCTATACATCTACATCTACATGCATCCATCCACCTCCACATCCACATCTACATCTATACATCTACATCTACATGCATACATCCACATCCACATCTACATGCATACATCCACATCCACATCCATATCTATACATCTACATCTACATGCCTACATCTACATCTCCATTCACATCCACATCTATACATCTACATCTACATGCATCCATCCACATCTCTATTTACATCCTCATCTATACACCTACTTCTACCTGCATACATCCACCTCCACATTCACACTCATATCCATACATCTACATCTACATGCAAACATCCACATTTCCATGCATAATAAAATTCTTTTAATTAATCTAGGATGATGGTTCCTAGAATATAGTAGGAAGTCCTCTTTTTATGCTTTGAATGAATTTATTTTATGCGTAATTTCTATAAAAATTTTGCCATAGCTCCGCTACTATGACTGATAAATCTCAATTTTTTCTAAGGGATAATTCTTATCATTAAGGAAATAATTAGAATGGTCTCTAATTGGGTCATTAAGAAAACAATTAGAATGGTCTCTAATTGGATCATCAATCCATAATGGTCTCTAATTGGATCATTAAAAAAAACAATTAGAATGGTCTCTAATTGGATCATCAATCCATAATGGTCTCTAATTGGATCATTAAAAAAAACAATTAGAATGGTCTCTAATTGGGTCATCAATCCATAATGGATTGAATCATCAATGAGCATAAACTAAAAGCATAGCAAAAAGCCATTAATTTGGCCTCAAGCATAGCTTAATCTTGGATTAAGGAAAAGCTTTATGAAAAGCTTCATTTGGATTGAGAATGGGTCATGAGTATGACCATTTCTTGACCATTAGAATTTAAATATAAGTGGAAATTAACTTCTATAGCATTTATTAAATTATTAACTACTATTCACCAATTAACTTCAATAGCATTTAAAAAAAACCACACCAAATTAAACTTCTCAAGCTTGAGAGGGGTTGAGAAGAGAGAATCATTGAGAGATTATAGAAAAAATCAAAATTCAATATACTTACCTTATGATTTGCTTGATTCTTTATTCACGGTAGAGGCCCCCAACCAATCAATTGGTTTAGTATGTTGATGGAGCCACCAATGGGGATTGAAGAAAGAGAGAAGTATCAAAAACTAGTGAATTATTAAAGAATTCACAGTTCTTGGCTTAGGTAGAGTAGAGTAACAAAGCATAAGAGACTATATATTTTAGCTTAGGTGGAGTAGAATAACAAAGCATAAGACACTATCTAATTTGGCTTAGGTGGAGTAGAGTAACAAAGCATAAGAGACTATATATTTTAGCTTAGGTGGAGTAGAGTAACAAAGCATAAGAGACTATATATTTTAGCTTAGGTGGAGTAGAGTAGCAAAGCATAAGACACTATCTAATTTGGCTTAGGTGGAGTAGAGTAACAAAGCATAAGAGACTATGTTTTTTACCACAAGGGGAGGCTTCTATTTATAGGAAAATTTGAGCTCCTAACCAAACAAACTGATTCTAGAATTTTCCAAGTCAGTTTGGTCACTTTTTGACCATTTTTAGGTCAGTTAAGCTAACTTTTTGGAACTAGACTTGAATTAGGAGAGAGGAGAGATGAAATATCTCAATTTTTATGAGTTTAAAACTCATTCAAGCATGTGAAATATGCACCTCCTTTAAAGAATTCCCCTTCCTTACATATGTGTCAAAATTGTATTGCTCATAGTTTTTTACTAATAAACCTTGTACATTTTCAACTCTTCATCTTATGTGAAATATGCACCTCCTTTAAAGAACTCCTCTTCCTTACATATGTGTCATAGTTTTTTTACTAATAAGCCTTGTACATTTTCAACTCTTCATCTTATGTGAAATATGCACCTCCTTTAAAGAACTCCCCTTCCTTACATATGTGTTTATTTACTAATAAACCTTGTACATTTTCAACTCTTCATCTTATGTGAAATATGCACCTCCTTTAAAGAACTCCTCTTCCTTACATATGAGTTTATTTACTAATAAACCTTGTACATTTTCAACTCTTCATCTTATGTGAGCATTTACTCATTTTTGGGTATCTTCTTTTACAATTTGGATTTATCTCCTCCCTACACATGGATTGATGCTATTGGCCCATAGAAACCTTAATTGGACCATAGTCTAAAGAATTCTGAAAATCTAGGCCCTTAGACTAAGGTTCTTTATACCTATTTCCAATTAATTCCAATTGCTCATTGGAAATTTCTTTTTTTGAATTTCTGTTTCAGGGAACTTATTTTAATAAGATGAGTTATTTTTCTATCCAAAAATATTCATAATCTGAATATTCTCTCTCTAGAATATTTTCTCTCTCTAGGTTAAAACAGTTAGAAACAAGGTCTTTATATTTCTGAAGAGGGATTGATTACGAGGGAAGATTCTAGACATCAAAAAGGGGGTTGGGGGAGGAATCTTACATTCTACCCCACTTAAAAAACGCGAGATGTCCTCATCTCGCAACTTGGGATAATTTCGCAAGATGCACGAATATGAGACTTCGAGAAAATTTTTAATCAAGATTAACCACCAAGAAAAGTCTTAAAGAGAGCAAGATTCAAAATAAGAACAAGATTTAAACTTTATTCATTCACGGGACTTATACAGTAAAGATAGAAGAACTCTTTACACTTCCATAAGCCCATCCATCATATGGTCACAAAAGCAGTCCTCACAAGCTGCACAAGTATAGGGTAACTCATCTATGGGAATGATTCTGCTGGTTATTGCCGCACCTATCTCAGTGGTATGAGGTGATCTAACAAAAGGACCTCTGAGAGGCAAGCCAAAAACGGGGTAAAGGCATATCTTCTCATGAGGAAGAAAACATGCCAGTAAGAAGACCCGCTCAGAAAACCCAAGATGCCTTGATCTCATGACGCAGTAGTATCGGGGACCTAGACCCAAAGCTTCAATAACCATGGCCAAGCGGACATTGTTACGAAAGTGCTGCTGACCCCAGGGTGTTACCCTAGTTATGTTTTGATAGGTCCGCCATTTGGTCTGCGCTACAGAAGTTCCTAGGTGAGGAAAAAGTGAGCGCTCATACTGTTCTATAAAGTCTTTCTTCACAGACTCTCTTGCGTCTTGAAGGTGAGAAATCATCAGGGATAAAACTAATTCCTGTTGCCAGGCCGCCATGAAGGAGATTAAGAAAGGAAGGAGATTGATGGGAGTAAGATTACTGTGAACGGCAAGTAAAAGTTACGACTTATATAAAGGAAGGAGCTAGCGTAACCTAGAAGCCAACGGTAACTTGCCACTGAAGTTTTACCGTCTTTCCATGATTTGGGTTTGGCACATTTTTCTATAGAAGGCATTAAGAATTTTGAGATGAGGAGATAAAAGAAACTTGTAGGCTAAGTCACCTACTTTCATTGAATTCAGATATAAGGATCACAATATCTGGGGGATAACTTCTTATACTCCCCAAGAGATAAAGAACTTATTTTGGGCCATACTCGAATGAAAACCAAAACCTTGGTATCCAAAACACCGATTCTCACTTCTAAACTCATTGTTCTAAATCCTTAAAATAGGCGTGACTCCTGAGAAGTATTTTAGGAAAAGGGTATTCCTTTTTTAAACAGAAACTTTCTTTTATTTTAGAGAGGGAATAATTATAAGATACGAAAGGGAGATTCTTACTCCTATATACCTCGAAGGCTGGGGAGGAATCTTACATTCTACCCCACTTAAAAAGTGCGAGATGTCCTCATCTCGCAAGGTAGAGGACATCTCTTTTTCTTAAGATCCAATTTTATTCTGGGGTTGCTTATATTCTGGTCAACCCAACAGAACACTGGGATAAATATCCCTTATATAGAACTCATCATTAAATAACAATTCATTCAGATTATATCATTCATATCTTTAACATGATAATGGTCCATTAGACCAAAAAGTTTCCTTCGGAACATTCCTCCACACGGAAATTTCAGTCAAGCAAGTTCTCAATTTGACATCCCTTAACTTGATCTACCGGTCAAGTATTAACAGTAGCAATCTGACAGCACAACCCACTAATCTCATAGTGATTTGCTGAATTCGTTATCATCATTCTAGTTATGAATATCATCACAGGGACTCGTTCCATTCCCCCTCATTGTGGTTTCATTATATTTCAACTAATTTAAAAATCAACATTTTTCAATCAGCATTTTCAATCAGAATCCAAATCAATTCATTCATTCTCAAACAGAATTAAAAATCATATCAATCACATTCGAAATCATCATCTAGATAGCATTAACGCTTATAATTTCAAGTCTTAGATTTACTCGTATATACTGTCAGTAAAGAGCTGCAGTATACTCTCGGTATATACGGGTAGTCACGGCCCTTGGAATTATAAGGTAAATACTATCATGTCTAGGCCTCAAGCAAGTCAGGGTTTCTATATAATTGCGGTACTTCCATATGAAGAACCAATTACCAAATTATGAATTTCAGTTTGAATATCAAATTGTATGAGTTATATCACACAATTATAACCTTTTTGTGTTTCTTGATAAATTTTTGACATATTTGTCTTCTCAGTTGATCTTTATTAACCAAATGCTCTGATACCAACTGTAAGATCCCTGTTCCCACCGAGCAACGGATTCTGGGTACTGGCAGCGGAAGTAGCGCTTCTCGCGCGGGACAGGGGTCCCACACTCGGGGCCTCGCCCACGGATATCCGGATAAGAGACTAATCCGTCGGTTGTTCCAAAACCGAACCCGAAAAAACTTCCTTTACCGGAAAGCACGGGCGATTCCACCAGGATAACTTTTTACTCTAACGTAGTCAAGATCATTTCTGATCGAGATGATCCGATTACATCTATAAGATACTTAGTCAGTTCAAGGAAGAAACTTGCACTTGGATCATTGGGATCAACGCTTTTTTCCCCATTCAAGAGGCACAGCCGTTGATCCCTATCCATAGAACAGTTTCTGTCCGGGATTTATTAATTTTTTTTTTCTATCGTAAAAACAAAAGTTTGAGTCTCGATTTACGGATCCATCAGTCCAGCCTAACCCCATCCAATCCCATGGGTTAGCCAACCGCCCAACCACTGTAGTGATGGGATCCAATTAAAAATTTGGTTAGGTTTTGTCCCGGGTACCAAGGAAAAGAGTTCCAAGGCCCCCTAGCCGGATGTTCATGCAAAATAAAGCTAGTCACACCACTCACACACCCAATATGAAATTGCCTTTTTTTTTCAACCAGATTCAACCAGTTTAAAACAATCCTTTAATAAAACCATAGTATCATTGATCACCATCTTCCAATTTATCCAATTGATTCTTAATTTCCCATCATTCCTTCATCAGAGTATATATGGCATCATTGGCAACTAGAACGCTCAGGGGCCGTTTCGATAGTTCCTAGCCTTTAATACTTGGCAATATAATCACTTATCAAGATGGACTCTCGTTGAAGATCAGCAAGATCAACCAACAGATCCATATAAGGGGCCATGGACTCATCCATTGAAGACCAGCAAGGTCAATCAACCAGATCCATGCCCGATTCAGAAAACAACTCCAACTCTGTTCCAATATCTTCCTCGACGCACGCGTGGGTATCCTAGGCGACCCAGAGCCCGAGCACCGTATGGTCAGCACCCTCTAGGATCCTTCGCAGGTAACCTAGCGCTTCACGCATAGGCCGCTTCCTTGGCCCCTCATCCACCGTACCGGAAGCTCACCATTTTAATCGCACCGAGGCTGGTCAAGACCTCGGTCGACCTTGCTACGCGAGACGTCCTTCATTGACTCCCCGTCAGCAGTTGCAACTTTACCATCACGACTTTAATCACAAGACGGTCAAAATGCTCCCCCCAGCATTCTTGACATAAAACAATCATTTACAAACAGCATTTACAAACAGCATTTACAAACAGTTTACAATACAATTTCTATTTTAACTTTCATTTTTCTACATTATCCCTCATCAATCTACATTACTTATTCCATATTCCATTTATATGTATACTCATCCCATCACATCATTTCTATCTCATCACTTCAGATTCCCTCACATCACATATCGCATATTCATCCATACATCTACATCTATATGCGTACATTCACATCTACATACATACATCTACATCTCTATGCATACATCTACATCCACATTCACATTCACCTCCATACATCTACATCTATATGCATACATCTACCTCCACATTCACATCCACATCTATACATCTACATCTACATGCATACATCCACCTCTACATCCACATCTACATCTATACACCTACATCTACATGCATACATCCACATCTCCATTCGTATCTACATCTACATCTATACATCTACATCTACATGCATCCATCCACCTCCACTTCCACATCTACATCTATACATCTACATCTACATGTATACATCCACATCTCCATTCACATCTACATCTATACATCTACATCTACATGCATCCATCCACCTCCACATCCACATCTACATCTATACATCTACATCTACATGCATACATCCACATCCACATCTACATGCATACATCCACATCCACATCCATATCTATACATCTACATCTACATGCCTACATCTACATCTCCATTCACATCCACATCTATACATCTACATCTACATGCATCCATCCACATCTCTATTTACATCCTCATCTATACACCTACTTCTACCTGCATACATCCACCTCCACATTCACACTCATATCCATACATCTACATCTACATGCAAACATCCACATTTCCATGCATAATAAAATTCTTTTAATTAATCTAGGATGATGGTTCCTAGAATATAGTAGGAAGTCCTCTTTTTATGCTTTGAATGAATTTATTTTATGCGTAATTTCTATAAAAATTTTGCCATAGCTCCGCTACTATGACTGATAAATCTCAATTTTTTCTAAGGGATAATTCTTATCATTAAGGAAATAATTAGAATGGTCTCTAATTGGGTCATTAAGAAAACAATTAGAATGGTCTCTAATTGGATCATCAATCCATAATGGTCTCTAATTGGATCATTAAAAAAAACAATTAGAATGGTCTCTAATTGGATCATCAATCCATAATGGTCTCTAATTGGATCATTAAAAAAAACAATTAGAATGGTCTCTAATTGGGTCATCAATCCATAATGGATTGAATCATCAATGAGCATAAACTAAAAGCATAGCAAAAAGCCATTAATTTGGCCTCAAGCATAGCTTAATCTTGGATTAAGGAAAAGCTTTATGAAAAGCTTCATTTGGATTGAGAATGGGTCATGAGTATGACCATTTCTTGACCATTAGAATTTAAATATAAGTGGAAATTAACTTCTATAGCATTTATTAAATTATTAACTACTATTCACCAATTAACTTCAATAGCATTTAAAAAAAACCACACCAAATTAAACTTCTCAAGCTTGAGAGGGGTTGAGAAGAGAGAATCATTGAGAGATTATAGAAAAAATCAAAATTCAATATACTTACCTTATGATTTGCTTGATTCTTTATTCACGGTAGAGGCCCCCAACCAATCAATTGGTTTAGTATGTTGATGGAGCCACCAATGGGGATTGAAGAAAGAGAGAAGTATCAAAAACTAGTGAATTATTAAAGAATTCACAGTTCTTGGCTTAGGTAGAGTAGAGTAACAAAGCATAAGAGACTATATATTTTAGCTTAGGTGGAGTAGAATAACAAAGCATAAGACACTATCTAATTTGGCTTAGGTGGAGTAGAGTAACAAAGCATAAGAGACTATATATTTTAGCTTAGGTGGAGTAGAGTAACAAAGCATAAGAGACTATATATTTTAGCTTAGGTGGAGTAGAGTAGCAAAGCATAAGACACTATCTAATTTGGCTTAGGTGGAGTAGAGTAACAAAGCATAAGAGACTATGTTTTTTACCACAAGGGGAGGCTTCTATTTATAGGAAAATTTGAGCTCCTAACCAAACAAACTGATTCTAGAATTTTCCAAGTCAGTTTGGTCACTTTTTGACCATTTTTAGGTCAGTTAAGCTAACTTTTTGGAACTAGACTTGAATTAGGAGAGAGGAGAGATGAAATATCTCAATTTTTATGAGTTTAAAACTCATTCAAGCATGTGAAATATGCACCTCCTTTAAAGAATTCCCCTTCCTTACATATGTGTCAAAATTGTATTGCTCATAGTTTTTTACTAATAAACCTTGTACATTTTCAACTCTTCATCTTATGTGAAATATGCACCTCCTTTAAAGAACTCCTCTTCCTTACATATGTGTCATAGTTTTTTTACTAATAAGCCTTGTACATTTTCAACTCTTCATCTTATGTGAAATATGCACCTCCTTTAAAGAACTCCCCTTCCTTACATATGTGTTTATTTACTAATAAACCTTGTACATTTTCAACTCTTCATCTTATGTGAAATATGCACCTCCTTTAAAGAACTCCTCTTCCTTACATATGAGTTTATTTACTAATAAACCTTGTACATTTTCAACTCTTCATCTTATGTGAGCATTTACTCATTTTTGGGTATCTTCTTTTACAATTTGGATTTATCTCCTCCCTACACATGGATTGATGCTATTGGCCCATAGAAACCTTAATTGGACCATAGTCTAAAGAATTCTGAAAATCTAGGCCCTTAGACTAAGGTTCTTTATACCTATTTCCAATTAATTCCAATTGCTCATTGGAAATTTCTTTTTTTGAATTTCTGTTTCAGGGAACTTATTTTAATAAGATGAGTTATTTTTCTATCCAAAAATATTCATAATCTGAATATTCTCTCTCTAGAATATTTTCTCTCTCTAGGTTAAAACAGTTAGAAACAAGGTCTTTATATTTCTGAAGAGGGATTGATTACGGGGGAAGATACTAGACATCAAAAAGGGGGTTGGGGGAGGAATCTTACAAAAAACTGGAGGGAGGAATCTTATATCCTACCCCACTTAAAAAACGAGAGATGTCTACATCTCGCAAACTAGAGGACAACTCTTTCCCTTAAGATCCAACTGATTCTGGGGTTCCTTATATTCTGGTCAACCCAACAGAATCCTCGGATAAATATCCCTTATATAGAACTCATCATCAAATAAAAATTCATTCAGATCATATCATTCATATCCTTAACACAATAATGGTCCATTAGACCGAAAAAATTTCTTTGTGAACATTCCTCCACGCGAATTTTAGTCAAGCAAGTTCTCAATTTGTCATCCATTAATTTGATCCACCGGGTCAAGTATTAACAATAGCAATCTGACAACACAATCCACTAATCTCATAGTGATTTGCTGAAGTCATTATCATCACTCGAGTTACGAACATCATCACAGGGACTTGTCCCATTCATCCTCATTGTGCCTTTGCTCAACTTATCACTTTTCAACCAAAATTCAGGAATAATCATTTTTCAATCAGAATGCAAATCAACTCATCAGTTCTCAACCAGAGTTTTAAAATCATATCAACCACATTCGAAATCATCATCTGGATAGCATTTTTGCTTATAATTTCAAGGTCTTAGATTTACTCGTATATATTGCCAGTAAAGAGCTGTAGCTATATCCTCGGTATATACGGGTAGTCATGGTCTTTGAAATTATAAGGTAAATACCATCATGTCTAGGCCTCAAGCAAGTCAAGGATTCCATACAATTGCGGTACTTTCATCTGAAGACCCAATTACCAATTTACGAATTTTAGCCTGAATATTAATTTGTATGAATTTCATCATACAATTCCAACCTTTTACTGTTGCTTCATAAATTTTTGACTTTTTTGGCTTTTCAGTTGATCCACTTTAGCCAATTCGCTTTGATACCAGCAGCAGTAGCAGCAGGCTGAAAGATCCTTGTCCTCTCCACGCAACGGATTTGGGGATGCTAGCAGCAGAAGTAGCACTTCTTGTGTGGGGATGGATCCCTCACTCGGGCCCTCACCCACGGATATCCGAACAAGAGACTAATCCCTTGGTTCTTCAAAAACCGAACTCGAAAAAACTTTCCCCTACCGGAAAGTACGGGCAATTCCTCTAGGATATTTGTACTCTGACGTAGTCAGGGTCATTACTAACCAAACTGATCTGACCGAACCTATGAGTCACTTGGTCAGATCAAGGAAGAAACTTGCACTTGGATCATAGAAACCAATACTTTTTTCCCCGTCGAGAGGCACAACCGTTGATTATTTTTCCATAGAACAATTACTATCCAGGATTTACTTCATCTATTGTACTATAACAGAATTGAGTCTCATTTTACGGATCCATCAGTCCCTCCATCAGTCCCATGGGTTAGCCAACTGCCCAACCACTGTAGTGATGGGATCCAATTAGGAATTTGGTTAGGTTTTGTCCCGGGTACCAGGGAAAAGAGTTCCCAGGCCCCCTAGTCGGATATTCATGCAAATTTAATGCCAGCCACACCACTTACACACCCAATATGAAATTGCCTTTTTCAAAGATTCAGCTATCTTTAGAACAATCATTTAATGAAACCATAGTGTCATTGCTCATAAACCTCAAAATCTCTAGTTGAATCATCTCTAATCATTCCTTCATCAGTGTATCTAATGCATCATTCGCAACCAGAACGCTCACCACCTATCCACTTAGGGGCCTTTTCGATAGTTCCTAGCTCATAGTACCCGGCAATATATGCTCTTACAAAAATCAAGATAAAATCTTCGTTGAAGATCAGCAAGATCAACCAACAGATCCATATAAAAAAGCCATGGACTCATCCGTTGAGAACCAACAAGGTCAATCAACTAGATCCATGCCCGGTTTCAGAAAACAACTCTTACTCCTTGTTCTAATATCTTCCCCGACGCACGTGTGGGTATCTTCGGCGACCCAGAGCCCGAGCACCGTATGGTCAGCACCCTCTAGAATCCTTCGCAGGTCACCTAGCACTTCACTCATAGGTCGCTTCCTTGGTCCCTCATCCATCGTACCGAAAGCTCACCATTTAAATCGAACCGAGGCTCGGCCGACCTTGCTACGTGAGATGTCCTCTGTTGACTCTCCGTCAGCTATTGCAACTTTATCAGTTAGGTCTCCACGACCTTAATCACAAGACGGTCAAAATACTTCCCTAGCATTATTGACATAAAACAATCATTTAAAAATAGGTCATAAATACAGTTTCTATAACGAACTCTCCTCTTTCTACATTGTTCCACATCAATCCACATTACTTAATCCACATCCATTTCATATGTATACCCATTCTCATCACATCATTTTCCATCTCATTACATCTTTCCTCGTTTATCCTCATCAGATCTCATCCACTCGTATCTACCCATATTCACATCTCATCACATCACATCACATTCATTCACATCTTATCCATTCATATACATCTATCCCGATTCACATCCCATCACATCACATTCATTCACATCACGTATCATCCATTCACATCTATCCCAATTTACATCACACCTCATTTCATCCATTTCACATCACATCTCATTCATTCACATCCCAATTCACATAACATCACATCTCATCCATTCACATCCCGATTCACATCACATTACATCTCATCCATTTACTCACATCGACATCACATCCTCTCACATGCACATCCACATCCATTCTTCCACATCTATTCTTCCACATGCACATCCACATCCATACATTTACATACACATCCACATCCATACATCCACATCCATTCTTCCACATACACATCCACATCCATTCTTCCACATACACATCCCAATTCATACATCCACATACACATCCACATCCATACATCCACATCCATTCCTCCACATTCATTCTTCCACATACACATCCACATCCATACGTCCACATACACATCCACATCCATACATCCACATCCATTCTTCCACATACACATCCACATCCATACATCCACATCCATTCTTCCACATACACATCCACATCCACATCCATTCTTCCACATACACATCCACATCCATTCTTCCACATACACAGCCACATTCATACATCCACATACACATCCACATCCACATCCACTCTTTCACATACACATACACATCCATATCCATACATCCACACATTCATCCATCCACATACACATCCACATCCACATCCATACATCCACATCCATTCTTCCACATACACATACACATCCATATCCATACATCCACATAAACATCCACATCCATTCTTCCACATACACATCCACATTCATACATCCACATACACATCCACATCCATACATCCACATCCATTCTTCCACATACACATCCACATTCATTCTTCCACATACACATACACATGCACATCCATACATCCACATACACATCCACATCCATACATCCACATCCATTCTTCCACATCCATTCTTCCACATACACATCCACATTCATACATCCACATCCATTCTTCCACATGCTCATCCACATCCACATCCATGTACTTCCCATCTCACCCTTTCACATATCCTCTCATCTCATTATTCACATCCACATACACATCTTATTACATCCATTCACATGCTATTCACATTTAATAGCTTTTTCTAGTTTGATACCGATAATGGGACTTTTTCTAAATTTTTACCAATTGTTTGGACTAATCAAAGGTTCTTTTTCTCCACGACTATTTCCATATTCCTTCTTAATTCCTTAATTGAATATATTCAATATTCCTCTTTTGAATAAAAGAATTCATGAGATTTGTAAAAATCAATTCTACCCATATTTCCACTTTTGGTAAATAATCATAAATTGAATTATACTAAAATTTCCTCTTCTTTCCATTTAATTTCTTGGATCTTAATTACCATGGGAATTCCTCTTTTTCCATTTGATTATTTACATTCCAACTCACGGGAATTCCTCATTTTTTGTCAATTTTTTTTTATAAAATAAATTCATCTAAAATAAAATATCCATTATTTCAATCTGCTAGGAATTTCTCTTTTCCTATCTAAATGAGGGAATTCCAAATGTCATAGGAATTCCTCTTTTAACATTTAAATATTTCTCATAGATAAATAAATTTATCTAAAAATCATCTTTGAATTTAAATGAATTATCCAATAATTCCAATGTGTTAGGAATTTCTCTTTTTCCATCTAAATGATGGAATTCCAAATGTCATAGGAATTTCTCTTTTAACATTTAAATATTTCTCATAGATAAAATAAATTTATCTAAAATTCATCTTTGGATTTAATTAAAATACTCATTAATTTCAATATAATATGAATTTCTCTTTTCCCATCTCAATGATGGAATTCCAAATGTCATAGGAATTCCTCTTTTAACATTTAAATATTTCTTATAGATAAAATAAATTTATCTAAAATTCATCTTTGGATTTAATTAAAATACTCATTAATTTCAATATGATAGGAATTTCTCTTTTCCCATCTCAATGATGGAATTTCAAATGTCATAGGAATTCCTCTTTTAACATTTAAATATTTCTTATAGATAAAATAAATTTATCTAAATTTCATATTTAAATTTAATTAAAATATTCATTAATTCCAATATGCTAGGAATTTCACTTTTCCCATCTCAATGATGGAATTCCAATTGTCATAGGAATTTCTCTTTTAACATTAAAAATGAATTACTAGAAATTTCTCTTTTGCTAATTACTATTTATGCATAAACATAAAAATTAAATTTTTCATGATTATAATGAGAATCATTCAATTAATCCAAGATGATTAATTCTAGAAAATGGTAGGAAGTCCTCTCTTCATATCATGAATGAATATGATTTATGTGTTTATTTTTAAAAAATTTTGCCATAGCTCCGCTGCTATTACTGATAATTCTCAATAAATTTGAAAGAATAAAGTTTAGTATTATTCATGTGATTAGAATAACCACTAATTGGATCATTATCCAATTATGGATTGATTCTTAATTTTACCCTAAATTAAATAGCATAAAAGTATTAAAAAGCCATTATTTTGGCCTCCAATTAGACAAGCATAGAATTTACTTTTAGATTAGAGAAATGCTTCATGAGAAGCTTCATTTGAATTGAGAATAGGTCATAGGAATGACCATTCTTTGGGGGATAGAGAGAAATGCTTAAAAACCATTATAAATTAAGCATAAATAGAAATTTATGTATTAATTCATTACAATACATTAAAGAACTTCAATAGTATTCAAAAGCCATTCAAATTAATGCTTCTCAAGCTTGAGAGGGGTTGAGAAGAGAAACATTTGGAGATTTAAGAAAAAGAAGGCAATAATCCACACTTTATCTCCTAAATTACTTGATTCTTTGATCACAGTAGAGGCCCCCAACTTCAATTGGTTTGGTATGTTGTTGGAGTCACCATGGAAGATTGAAGAGAGAGAGAAGCTCCAATCTCTTCAATTTGTAGAGGATAATAGAAAGTAGCATTATTTCAGTATAATACTGGCATGGTATAGTTCTCATATTTTTTTACAAAGGGCTAAGGATCTATTTATAGGTGAGGGAGGCCTCTAACCAAGTCCAACTAGTTTCTAGAATTTTCCAGGTTTAGTTTTTTGGACAAGATTTGGACCTACTTTGACTCCCTGTTGATTTGGTTTGATCCCGGAGAGAGGAGAGATAAAAATATCACAATATTTTTGAGTTTAAAACTCCACCACACATGTGAAATAGGCATCTCCTTGAAGAGCCCCCTTCTCCTTACCAAGGTGTCAAAATTGAATCATTATACCCAAAATATCTCATTTTTTTAGTAATACTGATAGTTTTTTACTAATAAACCTTGTCTGTAGTCAACTCTTCATCTTATGTGAGCATTTACTCATTTTTGGGATTCTTCTTTCATAAATTAGATTTATCTCCTCCCCCAGACTTGGATTGATCCTATTGACCCATAGGAACCTTAATTGGACCATAATCCAAAAATTTCTGAAAATCTAGACCCTTAGGCTAAGGCTACATTGTTCCACATCAATCCACATTACTTAATCCACATCCATTCTCATCCAATAACATCATTTTCCATCTCATCTCATCTTTCCTCATTCATCCTCATCATATCTCATCCACTCGCATCTACCCATATTCACCTCATCACATCACATTCATTCATATCTTATCCATTCATATACATCTATCCCGATTCACATCACATCACATTCCGATTCACATCCCATCACATCACATTCATTCACATCACATATCGTCCATTCATATCTATCCCAATTTACATCACACCTCATTAAATCCATTTCACATCACATCTCATTCATTCACATCTCGATTCACATGACATCACATCTAATCCATTCACATCCCGATTAACATCACATTACATCTCATCCATTTACTCACATCGACATCACATCCTCTCAAATGTACATCCACATCCATTCTTTAGCATGCACATCCACATCCACATCCATACATCCACATACACATCCACATCCATTCTTCCACATACACATCCACATTCATACATCCACATACACATCCACATCCATACATCCACATCCATACATCCACATCCATTCTTCCACATACACATCCACATTCATTCTTCTATATACACATCCACATCCATACATCCACATAGACATCCACATCCATACATCCACATCCATTCTTTCACATACACATCCACATCCACATCCATACATCCACATCCATATATCCACATCCATTCTTCCACATACACATCCACATCCATTGTTCCACATATACATCCACATACACATCCACATCCATTCTTCCACATACACATCCACATTCATTCTTCCACATACACATCCACATCCATACATCTACATACACATTCACATCCATTCTTCCACATACACATCCACATCCATTCTTCCACATACGCATCCACATCCATACATCCACATACACATACACATCTACATCCATATCCATACATCCACATGCATTCTTCCACATACACAATATATCCACATCCATTCATCCACGTCCATTCTTCCACATTCATTCTTCCACATACACATCCACATCCATACATCCACATCCATTCTTCCATATGCTCATCCACATCCACATCCATGTACTTCCCATCTCACCCTTTCACATATCCTCTTATCTCATTATTCACATCCACATACACATCTTATTACACATTATTTTGGCCTCCAGTTAGACAAGCATAGAATTTACTTTTAGATTAGAGAATTGTTTCATTTGAATTGAGAATAGGTCATAAGAATGACCATTCTTTGGGAGAGAGAGAGAGAAATGCTTAAAAACCATTATAAATTAAGCATAAATGAAAATTTATGTATTTCTTCATTACAATACATTCAAGAACTTCAATAGTATTCAAAAGCCATTCAAGTTAATGCTTCTCAAGCTTGAGAGGGGTTGAGAAGAGAAACATTTGGAGATTTAAGAAAAAGAAGGCAATAATCCACAATTTATCTCCTAAATTACTTGATTCTTTGATCACAGTAGAGGCCCCCAACCAATCAATTGGTTTGGTATGTTATTGGAGTCACCAAGGAAGACTGAAGAGAGAGAGAGAAGCTCCAATATCTTCAATTTTTAGAGGATAATAGAAAATATCATTATTTCAGTATAATACTGGCATGGTATAGTTCTCATATTTTTTTACAAATGGCTAAGGATCTATTTATAGGTGAGGGAGGCCTCTAACCAAGTCTAACTAGTTTATAAAATTTTCCAGGTTGAGTTTGGCTGAATTTGGACAAGATTTGGACCTAGTTTGGCTCCCTTTTGATTTGGTTTGATCCCACAGAGAGGAGAGATAAAAATATCACAATATTTTTTAGTTTAAAACTCCACCACACATGTGAAATAGGAGGCACGCACGGAGCTTTGTGAGAAAACACCCATGTGCTTTTCAACAACATGCGGCAGCAGCGAGCGCTTCCCGACTACGAAAGTGAGGGGCTTCACACTTGAGCTTGGGAGGAAGGTCTTCCTTCATTGCTCGTTTTGTAAGTACCATTTTTATTAATTATTTCTTCTCCTCTTTCATTTCATTTTGTACTACATTGTTTTCTTTAAGTAATTGTATATTTTCTTAATTGTTTTTTGAAGAGGGAGATTGTTGGGGGCATGACCCAATAAAGGAGGAGTACAACTATGGATATAAAGCCCTTCGTCTGTAATTATGGGCATAGATGCGTATGTAGGATGTACACTTGGCTGAGTCCATTTTAGGGACTCAAGAAGATGAGGTAAGTGAGCCTAAACCCTTCTCTTTTCTACATCTAATTGTATTTTATTTCCCTTTCTTACCTTGCACTTAATGGCATGTATGTAGGATGAAGGGAAAGAGGAAGAGGAGGATCGTGATTATAAGCATGAAGCGATAGAAGGAAGTGAAGAGGACGACGAAGACGATGATGTGATGATCACTCGAAATCCGATGAGGATTCCAGTTAACCACCTCTTCATTGTAGACATTTATTGTATATATGGCCAGAGGCCCGACACTTCGTGAAATAAAATAAATTTTGGGCTCAATTACATTCTTCACAATCTATGTGTTTCTTATGTTTGTGTTTGTGTCATAAAATAGAAACTGTGACTCTGTTTTAATTTAAAAAAAGAGCTTGGACAGACTCGGGAGTCCTAAAAAGATGCAGGGGAGAAGAGAGCTTGAGCTCTTGCAAGCACACACACACACACACACAACCCTAAAAGAGAGCACACAAGGTGAGAGGCTGAAAATCTTCTTCTTCTTTACGCACACACATGCACACAACCCTAAAAGAGAGCACACAAGGTGAGAGGCTGAAAATCTTCTTCTTCTTCACACAACACTCAACACACCATATACAAAGATGCAGGGGAGAAGAGAGCTTGAGCTCACGCACACAACCCTAAAAGAGAGCACACAAGGTGAGAGGCTGAAAATCTTCTTCTTCTTCACATAACACTCAACACACCATATACAAAGATAAGAGTACACACAATATGAAAAGGTAAACCAAATACATACTAGGGTTCTCTATAGTGTGAACCCAACTAAATGAGCTGGCACTATAACAATGCCAGTCTCTAGAATGGCTGTCACACAGCCTATCATCCCACTAGCGCTGCATATCACCCATGATCTCACCAACCATGCTAGTGGTGTAAGTGTGGGGCCTATCCCCGAGGCAGGTGGGTCATCAGTGTGTCCACCGCCTCACTAGATGAGCTCGATATCTTAACACTCCCCCTCGAGCTCAACTCCATCTCATGTACACGGCAAGCGAAGCCCTGAATCTACGGAGCTTCTCTGTACCCAATGCTTTGGTGAAGATGTAAGTGACTTGATCCTGTGTGCTGACATAAACAAGGTCAACGTCTCCTGCCAAAACCTTCTCTCTGACAAAATGGTAGTGGACCTCTATATGCTTCGTGCGAGCATGAAAAGTTGGGTTCCTGGCAACCTCTATACTGCTAATGTTGTCACAGAAAATGACAACTTGTCTATCCAGTGATAGACCCAAATCTACAAGTAGCTTTCTCAACCAAGCTACCTCACATGCTGCCATAGCAGCACCTCTGTACTACTCGACCTCTGTAGTACTGGATAGAGCAACCGTAGGCTGCTTCTTGCTGCTCCATGTCACAACAACACTCTCCAAAGAAAACATGAAGCCACTAGTAGATCTTCTATCTGAGATACTACCAGCCCAATCAGCATCTGTGTACCCATGTACACATATCTCTGTCCTAGTTTCATAAAATAGTCCACAATGCAAAGTAGACCTCACATACCTCAGTATGCGTCTCAATGGATCCAAATGCGACTTCCGAGGAACCTGCATAAACTGACTCACCAACCCAACAGCATAGCTTAAATCTGGCTTGGTGATCGTTATGTAGATCAAGCTTCCTACTATGCGCCTATACAGAGTAGGATCCTCCAAAATCTCTCCTGAATCTGCACTAAACTTGCCATTCTGATCCAATGACACTGAGATAGGCTTACACCTTGTCATACCATACTTGGACAACATGTCCAAGCCATACTATCTCTGCAGTAATCCAATACCATGTGGTAACCTAATCACTTCAATGCCCAAGAAATATCTGAGCTCCCCCAGATCCTTCATCTCAAACTTCTGTCTAAGCAAGATCTTTACATCAAAGATCTCTACATCATGGTCCCCCGTAATAATTAGGTCATCTACATAGATGACAACAAGCACAACCCCTCTATCAATGTGTCTCACATACAGCAAGAAATCTGCATTGGCTACATAAAGCCAATAGTGATAAGATATTCAGAAATCTTGTCAGACCATGCTCTTGGTGCTTGTTTTAAGCCATACAAGGCTTTCTTCAACCTGCAAACATGCTTGGGGTGATTCACATCCTCATAACTAGGTGGCTGCAACATATACACCTCTTCCTGCAAATCCCCATGCAAGAATGAATTCTTTACATCCATCTGATGTAAAGACCATTTCTTTGACGCAGCCACTTCTATCACAACTCTCATTGTTGCCATCTTGGCAACTAGGCTGAAAGTTTCCTCATAATCAATGCCATATGTCTGCGCATATCCTTTGGCTACCAATCTAGCCTTGTACCTGCTTATGCTTCCATCACTGTTATGTTTTACTTCGTACACCCACTTGCATCCAATGGCTTTCTTGCCTTCAGGCAATTGCACTAAATCCCAAGTCTCATTTCCATATAGTGCATCCATCTCCTCATCCATAGCTTTCTCCCAACACACATTTCCAACAGCCTCATCAATGCATGTGGGCTCTCTACAACCTGTACAACTTTTGCCATGTATGCATAGTGATGTGCCACATAACCATCATAGGTAAACCTCTGCACAGGATTCTTCACCCTCCCAGATCTTCATAGCTTTGCATTCATGGCTTCCGTAGCCTTCTTTACACTAGGTGTTCTCATAGCTGGTATCCCAAGATTCTCATCAAGGCTCATCTCTAAGAGCCACTAGACTTTCCATCAACATGAGAATGCCCTACAGAAATGTTAGGCATACTAAGGGACTCAACCACTTTCTCTTTGCCTTTATGTGATGTACTAATCACATTTGCAGGACTAGTATTATGACGCAGCTTGCCACTCCATGGTCTATCAACTGAACCACTAGATGAGGACTCTCCTGGTCCACTCAAAGACTGTGATTGCTGACCTTAGGCACTTTACATATTTCCCTGTTTGCTTTTCAACCATAACTCTAAAATTCTGAAAATGAGTGAACACCTCACCCTTCTCCTTCCATGAATTATACCCACACTTTCCTTGTGTGGTCATCAATAAATGTCACATAATACCCTGCAGCCTCCCATAGACATGGTCTTCGTAGGACCCCATAGATCTGAATGAACAACATCTAGTGCATTTCTTCTCACATTTCTGTCACGTGGAAATACATGATTTGTTTGCTTTCCAAATTGGCATGCTTCACATATTTTCTGCATACCTTTAACTTTAAACTTTGGCGGCCCTGTCCTCACAATTCCTTTAGTCTGCATAGATTTCATTCTCTGCACATTCACATGTCCAATTCTTTTATGCCAAATGTCTGCAACAATTCCTGAACCATTTGCAAACATCGCAGCACTCACTTCAGGCATATTTACATTCAATGTAAACATTCTGCCCACTCTGTTGCCTTTTGTAACCAACCTACACTTGTCTTTAAAGTCTTTAACATAACAACCATCAGGGTTAAACCGAACCTGCAAACCCTGCTCAATCATCTAGCCAACTGAAACCAGATTCTTTGTTATGTTTGGAACATGAAGTACATCTGCAAGGTACTTCACTTTGCCATCCTGCATAGACAATGGCACATCTCCAACATGGGCAATTAGATGAGCAGTGTTATCCCCTGTTTTCACAAAACCTGGTCTTTCAAGGTTTTTCACCTTCTTGAACCACTCCCCATGACTTGTCATGTGGTGCAAAGCACCTGAAGAATCAACGTACCATACATCATCTTTATGTGCTACTTTAACATTTTCAGACATGGCATTAATGATATACTGCATAACAAACAACCTTTTATTATCCTCATTGTTTCTGCTCAAGGATGCATAGTTGTTTTGCTGCAATTTTCCATTTTGCATGTCAGCCTGCTTCTTATAACAATCTGCCTTCACATGTCCAGGCTTACCCCACAATAAAAGCATCCACCTGTATCATTATACTTCCTTTGCCAATTTCCACGACCTCTTTGACTCCCCCTGCCTCTGAATTGGCCTCTTCCACACCTGTGTGTTGTTGTTGTGAATTTTGGGACTGTTGTTGTTGCTGCTACTGGCCATAATTCTGATTACATGTTCGGCCACCTCCTTGGCCGCGTCCACGGCCTCCTCTACCTCGTCCTCTTCCTGAACTTGTGTAGAAGGCCTGTTGCTCTGAATTGTTTTTGTTTTGTGAGATTGATGATCTTCACCCGAGCTCTTCTCTTCTATAATCAACATAGACACCAAATCTGTGAAATTGGGAATGTTTTCTCGAGTCTGAATAGATGTCTTGAATGCCTTGTATTGTGGCCCGAGACCACGTAGACAAACTTCCACCTTATCATCATCATCTACTGAAATGCCAATAGATGCAAGGGATTCCACAATACCCTTGATCTTGAATGCATAGTCATTCACAGACATACTCTTTTTCTCCACAGTATGAAGTTCATTCTTTAACTGTATCTTTCGTGCCTTGGTATTCGTTTCATAGAGTTTTACCAAGGTGTCCCACGCCTCTCCTTGGGGGACTTGGCATCCTATATGTGCCTAATCATGGTGTCCTGTATACTGATAGAGAGTCAATACATAACTTTTCTGGCTCCTTGATTCCAATCCTTGAACTCTTTCACATCTGCAGCAGTTGGATTGATCTCCGGTATCTCCGGTGCCTCTTCATGCTCACCTTCTATATATTCCCAGTAACCCTTTTCCATCAGAAAATTTGTCAACCTGAACCTCCAAGCATAGAAGTTGTTCTTATCAAGCTTCTCAGCAACAATCTGGTTTATGCTATCATTTGACATCTTTCCAGACACACAAATTTACCAGAAACAGCACTCTGGTTTGGTCCTACACAAACTATTGTATTTTCTGTAGCGATATTGTACTACACTCAAATGTCACAACCAGTGACCTCAATGTGCATATATACACCCAATGGTAACTGTTTGACCTCCTTGTGGTAGCACACACAATGTCTGCACAACCAATCTGTCTTCTTGCAGTTCTTAAAACAGAGTTGTGCAGAGAATCGATGACTTACTCGCAGTGCTCGAAATCACCTGCTTTCTGAAAAATGGAGGTCCTAACGTGCCCAAAACACATTTTCGGTCCGAAAATATTGTTCGATAGGACTGATAGGACAATATAGTTACCCTATAGCTTTACTCCCGCAAAGA
Organism: Cibotium barometz; assembly: GCF_041138505.1. Taxonomy (NCBI): domain Eukaryota; kingdom Viridiplantae; phylum Streptophyta; class Polypodiopsida; order Cyatheales; family Cibotiaceae; genus Cibotium; species Cibotium barometz. The sequence goes on along the minus strand of NC_141080.1, from coordinate 38,425,369 downwards.
AATCTCCTCAATCAGAGATCGTTTGCGGGTGCCTCCCGTACAGCTCCTGACAAGGGTGTAGTCGCCAACACAAATAGGGAAGAGTAGATGAAGCTCTTACCCTCGTACCGCTTCTTGTGCTTCTCTTGCTTGCAGCTTAGCCCTTAGCATGAACCAAGCTCTGATACCATGAAAAGATGCAGGGAGAAGAGAGCTTGAGCTCTTGCAAAGCACACACACACGCACACAACCCTAAAAGAGGGCACACAAGGTGAGAGGTTGAAAATCTTCTTCTTCTTCACAACACTCAACACACCATATACAAAGATAAGAGTACATACAATATGAAAAGGTACTCAACCAAATACATACTAGGGTTCTCTATAGTGTGAACCTAACTAAATGAGCTGGCGCTATGCCCACCTCCCCTTTGATTTAGGCTTCCCTCAGGTTTGACATCTCTAGGGGTAAGCAGTCATTAAAGCAATCATAGATGAGCTAGAGGGGCTAGCATCTTAGGTGGAAGCGGGCCTGCTCAGCTTTCACCATTTCTTTGTTCTTTTATTTTTCTGAGCAGTCGGCTTCTCCCCTTCAGTAGACTCGAATGTTTCTATTTCTGTAGGTTTCTTAGTGTCCTATAGTTATTTCTACTTCTGCAAGTGTCTCGACTTCCACAAACTTTTCTACTTCTGAGATAACCACCATCTACCCATGTAATCTTTTAATATCTTTAGCCAAAACACGACAGGATTTAGATCTCTTCCATCATTGGACCACTAGGATCACACCTAGGCTCACCCTCTAAGGTGTTGATGACTATGTTAAACACAATGTCGAGAGGAGGTGGCAACACACCCATGAGGACACCATGCAAAGTTGCCAACAAATATGGTCCAATCTTTATACGACCTTTATCTAAAAGCTTCATGATCTCCTTGGTAAGTTGATAGTGAAGCAACTCCCCCAGGGGACAACATCTCCCCATTGAACCTCTAAGATCTAATCGACCACTTGTCTTGAAGTATAGGAGAGTTTATGGGTCCAGGAGATCATCTACACCCAAAATCGAGTCCGTAAGCGGGTTTACACATTCTCACAGCTCTAAACAAGAAACTCTTTTTGCTTTAGTTGAGAATCATGGATCAAGCTCTCCTAATGAAAAGACATCTATGTAATCATAAACTAATCCTATACTAATGACAACACTAATCTAATGTGGATATGTGAAGATAGTGTTGAGATGTCAAGCTCAACATGAGCTGATACTCATGAAGCGCCTTCATGACCATTCGACATTTACATCACTAGCGTGTTTGGTAACTGGCACCGACATATCTTCGCTAGAGATTCCATAGCTAGACTACACCGACTAGTCCACACCTACCCACTCCACTTAGCGTGTTCACATTATGGACCGCTTGTATATACTCTATTATGTGTGTTAGTCACTTTATCTTCTTTATAGACCTCTTTTGTTGTGTGAAGAAGAAGAAGAGTTGTTAGTCTCTCACCTTGTGTGTTCTCTTCTAGGGTTGTGTGAGAGTGTGTGTTCTTTTTACAAGAGCTCAAGCTCTCTTCTCCCTTGCATCTTTTCATTGTATCAGACCTTGTTTCATGCTAAGGGCTGAGCGGCAAGCAAGAGAAGTAGAGGAAGCAGTACGAGAGTAAAGGATTCATCTACTCTTCCCCCTTTGTGTTGGCTACCACACCCTTGTCAAGAGCTCTTCGGGAGGCATCAGCAAACACACTTCGATTGAGGAGCTTTCTTCACGGGGGAGCAGACGTACAGGGCAACTATATTGTCCTCCGTTAAAAAAAAAAACGTGTCGAAAAAGTGTTTCAAGCACGTCTGGACCTCCGTTATTCAGTTCGCAGACGTTCACGGATATTGCGGGGTAATTTTCAATTCTTTGCAGAACTCTATTTTTGGAACTGTAGGAAGGGCGATTGGTTGTGCAGACACTGTGTGTAATGCAAAGAGGTCTTAAAGTTGCCATTGGGTGTATGTATGCAAATTGAGGTCACTGGTTATGAAAGTTTGGGTGCAGTATAGTACCACTCTGTAGCAAATACAACAGTTTGTGCAGGTCAAACAAGAGTGTTATTTTTGGGAAATTTGTGTTGGAGAGGCAAGATGTCGAATGATGGAATAAACTAGATTGTTGCAGAGAAGCTTGACAAGAACAACTTCCAGGCTTGGAGGTTTAGATTGACCAATGTCCTTATGGGAAAATGTTACTGGAATTACATTGAAGGTGAACATGAGGAGGCACCAGAGATACCGGAGATTAATCTAACTACCTACAGATGTAAAAAATTCAAGGATTGGAATCAAGGAACAAGGAAAGTCATGTATTGGCTTCCTATCAGCATACAAGACACTATGATTGGGCATATACAGGATGCCAAGTCACCTAAGGAGGCATGAGACACCTTGGTGAAGCTGTATATGAAACTAACACCATTCATACTGTGGAGAAAAAAAATATGTATATAAATGATTATGCCTTGAAGATAAAGGGCATTGTGTAATACCTTACATCTATTGGTATTTCTGTTGATGATGATGATAAGGTCGTAGTGTGTCTACGTGGTCTCGAGCCATAATACAAGGCATTCTATACATCTATTCAGACTCGGGAGAATATTCTCAACTTCACAGATTTGGTGTCAATGCTGATCATTGAAGAGAAGAATTTAGGTGAAGATCGACAGTCTTCATAAAACAAAAACAATTCAGAGCAGCAGGCCTTCTACACAAGTGCAGGTAGAGGACTAGGTAGAGGTCGTGGACGTGGCCAAGGTGGTGGCTGAACAGTAATCAGAATTATGGTGAGCACAGCAGCAACAGTTTCAGGATTCGCAAAACCAACACACAAGTGGAAGAGGCCAGTTTAGAGGTAGGGAGAGTCAACAAGGTCATGGTAATTGGCAAAGGCAACATAATGATACACGAGGCTGTTTTTACATTGGTTAGCCTCCTGGACATGTGCAAGCAGATTGCTATAAGAAACAGAGTGACATTAGAAATGGAAAAGTGGAGTAAAACAACTATGCGTCCTCTAGCAAAAATAATGAGGATAATGAGAGGTTGTTTATGCAACATGTAGTTAATACTGTGTCTAGAAATGATGTAGCAGCATGTAAGGATGATGTATGGTATGTCGATTTAGGTGATTCGAACCACATGACAAGTCATGGTGAGTGGTTCAAGGAAATGAAGAATATTGAAAGACCAGGTTTTGTTGAAACAAGGGATGGCACTGTTCATCCGATTGCCCATGTTGGAGATGTGCCATTGTCTATGCAGGATGGTAATTTATATGGTTCCAAATATTTGATGCTACATTTTTTATGATGTGCATTAGATTTAGAAGATGATTGATTCTTAGCTTTGTCTAATATGGGAGACGAAAGAAGATTGAGTACATTATCATTCTTGGTAGTGACATATGGGACGATCTTCTCCACAATACTTCCCAATTTCCTACTCTTAGAAGATGGGGATGGTCACACCGAGCGAGCTTGGTGGAGGGAGCTTTTCTTGGCTAGCCTGTCTCTTTACTTGAACAATCTCTCTCTAACTATTGCCACCACCATCCCTGCCCACCACTGCCCAGTCCAGCCCAGCCCACACCACCATCTCTCTCCTTCTCCTACCCTCTTTTCTCCTCCACTCTCTCCCTTCCCTCCCTTGCCATCACTCACTCTCTCTAGGAGATCCTCCTCTCTTCTTCTCCCACCCTCCCTCTCTCTCTCTCCCTTTCACTCTCCCACCCTCCCTCTCTCTCCACTCTCTCTTTCCATTTCACTCTCCCACCCTCCCTCTCTCTCTCTCTCCTTATCCCACCCTCTTCCCCCCTCTCTCTTTCCTCCCTTCCTCCTTTGTCTATCCTTGTCTCCCTTTGCTAACACTCTCTCTCTCTTCTATTACCACCATCCATTTCTGTCCCTCCCTTTCACTCTCCCACCCTCCCTCTCTATCCTTCTCTTACCTCCTATCCTCCTTCCTTCTCTCGCTCTCTATATCCTCCTCTTCCTCTCTATCTTTCTCTTACCTCTTATGCCCCTTCCCTCTCTTGCTCTCTATATCCTCTCTCTCTCTCTCTCTCTCTCTCTTGCTCTCTATATCCTCTCTCTCTCTCTCTCTCTCTCTCTCTCTCTCTCTCTCTCTCTCTCTCTCTCTATCCATCTCTTTGCTCACTCTATCTATCCTTTTCAATACTCTCTCTCTCTCTCTCTCTCTCTCTCTCTCTCTCTCTCTCTCTCTCTCTCTATATATATATATATATATATATATATATATATATATATATCCTCCCTCTCTCTCTCTCTCTATATATATATATATCCTCCCTCTCTCTCTATATCCATCTCTTTGCTCACTCTCTTTATCCTTCTCTCTCTCTCTCTCTCTCTCTCTCTCTCTCTCTCTCTCTTTTAGTCCTTCTCTTTACTCACTCTCGCCTCCCCCTCCCTCTCTCTCTACCCTTCTCTTTGCTCTCTCTCTCTCTCTCTCTCTCATTTTCTCGAACTCCTGATTTTGTTTTGGCCATGAGGTACTCATCCTATTATTCATGAATTGTAACATTAGTGGATGATATGCAAATTTTTATCATATATTGCAAGTGTATAAAGATTGAAGGTTTACTTGGAATAATATTTGGAAAAGTTTTGAAAGCTCGTAGTTATACCAAGATGGGTGGCCCTTTTTTTCTGTGCGAGGCATGCTTGTCCATCCATGCCTTGTTTATCTCTCTAGTGTGCTTCATAGTTGTCTCTTTGTTTGCTAGCCCAAGTCCTAATGAGGCACACTTTGTCCATAAGGGAAGAAGAAACATAGCCCACTTCATTCATCCTATGACAACAAAATTAAAGATAGACATGCTCAGATGTTGCGTTTTGAATCTTTTCAAATTCTCCCATGCATTGTTGGGCAATACAAGGATGTACTCTTTATTTGAAATAAAAATGGGTGGAATTATAGAAACATAAGGGAAGAAGAAACATAGCCCACTTCATTCATCCTACGACAACAAAATTAAAGATAGACATGCTCAGATGTTGCGTTTTGAATCTTTTCAAATTCTCCCATGGGCAGTACAAGGATGTACTCTTTATTTGAAATAAAAATGGGTGGAATTATAGAAGAGATGATACAAAGGTTAAATATGACATTGGAATCACGATAGAGATATAAAAGTTATGCAATCATTATATGAGAGTTAGTTATAGAATAATCATTATATTAGAGGTAGTTATGTAAGAGTCAGTTATGAAATAATCATTATAAGAAGTTAGTTATGGAATAATCATTAAATGAGAGGTAGTTATGCACGCACGTATTGTATAGTTTAATTATTGAAAATGAATTTTAGATTTTGTGTATTAATGACATTATTTATAATGATCATTTTTATAAAATGAGTATATTTTTTTAAAAATCTAATATGTATAGAATTCATGTTTAGACTTTGAATTTGTTGTCATTAGTTTGTTGTATGTTTGTGAGATGGTTTTTTGAGAGCTTATGTGTTTTTTGAGAGCTTTTCTTGCCATGGAGAGCACTTGTTTTCACATTATTGTGTGAGGTTTGGAGAGTGATCCTATTGTTAGAACTGTATAGGGTCGTTATTTTATTACTAAAGAGTTGATGATTTTGATGGAATATTGTGTCCACTTTGGATTGAAAGTTTTTGCAATAAAACCACAAGATGATGGTGTAGAACATCTTATACCTATCTAGTCAGCTAGACCCGCTGGAGAGGAACCATTTTATATCTTTGATAAAGATATAACAACAGAATACCTTGTTATTCCAATAATAGGAGAGTTAAGCAACACTACAGCAAGCACCCCAAAAGGAGTTATTATTGACCTTACAATAGCAGATTCTCCCATAGGTACACCACTTCAGAATAGTGTGGTCAAATACTTATTTTCTCAGGCATCGCATGGTGGTTTTCTTCGTAGATTGTTATTAGCAAGCACACATATTGAAAAAGTAAAAGAGATTCCTCAAATCTATAATGGTAATGTGGATTTTGAGTTGCCAAATGTACATGATCCTTCAGCCTCTCCAATGCAAGGAATGGAGCAAGCCCACAGGATGGCCATTGTTTGGTGAAACCTACAAAGAGTCATGTGAATTTTCCTGGGGCAAGCTTTGGATGAGTCAGATTGGTGTTATGTGTTTAAAATGTCAACCACAGACTTGCATCGAGTTTAGATCTCTGGTGAACCGTATGCACCAAAAAGGAGACGGGGATTTGAGGAAGGCTTGAGTTTATTTTGATCACATCAGGCATGTGTAAGGATGGACAATAATGGCTGCACATGTATATGATCGAAGGTAGAGTTTGGTCTTGTTAAGTTCTTGAAAAAATTTGATCTTATTTTTAGTACTTTTCCAATTGTCGTATGATGGCATGCAGCCTGCACAAGAGCTCATGACAATTGCAACTTGTGAAATGAAAGATGAGGACACAGTGGCACAAGTACTTTTTTGGGAGATGATTAACAATGTTGTGGTCCAAAATGGCTTCTTCAAGCCAGATTTTTTTGGCTTCATGGTCGGCTGATGAGACTGGATCCTATTGGAAGGTAGTTAGGGCTGTCTATAATAATGGACTAGATAATATATTGAAAGGTCATGATTGTTCGTGTCTTTTTCAATGGGAACAAAGCTTGAACATCCATACAAAACAATATGTAGTTAGGAATTTTCAAGAAGAGCACAAGCGACTATGTCGTCAATGGCATTGTGCATTGAGTGAGGCAGAGGCACTTTTAAAATATAGACACATTAGATCGTGGTGGATAAACGATAAAGTCACTGATGCAAACTTACCATACATGTATTGTTGGCTTAGTGGTGGCATACTAGATATCCCCATTGGAGGAAACATCTTGTAGAGGTAAGCATTGCTTTCTTGGTTCTCGAAAAGAATAGCTTGTATTTTGAATCTAAATTATCAACTTAACTATCAGGTTATAGAATGTGGTTGGATGATGCAATTAACTTAATTTCCTGTTGTAGGATGTCGACGATGCCTGTGTGTCGCACATGCCGACTACTGATTTAGCAGAAATTAGGCATGCAATTTGGTTAGTAGGAGAGGGTTTCATGGGAACCATCTCTTTATAGCTGCTTCAGACCTTTCTAATGCCCTCTTGAAATCCACCAAGAAGCATGCATTCATGCAAGGCAAATATCACGGAGCAGGCCCTACGATAACAAAGTTAATGGACAAGGCCAAAGCATTAAAAGCTCCAAGTCCGTCCAGCACTAGCAGATTGGTGGGGGAAGTAGTGAGTGGCACACCAATGCTCATGTAATGAGCTGATGTTGAAAACCCACAGTTATAAATCTTGAGGAAGATAACTCATCACATCGTCCAGAGTATGTCACAGAAAACCAGCCACACAAGAAACAAGGTAGGAGATTAAGCTTTACACCCACTATTCCTTTAATTGCAGGTTGTCAAAAAAACGCAGAGGGACAGACAACTAAAGCAGAGCTGCAGGAAATTTTGGAGAGTGACATACACAATTCAATATAGGCTATATGTCGAACATCTCTACACAGCAAGGTAACTTGCCAAGGATGGTTAGGTGGCCAAGATGGCAAGTGCAAAAAGAGCATCAAGAACTGTGGGCAAGGTGTTCCAGCTCCTTCTTTCTATGGTATGAGAGAATGGTCTAGGGGGGGTAAGGTGTTCTAGCTCCTTCTTTCTATAATATGAGAGAATGGTATGGCGGGAAAAGGCAGCAAATCATGTGGTTTTGTAACAACAGCATGGATCATACTTGGAGATTACGTAACACCATCTGTCAATCACATGCTAGGCCCTCGAGATTGTTTGGCCAGTGGGACAAGGTATAAACCTGCCTGTGGATGAGATTCAAGAATTGGATGCTGGTGGGTTTGTGTTGCAAAAGGGACAATGCCAGGATGCAAATGATGTAGGCCAATGGTCAACAAGGTACATAAGTTGCATATCAGATATGGTAGCCAAGCTAATAGATTTGTCAATTTCAAGTATAGCTACGGTCTTTAAGCATTTGGTCATTAATGTTGGCAGATGGAAGTTTTTTTAATTGAGACTGAGGAATCGCTAGTGTGTAATGAAAAATAACGGGTGACTATGTGAAAGAATCCATCATGCACATGTCCCGATTTTCAAATTAGGGCAGATGCTAGATGACCATATTGTACATGCAAGCACCTTTTACTTTGTATATTTGCGTGTCTTTGGTATAGATGCAAACCATAATATGTTTATACATAAACCCACTCTAAAAAAGGAGGACCTAATGAGAATGTTCAACAATAGAAGAATAATGTGAAAAGGATCTAGTGCTGTTGATGACATTATACTGTAGTTTTGAAAAGATCCTTTATGTTGCAATAATAAAATGTCCGACTATTTACTTTTTTGTTTTTTTCAAATGTTTTAGCAGGACAATTAATATGTTTATATGTCAATGCCTTGAATATGTTCATTCCATTCATCTACTTTTTCAAAAAAAAGTGGATAGACATGCATCTACTTTTCTAAATTTAGAGAAAAGCCATTCATTTACTTTTCTAAATTTAGGGAAAAGCCAATCATCTACTTTTCTAAATTTAGTGCGTAACCATGCAAAGTAGCTTTTTGCTTTTTGCTTTGTGTATCTATAAATTTTACCCCTTCCTCTTACTCTAATCCTCACTTCCAAATCTTCTTCCCTCCCTCTCCCTCTTGTTGCCTCCCTCACTCTCTCATTGTATTTCTCTCCCTCTTTATTGCTCTCTTCCTTACAACCCTCACAATCATCAACTACCTTTGTTCATCTCTAATAGCTTCTTCTAATGGCCCTAGCTATACTATGAAGGAAACCCTACAAAGGGTTTGCAAAGATTTATGCAACAAAATGGGCGAAGATGTAACAGAACATCTCAGAATCAGGACAGAGGCCCGTAATCCTTGGACAAAGATGCTAGTAGATGAGCCTATTGATTTTGAAGATTTGTTCGTGTGTGGAACATGAAGATTGGAAGTGTCGATACTTGGCGAAGTTTTTGATATATTGCTTTTTTTGAAGAGATGGAGGAGCCCTTCTTCGGGAGGAGTCAAAGAATAAAGTAGTCGAAAAAAGTGTATAGGTGTAGGATCCATAGGTAGTTATAGTAAGTATGTTTTCAATTTTAAACAATGTTAGATTGTAGTAGCCTATGTAATAACCTTTTTTTGGAATAAAGTGGTTTCAACTATAGATCGCCATGTCTTTTGTATTAATTATGGGTTTATTGTTGTTATGATTAATTATATCAAATTCTTGGTTTATTGTATGTTTTGAATAACGTCATGTCCTTATCTCCCTCATTCCCTCTTCCTCTCAAATAATTAGTTCATGATCTCAATCATAATTAAAAAATCATTGACCTTTAATAGTGACATGAGGATTAAATAACTTTAAAAATGAGCCCACGTGTGTAGTAAAATAACGGACATGTGTGATGTTGACAATTATCACATGGGGTTTGTGAATATTAAAAACGACTATTTTTTATTGTATTTGTAAAACGGTGCACCTGAGAGAGAGAGAGAGAGAGAGAGAGAGAGAGAGAGAGATCCATCGAGCACGACAGCGATCCATCGACCACGATAGCGATCCATCAAGCCACCGACAGCTTTGATATGTGTTTCTCTTGCACACACTCATGCACGCGCGCGCGCGCACACACACACACACACATACACACACACACACACTCATGTAGGAACACACAGAGACACACACACACTCATGTGCACACACACACACACACACACACACACACACACACAAGGAGAAACACATACAACATAGACATACACATCTAGTAATGCTACAGAGAGAGAGAGAGAGAGAGAGAGAGAGAGAGAGAGAGAGAGAGAGAGAGAGAGAGAGAGAGAGAGAGAGAGAGAGAGAGAGAGAGAGAGGTTTTTGCGATTTGGTGGGATAAGGCGCTTTGAAGCCAAACTAAAGAGCTCTATTGCGCCAAACCACACACACATACACACACATATATACACTTTGATGACATCCACACACACACACACACACACACACACACACACACACACACACACACACACACACACACACACACACACACACAGACAGAGAGGGAGAGAGAGAGAGAGAGAAAGAGAGAGAGAGAGAGAGAGAGAGAGAGAGAGAGAGAGAGAGAGAGAGAGGTATTTTTACGGTTTGGCGTGATATGGCGCTTGCATGTCTAATGCAAGTTTGATACTGCGCCAAATCGCACATATTATTATAGAGGCCTCGCTGGTGCGGTTTAACATAGGACATACAGAAACACACACACACACACACACACACACACACTTAGAGAGAGAGAGAGAGAGAGAGAGAGAGAGAGAGAGAGAGAGAGAGAGAGAGAGAGAGAGAGAGAGATTGTGTTATGTCTCTTTCTTCCAGGCTAATTGGGAGATCATGGCGAGAACAAAGGCCACTGCAAGGAGACAGGCTAAGGGGCTTGGATTGGCAGCAACAAAGGCTGCCTCTCAGAAGAAGCCAAGGAAAGGAAAACCTATTCATATTTTGAAGCAGACCACCAGAACAAGGAGATTCTCACAGAAATTCTACATTCTGAAGGAGATCAGGAAGGTGCCGAATTTGTGGACTTATGTGTTCCCAAGCTCCCTTTCCAAAGGGTGTGCAGGTCTGTATGTGAGAACTGGAGCATATCCGTAAGGTGGAAGAGGACAACCTTGCTCTATCTACAGGAGGCTGCTTGCTGCCGCCTAAAGACTTTCTCATAGAGTACTTCAATGACGTGTGTTGTGTGTGCCCACACACATAGGATGACTATAATGCCCAAGGATAGTGAGACACTGAAGAGGCTTAGGTGGAGGTATGAGAAGCTTCTACACCCTACAAAGCTTATAGACCCAAAGATGAAAAACATCCTCATGATTCCACCAGCAAGAGCTCCTCAGGATAAAATAAAAATTGTAGATATTACACATGATATTAACACAAGAGCTAGGATAGAACAAGACGCAAGACGGGAGGAAGAGAAGAAGGCAAGAAAAGACAAGGATCAACAAGTAAAATCAAGCCCAAATAATCTCCAAGAACAATACATCAAAGAAATAGAAGAGTTGGAGTCAGTCAACCTAGAGATACTAAGGAGCTTGCAGAGGGGCATTTTTGTCTTTGTGAATATGGAAGATGGTGAGTGACAGCTCTCTCTTGACATCATGGATGTCAGGAATTTAACGGATAGGACATCACAGATACTATCCTATACGTCTAATTAAAGTAGGTATTTGAATTGCATTTTCTGATGATATGGTACTTCTGTCTTTAGTTCTTCCCTTTTTCCTCAATGAGTTACCCCTGTTTTTGCAGTTTAATAAAGTGCCAGCTTCCATGTGAGAGCCACTCTGAGGTGTTTATTCTCAACTCTCAGCTGGCACCATTGCTACGAAGAAGGCGTACTTCCCAGCAAGAGATTCAAAAGTGGTTCACCTATTTGAACATGCTGCAGGTTACCATATTAATTTTTCCATACGAATCAGGGTATGTTACTCCTCTATCTTGTTAGTTATATACATCTAATAGATAGGGGATGCCTAAGTTTTAGATATTTCTGCTTTTGTAGCAGAACCATTGGAGCCTTGCCGTTATAGAATTGGATAAGAGAATCGTGTGGACTCTTAATTCAGTACCAAGATCACATCCTGAGTTAGGCCTGTAAGTAAACATTCAAAGAACCTTTCTCTAGTATCTATGGCTCCTTGAAGTTGGCAATGTATCTTATTGTGAAAGCTTATTTATTATGCAGGTGTATAAAAAGGCTTCTTCATGTTCTTGGTTCCCTATATGGAGACAATGAACTGTACAAATCAGAGGTCAAGCCTATTCAAGTGCCCAAGCAAGGAGACTCACACTCCTGTAGATGGAGATTGATGATACATGCAGAATATATTCTCTAGAGTCTCTTCTCCATGAATCCCTTCATGTCCAAGGTAAGTGGAAGAATCATCGGGTGGACATTGATTTAGCTAAATTTGTGGTCTAACATTGTGAATTTTGTTTTTTCAGACCACATTACAGAATTATGATAGGTGTTGAAATTAGGGCATTCTGATGAGCTATGGTGGATCAAACACTAGAATCAACATCATTAATAAAGTGATTAGTAAATAATTAAGACATAATTAGTGGGTAGGTAATTAACAAATAGATTAATGTAGACATGAATAATCAAAAACATGCAAATTCTCATTAGGCCAATGCCTCAATTTATAGAGTTTACATCCAAGCATCAAATCCCACTGATTTCTCCTTAATTCACTCCCAGAATATCTCCACCTCTTGCTTGATTCTCTCCACCTCTTCACTTTTCCCAGAATATCTCCCAAAATATCTCCACACTTCCTAAATCTTCTCATGCTACCCTTTATTCTCTCCCAGTAGATTCTTCTCACCTTTTCACAGGTTCTTTCACATTTGCACATCCTCTTTTATAGTCGCACCAAGGGCTTGTTCCCGCACACACCCTATTCAGTTGTATATTTCAACACCTCCCCTCAAGTGAATACTCCTAGTACACCTAGACCCTATACCAAGTTTTCCTCCTTACTTGATAGTCCGCGACCAGTGTCTACACCTCCCCTCAAGTTAACTTAGCACACCCGGACCCTGTACCAAGTTTTTCTCTTACTTGATAGCCCGCAACCAGTGCCTCAAGTCCCTAAAATCTATAGTCCTTGACACACTCTCTCTCAATGTGTCCAAGGCTACTATAAGTGCCCGCGACCTTGACTAAAGTGCTCACACATACATCTATCTACCACGTGGCCTATATCATCGGTGGCTCAGAGGTGGTTTTACTTTGTTGGGGCAGGTTACATTGGGTTGTGGGGTCTCTCTCTCTCTCTCTCTCTCTCTCTCTCTCAGAGTTTAAAATTCACATGGCTCCTCACTCTTTGGAGCCTCACATCTTCTCTTGTCTTCAGTCTTCTTGTCGTGGCAGCTTCTCTCCACGCGTCCGTCTCTTCTTTCAGTCTTCTTGTGGCAGCGTCTCTTCTTGTGGCAGCTTCTCTTCTCGTGTCCATGTCTTCCTTCAATGCTTCCTTTAGATCTTCTTGGTGTGGATCCTCTTCTTGAAAAGAGATATTCTTCTTCTTTCATGGCTGGGGCCATGAGCTTGTCCGTCAGGTCTTTTTGCTCCATGTGAGCAACATGTTTCAATGTTTTGCTGACAGTTTCTTTGGGCTTTTGATGTTCATCTTGTGTCATTATGCAATGCAAACCCAAATTTATGCAGGAGGTCTTACCTCTTGCCTTATTCTAGACAAGGGCAGTGTCTGTTCCCATTTTTACACTGATGTAATGTGCCCAATACATAATGCGTATAGCATTCATTCTCATGCACATTCCCAAATGCAACTCTGGCTGTGAATAATCTTGATTTTGAGTGAGATTTAGAGGCATTAAAATGCAAAATGATGATTATCACAGTACTGAGGGTTTATATAGGGGTTGCTATAGGTACGAGTGCAAGGAAAGAGAGCAAAGCGGGGTACAAAGGACAATGTATGGTGATATTACAGTGGTCTCTGTGGCTACATGAGCCTAGGGAAAGGGGTGGTGCTTGTACCCAGGCCAAAGGTGGGGTACGCATGTACATTCCGAGTTAGTGGTCCCATGGGTGTCCACGTGGCGGCCAGTAGGGACCATATGCTAGGGCGGTCGGCCTTTGGTCCTTACATAGCCATTGTATGGGCGCTCAGGTATGTGTATGATCAACTCCGAATTGCAATTTGAAGTATAGGGATCTGTATCAGATACCTAATGGTTAATTTGAACCCTTAATTGCACCAAAATACAGTGATTAGCACTGATTAATCACTGATTTTGTAAATTAATCCACTATTTTGTGTGTAAAAAACAGAGTATGCAGGGAGTCCAGATCTGGTGCCTTAGACTTCAAATGAGCTCAAATTCTTTCAAATCCATCAATAGCAATGAGTCTAGTAGAGGATTAAGCCAATAAACACAAGATTTGACCAAATATTGAAAGCTTAATCTCTGTTTTACCAAAGTCACCTGTAGATTTGATGAAGAGCTTGGATCTCACTGTAGACTTGAAGAAATTGAATTCTGTCTTCATCACCTTGTAGAGCATGATTGAAAACCCCCGGGGCTAAGAGGAATTAGAGCAATTTGATTTGATGAAGTGAAGATCTGTAGATTACTCAGAAAAAACTACGCTGAACAAAAACGTGATTTCTTCCTCATGCGCTGGTGGTTTGCGCTTGTGAGACTGGCTTGGCTGGAGCTCCTATGGGTTGGCTATCTTGGGCTAGAAGGGTTTGGGCAATGGTTGAGTGTGCAAAGAGCTAGAGCTCCTCCACCAGCCTGGGGGTACAGAGGCTAGTTAAAAAAAGAGGAAAAATTATAATTTTCTACTAATCCTAATTAGCAAAATAATTAGCAAGATAATGCGCTCACAAAATGATGGATTCTAGGCATGGCTCTGATACCATGTTGAAATTAGGGCATTGTGATGAGCTATGGTGCATCAAACACTAGAATCAACATCATTAACAAAGTGATTAGCAAATAATTAAGACATAATTAGTAGGTAATTAGCAAATAAATTAGTGGGTAATTAACAAATAGATTAATGTAGGCATGGATAATAAAAAACCAGCAAATTCTCATTAGGCCAATGCCTCAATTTATAGAGTTTACATCCAAGCATCAAATCCCACTGATTTCTCCTTGATTCACTCCCTGAATATCTCCACCTCTTGCGTGATTCTCTCCACCTCTTCACTTTTTCTAGAATATCTCCCAGAAGATCTCCACACTTCCTAAATGTTCTCATGCTACCCTTTATTCTCTCCCAGTAGATTCTTCTCACCTTTTCACAGGTTCTTTCACATTTACACATCCTCTTTTACAGCCTCTAACCAAGGGCTTGTTCCCGCACACACCCTATTCACTTGTATATTTCAACACCTCCCCTCAAGTGAATACTCCTAGTACACCTAGCCCCTATACCAAGTTTCCCTCCTTACTTGATAGTCCGCGACCAGTGTCTACACCTCCCCTCAAGTTAACTTAGCACACCTGGACCCTGTACCAAGTTTTTCTCTTACTTGATAGCCCGCGACCAGTGCCTCAAGTCCCTAAACTCCATAGTCCTTGACACACTCTCTCTCAATGTGTCCAAGGCTACTATAAGTGCCTGCGACCTTGACTAAAGTGCTCACACATACATCTATCTACCACGTGGCCTATATCATCGGGTGGCTCAGAGGTGGTTTTACTTTGTTGGGGCAGGTTACGTTGGGTTGTGGGGTCTCTCTCTCTCAGAGATTTTTACATGGCTCCTCACTCTTTGGAGCCTCACATCTTCTCTTGTCTTCAGTCTTCTTGTCGTGGGGGCAGCTTCTCTCCATGCGTCCGTCTCTTCTTTCAGTCTTCTTGTGGCAGCTTCTCTCCACGCGTCCGTCTCTTCTTTCAGTCTTCTTGTGGCAGCTTCTCTTCTTGTGGCGGCTTCTCTTCTCGTGTCCATGTCTTCCTTCAATGCTTCCTTTAGATCTTCTTGGTGTGAATCCTCTTCTTGGAAAGAGATATTCTTCTTCTTTCATGGCTGGGGCCATGAGCGTGTTCGTCAGGTCTTTTTGCTCCATGTGAGCAACATGTTTCAATGTTTTGCTGACAATTTCTTTGGGCTTTTCATGTTCATCTTGTGTCATTATGCAATGCAAACCCAAATTTATGCGGGAGGTCTTACCTCTTGCCTTTTTCTGGATAAGGGCAGTGTCTGTTCCCATGTCTGTTCCCATTTTTACACTGATGTAATATGCCCAATACATAATGCGTATAGCATTCATTCTCATGCACATTCCCAAATGAAACTCTGGCTGTGAATAATCTTGATTTTGAGTGAGATTTATAGGCATTAAGCAAGGTTTAAATGCAAAATGATGATTATCACAATTTTATCACCACAATTTTACCAGAAATGCAAAATGATGATCACCACAATTTTACCAGAATCTCTGTTTTACCAAAGTCACCTGCTCTGCAGATTTGATTTAGAGCTTGGATCTCACTGTAGACTTGATGAAATTGAATACTGTCTTCACCAGCTTGTAGAGCATGCTTGAAAACCCTCGGGGCTAAGAGGAATTAGAGCAATTTTGATGAAGTGAAGATCTACAGATTACTCAGAAAAAACCGCGCTGAGCAAAAACGTGATTTCTTTCTCATGCGCCGGCGGTTTGCGCTTGTGATGACTGGCTTGGCTAGAGCTCTTGTGGGTTGGCTATCTTGGGCTAGAAGGGTTTGGGCAATGGTTGAGTGTGCAAAGAGCTAGAGCTCCTCCACCAGCCTGGGGGTACAGAGGCTAGTTGAAAAAAGAGGGAAAATCATAATTTTCTACTAATCCTAATTAGCAAAATAATTAGTGGGATAATGAGCTCACAAAATGATGGATTCTAGGCATGGCTCTGATACCATGTTGAAATTAGGGCATTGTGATGAGCTATGGTGCATCAAACACTAGAATCAACATCATTAACAAAGTGATTAGCAAATAATTAAGACGTAATTAGTGGGTAATTAATAAATAGATTAGTGGGTAATTAGTGGGTAATTAACAAATAGATTAATGTAGGCATGGATAATCAAAAACCAGCAAATTCTCATTAGGCCAATGCCTTAATTTATAGAGTTTACATCCAAGCATCAAATCCCACTGATTTCTCCTTGATTCACTCCTAGAATATCTCTACCTCTTGCTTGATTATCTCCACCTCTTCACTTTTCCTAGAATATCTCCACACTTCCTAAATCTTCTCATTCTACCCTTTATTCTCTCCCAGTAGATTCTTCTCACCTTTTCACTAGTTCTTTCACATTTACACATCCTCTTTTACAGCCTCTAACCAAGGGCTTGTTTCCGCACACACCCTATTCACTTGTATATTTCAACACCTCCCCTCAAGTGAATACTCCTAGTACACCTAGACCCTATACCAAGTTTCCCTCCTTACTTGATAGTCTGCGACCAGTGTCTACACCTCCCCTCAAGTTAACTTAGCACACCTGGACCCTGTACCAAGTTTTTCTCTTACTTGATAGCCCGCGACAAATGCCTCAAGTCCCTAAACTCCATAGTCCTTGACACACTCTCTCTCAATGTGTCCAAGGCTACTATAAGTGTCCGCGACCTTGATTAAAGTGCTCACACATACATCTATCTACCACATGGCCTATATCATCGGTGGCTCAGAGGTGGTTTTACTTTGTTGGGGCAAGTTACATTGGGTTGTGGGGTCTCTCTCTCTCAGAGATTTTCACATGGCTCCTCACTCTTTGGAGCCTCACATCTTCTCTTGTCTTCAGTCTTCTTGTCGTGGGGGCAGCTTCTCTCCACGCGTCCGTCTCTTCTTTCAATCTTCTTGTGGCAGCTTCTGTCCACGCGTCCGTCTCTTCTTTCAGTCTTCTTGTGGCAGCTTATCTTCTTGTGGCAGCTTCTCTTCTCCTGTCCATGTCTTCCTTCAATGCTTCCTTTAGATCTTCTTGGTGTGGATCCTCTTCTTGGAAAGAGATATTCTTCTTCTTTCATGGCTGGGGCCATGAGCTTGTCCGTCAGGTCTTTTTGCTCCATGTGAGCAACATGTTTCAATGTTTTGGTGATAGTTTCTTTGGGCTTTTGATGTTCATCTTGTGTCATTATGCAATGTAAACCCAAATTTATGCGGGAAGTCTTACCTCTTACCTTATTCTGGACAAGGACAATGTCTGTTGCCATTTTTACACTGATGTAATGTGCCCAATACATAATGCGTATAGCATTCATTCTCATGCACATTCCCAAATGCAACTCTGGCTGTGAATAATCTTGCTTTTGAGTAACATTTACAGGCATTAACTAAGGGTTAAATGCAAAATGATGATTATCACAACTTTATCTCCATAATTTTACCAGAAATTACATTAAATCAAGGGTAACCAATTTATACGGGATGGATAAAGTATCAAACCAACTCCGAATTGCAATCTGAAGTTATAGGGATTTGTATTAGATACCTAATGGTTTATTTGAATCCTCAATTGTACCAAAATATAGTGATTAGCACTAATTAATCATTGATTAGTAAATTAATCCACTGTTTTGTGTACAGAAAACAGAGTATGCGAGGAGTCCAAATCTGGTGCCTTAGACTTCAAATGAGCTCAAATTCTTTCAAAGCCATCAATAGCAATGAGTCTATTAGAGGATTAAGCCAATAAACACAAGATTTGACCAAATATTGAAAGCTTAATTTTTGTTTTACCAAAGTCACGTGCAGATTTGATGAAGAGCTTGGATCTCACTGTAGACTTGATGAAATTGAATTCTTTCTTCACCAGCTTGTAGAGCATGCTTGAAAACCCCCGGGGCTAAGAGGAATTAGAGCAATTTGATTTGATGAAGTGAAGATCTACAGATTACTCAGAAAAAACTACGTTGAACAAAAACGTGATTTCTTCCTCATGCACCGGCGGTTTGCGCTTGTGTTGACTGGCTTGCCTAGAGCTCCTATGGGTTGGCTATCTTGGGCTAGAAGGGTTTGGGCAATGGTTGAGTGTGCAAAGAGCTAGATCTCCTCCACCAGCTGGGGGTACAGAGGCTAGTTGAAAAAAGAGGAAAAATTATAATTTTCTACTAATCCTAATTAGCAAAAAAATAAGCAAGATAATGAGCTCACAAAATGATGGATTCTAGGCATGGCTCTGATACCATGTTGAAATTAGGGCATTGTGATGAGCTATGGTGCATCAAACACTAGAATCAACATCATTAACAAAGTGATAAGTAAATAATTAAGACGTAATTAGTGGGTAATTAACAAATAGATTAGTGGGTAATTAGTGGGTTATTAACAAATAGATTAATGTAGGCATGATAATCAAAAACCAGCAAATTCTCATTAGGCCAATGCCTCAATTTATAGATTTTACATCCAAGCATCAAATCCCACTGATTTCTCCTTGATTCACTCCCAGAATATCTCTACCTCTTGCTTGATTCTCTCCACCTCTTCACTTTTCCTAGAATATCTCCACACTTCCTAAATCTTCTCATGCTACCCTTTATTCTCTCCCAGTAGATTCTTCTCACCTTTTCACAGGTTCTTTCACATTTACACATCCTCTTTTACAGCCTCTAACCAAGGGCTTGTTCCCGCACACACCCTATTCACTTGTATATTTCAACACCTCCCCTCAAGTGAATACTCCTAGTACACCTAGACCCTATACCAAGTTTCCCTCCTTATTTGATACTCCGCGACTAGTGTCTACACCTCCCCTCAAGTTAATTTAGCACACCCGGACCTTGTACCAAGTTTTTCTCTTACTTGATAGCCCGCGACCAGTGCCTCAAGTCCCTAAACTCCATAGTCCTTGACACACTCTCTCTCAAAGTGTCCAAGGCTACTATAAGTGCCCGCGACCTTGACTAAAGTGCTCACACATACATCTATCTACCACGTGGCCTATATCATCGGTGGCTCAGAGGTGGTTTTACTTTGTTGGGGCAGGTTACATTGGGTTGTGGGGTCTCTCTCTCTCAGAGATTTTCACATGGCTCCTCACTCTTTGGAGCCTCACATCTTCTCTTGTCTTGAGTCTTCTTGTCGTGGGGGCAGCTTCTCTCCACGCGTCCGCTTCTTTCAGTCTTCTTGTGGCAGCTTCTCTTCTCGTGTCCATGTCTTCCTTCAATGCTTCCTTTAGATGTTCTTGGTGTGGATCCTCTTCTTGGAAAGAGATATTCTTCTTCTTTCATGGCTGGGGCCATGAGCTTGTCCGTGAGGTCTTTTTGCTCCATGTGAGCAACATGTTTCAATGTTTTGCTGACAGTTTCTTTGGGCTTTTGATGTTCATCTTGTGTCATTATGTAATGCAAACCCAAATTTATGCGGGAGGTCTTACCTCTTGCCTTATTATGGACAAGGGCAGTGTCTGTTCCCATTTTTACACTGATGTAATGTGCCCAATACATAATGCGTATAGCATTCATTCTCATGCACATTCCCAAATGCAACTCTGGCTGTGAATAATCTTGATTTTGAGTGAGATTTACAAGCATTAACCAGGGGTTAAATGCAAAATGATGATTATCACAATTTTATCACGACAATTTTACCTGAAATTACATTAAATCAAGAGTAACCAATTTGTACGGGATGGTTGAAGTATCAAACCAACTCCGAATTGCAATCTAAAGTTATAGGGATCTGTATCAAGAACCTAATGGTTAATTTGAACCCTCAATTGCACCAAAATACAGTTATTAGCACTGATTAATCACTGATTTTATAAATTAATCCACTGTTTTGTGTGCAAAAAACAGAGTATGCGGGGAGTCCAGATCTGGTGCCTTATACTTCAAATGAGCTCAAATTCTTACAAAGCCATCAATAGCAATGAGTCTAGTAGAGGATTAAGCCAATAAACGTAAGATTTGACCAAATATTTAAAGCTTAATCTCTGTTTTACCAAAGTGACCTCTGCAGATTTGATGAAGAGCTTGGATCTCACTGTAGACTTGATGAAATTGAATTCTGTCTTCACCAGCTTGTAGAGCATGCTTGATAACCCCCGGGACTAAGAGGAATTAGAGCAATTTGATTTGATGAAGTGAAGATCTGCAGATTACTCAGAAAAAATGGTGCTGAACAAAAACGTGATTTCTTCCTCATGCGTCGGCGGTTTGCGCTTGTGACTGGCTTGGCTGGAGCTCCTATGGGTTGGCTATCTTGGGCTAGAAGGGTTTGGGCAATGGTTGAGTGTGCAAAGAGCTAGAGCTCCTCCACCAGCCTGGGGGTACAGAGGCTAGTTGAAAAAAGAGGGAAAATTATAATTTTCTACTAATCCTAATTAGCAAAATAATTAGCAAGATAATGAGCTCACAAAATGATGGATTCTAGGCATGGCTCTGATACCATGTTGAAATTAGGGCATTGTGATGAGCTATGGTGCATCAAACACTAGAATCAATATCATTAACAAAGTGATTAGCAAATAATTAAGATATAATTAGTGGGTAATTAACAAGTAGATTAGTGGGTAATTAACAAATAGATTAATGTAGGCATGGATAATCAAAAACCAGCAAATTCTCATTAGGCCAATGCCTCAATTTATAAAGTTTACATCCAAGCATCAAATCCCACTGATTTCTCCTTGATTCACTCCCAGAATATCTCCACCTCTTGCTTGATTCTCTCCATCTCTTCACTTTTCCCAGAATATCTCCCAGAATATCTCCACAGTTTCTAAATCCTCTCATGCTACCCTTTATTCTCTCCCAGTAGATTCTTCTCACCTTTTCACAGGTTCTTTCACATTTACACATCCTCTTTTACAGCCTCTAACCAAGGGCTTGTTCCCGCACACACCCTATTCACTTGTATATTTCAACACCTCCCCTCAAGTGAATAGTCCTAGTACACCTAGACCCTATACCAAGTTTCCCTCCTTACTTGTTAGTCCGCGACCAGTGTCCACCTCCCCTCAAGTTAACTTAGCACACCTGGACCCTGTACCAAGTTTTTTTCTTACTTGATAGCTCGTGACCAGTGCCTCAAGTCCCTAAACTTCATAGTCCTTGACACACTCTCTCTTAATGTGTCCAAGGCTACTATAAGTGCCCGCGACCTTGACTAAAGTGCTCACACATACGTCTATCTACCACATGGCCTATATCATCGGTGGCTCAGAGGTGGTTTTACTTTGTTGGGGCAGGTTACATTGCGTTGTGGGGTCTCTCTCTCTCTCTCTCTTAGAGATTTTCACATGGCTCCTCACTCTTTGGAGCCTCACATCTTCTCTTGTCTTCAGTCTTCTTATCGTGGGGGCAACTTCTCTCCACGCGTCCGTCTCTTCTTTCAGTCTTCTTGTGGCAGCTTCTCTTATTGTGTCCATGTCTTCCTTCAATGCTTTCTTTAGATCTTCTTGGTGTGGATCCTCTTCTTGGAAAGAGATATTCTTCTTTCATGGCTGGGGCCATGAGCTTGTCCGTCAGGTCTTTTTGTTCCATGTGAGCAACATGTTTCAATGTTTTGCTGACAGTTTCTTTGGGCTTTTGATGTTCATCTTGTGTCATTATGCAATCCGAACCCAAATTTATGCGGGAGGTCTTACCTCTTGCCTTATTATGGACAAGGGCAGTGTCTGTTCCCATTTTTACACGGATGTAATGTGCCCAATACATAATGTGTATAGCATTCATTCTCATGCACATTCCCAAATGCAACTTTGGCTATGAATAATCTTGATTTTGAGTGAGATTTACAGGCATTAACCAAGGGTTAAATGCAAAATGATGATTATCACAATTTTATCACCACAATTTTACCAGAAATTACATTAAATCAAGGGTAACCACAATTTGTACGGGATGGTTGAAGTATCAAACAAACTCCGAATTGCAATCTGAAGTTATAGGAATCTGTATCAGATACCTAATGGTTAATTTGAACCCTCAATTGCACCAAAATACAGTGATTAGCACTGATTAATCATTGATTAGCAAATTAATACACTATTTTGTGTGCAAAAAACAGAGTATGCGGGGAGTCTAGATCTGGTGCCTTAGACTTCAAATGAGCTCAAATTCTTTCAAAGCCATCAATAGCAATGAGTCTAGTAGAGGATTAAGCTAATAAACACAAGATTTGACCAAATATTGAAAGCTTAATCTCTATTTTACCAAAGTCACCTCTGCAGATTTGATGAAGAGCTTGGATCTCACTGTAGACTTGATGAAATTGAATTCTATCTTCACCAGCTTGTAGAGCATGCTTAAAAACCCCCGGGGCTAAGAGGAATTAGAGCAATTTGATTTGATGAAGTGAAGATCTGCACATTACTCACAAAAACGACGCTGAACAAAAACGTGATTTCTTCCTCATGCGCCGGCGGTTTGCGCTTGTGAGACTGGCTTGGCTAGAGCTCCTGTGGGTTGGCTATCTTGGGCTAGAAGGGTTTGGGCAATGGTTGAGTGTGCAAAGAGCTAGAGCTCCTCCACCAGCGTGGGGGTACAGAGGCTAGTTGAAAAAAGAGAGAAAATTATAATTTTTTACTAATCCTAATTAGCAAGATAATGAGCTCACAAAATGATGGATTCTAGGCATGGCTCTGATACCATGTTGAAATTAGGGCATTGTGATGAGCTATGGTGCATCAAACACTAGAATCAACATCATTAACAAAGTGATAAGTAAATAATTAAGACGTAATTAGTGGGTAATTAACAAATAGATTAGTAGGTAATTAACAAATAGATTAATGTAGGCATGATAATCAAAAACCAGCAAATTCTCATTAGGCCAATGCCTCAATTTATAGAGTTTACATCCAAGCATCAAATCCCACTGATTTCTCCTTGATTCACTCCCAGAATATCTCCACCTTTTGCTTGATTCTCTCCACCTCTTCATATTTTTCCCAGAATATCTCCCAGAATATCTCCACACTTCCTAAATCTTCTCATACTACCCTTTATTCTCTCCCAGTAGATTCTTCTCACCTTTTCATAGGTTCTTTCACATTTACACATCCTCTTTTATAGCCTCTAACCAAGGGCTTGTTCCCGCACACACCCTATTCACTTGTATATTTCAACACCTCCCCTCAAGTGAATACTCATAGACCCTATACCAAGTTTCCCTCCTTACTTGATAGTCCGCGACCAGTGTCTACACCTCCCCTCAAGTTAACTTAGCACACCTCGACCCTGTACCAAGTTTTTCTCTTACTTGATAGCCCGCGCGACCGGTGCCTCAAGTCCCTAAACTCCATAGTCCTTGACACACTCTCTCTCAATGTGTCCAAGTACTATAAGTGATCGCGACCTTGACTAAAGTGCTCACACATACGTCTATCTACCACGTGGCCTATATCATCGGTGGCTCAGAGGTGGTTTTACTTTGTTGGGGCAGGTTACATTGGGTTGTGGGGTCTCTCTCTCTCTCTCTCTCTCTCAGAGATTTTAACATGGCTCCTCACTCTTTGGAGCCTCACATCTTCTCGTCTTCAGTCTTCTTGTCGTGGGGGCAGCTTCTCTCCACGCGTCCGTCTCTTCTTTCAGTCTTCTTGTGGCAGCTTCTCTTCTCGTGTCCATGTCTTCCTTCAATGCTTCCTTTAGATCTTCTTGGTGTGGATCCTCTTCTCAGGAAAGAGATATTCTTCTTCTTTCATGGTTGGGGCCATGAGCTTGTCCATCAGGTCTTTTTGCTCCATGTGAGCAACATGTTTCAATGTTTTGCTGAGAGTTTCTTTGGGCTTTTGATGTTCATCTTGTGTCATTATGCAATGCAAACCCAAATTTATGCGGGAGGTCTTACCTCTTGCCTTATTATGGACAAGGGCAGTGTCTGTTTCCATTTTTACACTGATGTAATGTGCCCAATACATAATGCGTATAGCATTCATTCTCATGCACATTCCCAAATGCAACTCTGGCTGTGAATAATCTTGATTTTGAGTGAGATTTACAGGCATTAACCAGGGGTTAAATGCAAAATGATGATTATTACAATTTTATCACCAGAATTTTACCAGAAATTACGTTAAATCAAGGGTAACCAATTTGTACGGGATGGTTGAAGTATCAAACCAACTCCGAATTGCAATCTCAAGTTAAAGGAATCTGTATCAGATACCTAATGGTTAATTTGAACCCTCAATTGCACCAAAATATAGTGATTAGCACTGATTAGCAAATTAAGTCACTATTTTGTGTGCATAAAACAGAGTATGCGGGGAGTCCAGATCTGGTGCCTTAGACTTCAAATGAGCTCAAATTCTTTCAAAGCCATCAATAGCAATGAGTCTAGTAGAGGATTAAACCAATAAACACAAGATTTGACCAAATATTGAAAGCTTAATCTCTGTTTTACCAAAGTCACCTGCAGATTTGATGAAGAGCTTGGATCTCACTATAGACTTGAAGAAATTGAATTCTGTCTTCATCACCTTGTAGAGCATGCTTGAAAACCCCCGGGGCTAAGAGGAATTAGAGCAATTTGATTTGATGAAGTGAAGATCTGCAGATTACTCAGAAAAAACTACGCTGAACAAAAACGTGATTTCTTCCTCATGCGCCAGCGGTTTACGCTTGTGACTGGCTTGGCTTGAGCTCGTGTGGGTTGGCTATCTTGGGCAAGAAGGGTTTGGGCAATGGTTGAGTGTGCAAAGAGCTAGAGCTCCTCCACCAGCCTGGGGGTACAGAGGCTAGTTGAAAAAAGAGGGAAAATTATAATTTTCTACTAATCCTAATTAGCAAAATAATTAGCAAGATAATGAGCTCACAAAATGATGGATTCTAGGCATGGCTCTGATACCATATTGAAATTAGGGCATTGTGATGAGCTATGGTGGATCAAACACTAGAAAAAACATCATTAACAAAGTGATTAGCAAATAATTAAGACGAAATTAGTGGGTAATTAACAAATAGATTAGTGGGTAAGTAGTGGGTAATTAACAAATAGATTATGTAGGCATGGATAATCAAAAACTAGCAAATTCTCATTAGGCCAATGCCTCAATTTATAGAGTTTACATCCAAGCATCAAATCCCACTGATTTCTCCTTGATTCACTCCCAGAATATCTCCACCTCTTGCTTGATTCTCTTCACCTCTTCACTTTTCCTAGAATATCTCCCAGAATATCTTCACACTTCCTAAATCTTCTCATGCTATCCTTTATTCTCTCCCAGTAGATTCTTCTCACCTTTTCATAGGTTCTTTCACATTTACACATCCTCTTTTACAGCCTCTAACCAAGGGCTTGTTCCCGCACACACCCTATTCACTTGTATATTTCAACACCTCCCCTCAAGTGAATACTCATAGACCCTATACCAAGTTTCCCTCCTTACTTGATAGTCCGCGACCAGTGTCTACACCTCCCCTCAAGTTAACTTAGCACACCTGGACCCTGTACCAAGTTTTTCTCTTACTTGATAGCCCGCGACCAATGCCTCAAGTCCCTAAACTCCATAGTCCTTGACACACTCTCTCTCAATGTTTCCAAGGCTACTATAAGTGTCCGCGACCTTGACTAAAGTGCTCACACATACATCTATCTACCACATGGCCTATATCATCGGGCAGTGGCTCAGAGGTGGTTTTACTTTGTTGGGGCAGGTTACATTGGGTTGTGGGGTCTCTCTCTCTCAGAGATTTTCACATGGCTCCTCACTCTTTGGAGCCTCACATCTTCTCTTGTCTTCAGTCTTCTTGTTGTGGGGGCAGCTTCTCTCCACGCGTCCGTCTCTTCTTTCAATCTTCTTGTGGCAGCTTCTGTCCACGCGTCCGTCTCTTGTTTCAGTCTTCTTGTGGTAGCTTATCTTCTTGTGGCAGCTTCTCTTCTCGTGTCCATGTCTTCCTTCAATGCTTCCTTTAGATCTTCTTGGTGTGGATCCTCTTCTTGGAAAGAGATATTCTTCTTCTTTCATGGCTGGGGCCATGAGCTTGTCCGTCAGGTCTTTTTGCTCCATGTGAGCAACATGTTTCAATGTTTTGGTGATAGTTTCTTTGGGCTTTTGATGTTCATCTTGTGTCATTATGCAATGTAAACCCAAATTTATGCGGGAAGTCTTACCTCATACATTATTCTGGACAAGGACAATGTCTGTTGCCATTTTTACACTGATGTAATCTGCCCAATACATAATGCATATAGCATTCATTCTCATGCACATTCCCAAATGCAACTCTGGCTGTGAATAATCTTGCTTTTGAGTAACATTTACAGGCATTAACTAAGGGTTAAATGCAAAATGATGATTATCACAACTTTATCTCCACAATTTTACCAGAAATTACATTAAATCAAGGGTAACCAATTTGTACGGGATGGATAAAGTATCAAACCAACTCCGAATTGCAATCTGAAGTTATAGGGATTTGTATTAGATACCTAATGGTTTATTTGAATCCTCAATTGTACCAAAATATAGTGATTAGCACTAATTAATCATTGATTAGTAAATTAATCCACTGTTTTGTGTACAAAAAACAGAGTATGCGGGGAGTCCAGATCTGGTGCCTTAGACTTCAAATGAGCTCAAATTCTTTCAAAGCCATCAATAGCAATGAGTCTATTAGAGGATTAAGCCAATAAACACAAGATTTGACCAAATATTGAAAGCTTAATCTTTGTTTTACCAAACTCACGTGCAGATTTGATGAAGAGCTTGGATCTCACTGTAGACTTGATGAAATTGAATTCTTTCTTCACCAGCTTGTAGAGCATGCTTGAAAACCCCCGGGGCTAAGAGGAATTAGAGCAATTTGATTTGATGAAGTGAAGATCTGCAGATTACTCAGAAAAAACTACGTTGAACAAAAACGTGATTTCTTCCTCATGCACCGGCGGTTTGCGCTTGTGTTGACTGGCTTGCCTAGAGCTCCTATGGGTTGGCTATCTTGGGCTAGAAGGGTTTGGGCAATGGTTGAGTGTGCAAAGAGCTAGATCTCCTCCACCAGTTGGGGGTACAGAGGCTAGTTGAAAAAAGAGGAAAAATTATAATTTTCTACTAATCCTAATTAGCAAAAAAATAAGCAAGATAATGAGCTCACAAAATGATGGATTCTAGGCATGGCTCTGATACCATGTTGAAATTAGGGCATTGTGATGAGCTATGGTGCATCAAACACTAGAATCAACATCATTAACAAAGTGATAAGTAAATAATTAAGACGTAATTAGTGGGTAATTAACAAATAGATTAGTGGGTAATTAGTGGGTTATTAACAAATAGATTAATGTAGGCATGATAATCAAAAACCAGCAAATTCTCATTAGGCCAATGCCTCAATTTATAGATTTTACATCCAAGCATCAAATCCCACTGATTTCTCCTTGATTCACTCCCAGAATATCTCTACCTCTTGCTTGATTCTCTCCACCTCTTCACTTTTCCTAGAATATCTCCACACTTCCTAAATCTTCTCATGCTACCCTTTATTCTCTCCCAGTAGATTCTTCTCACCTTTTCACAGGTTCTTTCACATTTACACATCCTCTTTTACAGCCTCTAACCAAGGGCTTGTTCCCGCACACACCCTATTCACTTGTATATTTCAACACCTCCCCTCAAGTGAATACTCCTAGTACACCTAGACCCTATACCAAGTTTCCCTCCTTATTTGATACTCCGCGACTAGTGTCTACACCTCCCCTCAAGTTAATTTAGCACACCCGGACCTTGTACCAAGTTTTTCTCTTACTTGATAGCCCGCGACCAGTGCCTCAAGTCCCTAAACTCCATAGTCCTTGACACACTCTCTCTCAATGTGTCCAAGGCTACTATAAGTGCCCGCGACCTTGACTAAAGTGCTCACACATACATCTATCTACCACGTGGCCTATATCATCGGTGGCTCAGAGGTGGTTTTACTTTGTTGGGGCAGGTTACATTGGGTTGTGGGGTCTCTCTCTCTCAGAGATTTTCACATGGCTCCTCACTCTTTGGAGCCTCACATCTTCTCTTGTCTTGAGTCTTCTTGTCGTGGGGGCAGCTTCTCTCCACGCGTCCGCTTCTTTCAGTCTTCTTGTGGGCAGCTTCTCTTCTCGTGTCCATGTCTTCCTTCAATGCTTCCTTTAGATGTTCTTGGTGTGGATCCTCTTCTTGGAAAGAGATATTCTTCTTCTTTCATGGCTGGGGCCATGAGCTTGTCCGTCAGGTCTTTTTGCTCCATGTGAGCAACATGTTTCAATGTTTTGCTGACAGTTTCTTTGGGCTTTTGATGTTCATCTTGTGTCATTATGCAATGCAAACCCAAATTTATGCGGGAGGTCTTACCTCTTGCCTTATTATGGACAAGGGCAGTGTCTGTTCCCATTTTTACACTGATGTAATGTGCCCAATACATAATGCGTATAGCATTCATTCTCATGCACATTCCCAAATGCAACTTTGGCTGTGAATAATCTTGATTTTGAGTGAGATTTACAAGCATTAACCAGGTGTTAAATGCAAAATGATGATTATCACAATTTTATCACCACAATTTTACCTGAAATTACATTAAATCAAGGGTAACCAATTTGTACGGGATGGTTGAAGTATCAAACCAACTCCGAATTGCAATCTAAAGTTATAGGGATCTGTATCAAGAACCTAATGGTTAATTTGAACCCTCAATTGCACCAAAATATAGTTATTAGCACTGATTAATCACTGATTTTACAAATTAATCCACTGTTTTGTGTGCAAAAAACAGAGTATGCGGGGAGTCCAGATCTGGTGCCTTATACTTCAAATGAGCGCAAATTCTTACAAAGCCATCAATAGCAATGAGTCTAGTAGAGGATTAAGCCAATAAACGTAAGATTTGACCAAATATTTAAAGCTTAATCTCTGTTTTACCAAAGTGACCTCTGCAGATTTGATGAAGAGCTTGGATCTCACTGTAGACTTGATGAAATTGAATTCTGTCTTCACCAGCTTGTAGAGCATGCTTGATAACCCCCGGGACTAAGAGGAATTAGAGCAATTTGATTTGATGAAGTGAAGATATGCAGATTACTCAGAAAAAATGGTGCTGAACAAAAACGTGATTTCTTCCTCATGCGTTGGCGGTTTGCGCTTGTGACTGGCTTGGCTTTAGCTCCTATGGGTTGGCTATCTTGGGCTAGAAGGGTTTGGGCAATGGTTGAGTGTGCAAAGAGCTAGAGCTCCTCCACCAGCCTGGGGATACAGAGGCTAGTTGAAAAAAGAGGGAAAATTATAATTTTCTACTAATCCTAATTAGCAAAATAATTAGCAAGATAATGAGCTCACAAAATGATGGATTCTAGGCATGGCTCTGATACCATGTTGAAATTAGGGCATTGTGATGAGCTATGGTGCATCAAACACTAGAATCAATATCATTAACAAAGTGATTAGCAAATAATTAAGATATAATTAGGGGGTAATTAACAAATAGATTAATGTAGGCATGGATAATCAAAAACCAGCAAATTCTCATTAGGCCAATGCCTCAATTTATAAAGTTTACATCCAAGCATCAAATCCCACTGATTTCTCCTTGATTCACTCCCAGAATATCTCCACCTCTTGCTTGATTCTCTCCATCTCTTCACTTTTCCCAGAATATCTCCCAGAATATCTCCACAGTTTCTAAATCCTCTCATGCTACCCTTTATTCTCTCCCAGTAGATTCTTCTCACCTTTTCACAGGTTCTTTCACATTTACACATCCTCTTTTACAGCCTCTAACCAAGGGCTTGTTCCCGCACACACCCTATTCACTTGTATATTTCAACACCTCCCCTCAAGTGAATAGTCCTAGTACACCTAGACCCTATACCAAGTTTCCCTCCTTACTTGATAGTCCGCGACCAGTGTCTACACCTCCCCTCAAGTTAACTTAGCACACCTGGACCCTGTACCAAGTTTTTTTCTTACTTGATAGCTCGTGACCAGTGCCTCAAGTCCCTAAACTTCATAGTCCTTGACACACTTTCTCTTAATGTGTCCAAGGCTACTATAAGTGCCCGCGACCTTGACTAAAGTGCTCACACATACGTCTATCTACCACATGGCCTATATCATCGGTGGCTCAGAGGTGGTTTTACTTTGTTGGGGCAGGTTACATTGCGTTGTGGGGTCTCTCTCTCTCTCTCTCTTAGAGATTTTCACATGGCTCCTCACTCTTTGGAGCCTCACATCTTCTCTTGTCTTCAGTCTTCTTATCGTGGGGGCAACTTCTCTCCACGCGTCCGTCTCTTCTTTCAGTCTTCTTGTGGCAGCTTCTCTTCTTGTGTCCATGTCTTCCTTCAATGCTTTCTTTAGATCTTCTTGGTGTGGATCCTCTTCTTGGAAAGAGATATTCTTCTTTCATGGCTGGGGCCATGAGCTTGTCCGTCAGGTCTTTTTGTTCCATGTGAGCAACATGTTTCAATGTTTTGCTGACAGTTTCTTTGGGCTTTTGATGTTCATCTTGTGTCATTATGCAATCCGAACCCAAATTTATGCGGGAGGTCTTACCTCTTGCCTTATTATGGACAAGGGCAGTGTCTGTTCCCATTTTTACACGGATGTAATGTGCCCAATACATAATGTGTATAGCATTCATTCTCATGCACATTCCCAAATGCAACTTTGGCTATGAATAATCTTGATTTTGAGTGAGATTTACAGGCATTAACCAAGGGTTAAATGCAAAATGATGATTATCACAATTTTATCACCACAATTTTACCAGAAATTACATTAAATCAAGGGTAACCACAATTTGTACGGGATGGTTGAAGTATCAAACAAACTCCGAATTGCAATCTGAAGTTATAGGAATCTGTATCAGATACCTAATGGTTAATTTGAACCCTCAATTGCGCCAAAATATAGTGATTAGCACTGATTAATCATTGATTAGCAAATTAATACACTATTTTGTGTGCAAAAAATAGAGTATGCGGGGAGTCTAGATGTGGTGCCTTAGACTTCAAATGAGCTCAAATTCTTTCAAAGCCATCAATAGCAATGAGTCTAGTAGAGGATTAAGCTAATAAACACAAGATTTGACCAAATATTGAAAGCTTAATCTCTATTTTACCAAAGTCACCTCTGCAGATTTGATGAAGAGCTTGGATCTCACTGTAGACTTGATGAAATTGAATTCTGTCTTCACCAGCTTGTAGAGCATGCTTAAAAACCCCCGGGGCTAAGAGGAATTAGAGCAATTTGATTTGATGAAGTGAAGATCTGCACATTACTCACAAAAAACGATGCTGAACAAAAACGTGATTTCTTCCTCATGCGCCGGCGGTTTGCGCTTGTGAGACTGGCTTGGCTAGAGCTCCTGTGGGTTGGCTATCTTGGGCTAGAAGGGTTTGGGCAATGGTTGAGTGTGCAAAGAGCTAGAGCTCCTCCACCAGCGTGGGGGTACAGAGGCTAGTTGAAAAAAGAGAGAAAATTATAATTTTTTACTAATCCTAATTAGCAAGATAATGAGCTCACAAAATGATGGATTCTAGGCATGGCTCTGATACCATGTTGAAATTAGGGCATTGTGATGAGCTATGGTGCATCAAACACTAGAATCAACATCATTAACAAAGTGATAAGTAAATAATTAAGACGTAATTAGTGGGTAATTAACAAATAGATTAGTAGGTAATTAACAAATAGATTAATATAGGCATGGATAATCAAAAACCAGCAAATTCTCATTAGGCCAATGCCTCAATTTATAGAGTTTACATCCAAGCATCAAATCCCACTGATTTCTCCTTGATTCACTCCCAGAATATCTCCACCTTTTGCTTGATTCTCTCCACCTCTTCATATTTTTCCCAGAATATCTCCCAGAATATCTCCACACTTCCTAAATCTTCTCATACTACCCTTTATTCTCTCCCAGTAGATTCTTCTCACCTTTTCATAGGTTCTTTCACATTTACACATCCTCTTTTATAGCCTCAAACCAAGGGCTTGTTCCCGCACACACCCTATTCACTTGTATATTTCAACACCTCCCCTCAAGTGAATACTCATAGACCCTATACCAAGTTTCCCTCCTTACTTGATAGTCCGCGACCAGTGTCTACACCTCCCCTCAAGTTAACTTAGCACACCTCGACCCTGTACCAAGTTTTTCTCTTACTTGATAGCCCGCGCGACCGGTGCCTCAAGTCCCTAAACTCCATAGTCCTTGACACACTCTCTCTCAATGTGTCCAAGTACTATAAGTGATCGCGACCTTGACTAAAGTGCTCACACATACGTCTATCTACCACGTGGCCTATATCATCGGTGGCTCAGAGGTGGTTTTACTTTGTTGGGGCAGGTTACATTGGGTTGTGGGGTCTCTCTCTCTCTCTCTCTCTCTCAGAGATTTTAACATGGCTCCTCACTCTTTGGAGCCTCACATCTTCTCTTGTCTTCAGTCTTCTTGTCGTGGGGGTAGCTTCTCTCCACGCGTCCGTCTCTTCTTTCAGTCTTCTTGTGGCAGCTTCTCTTCTCGTGTCCATGTCTTCCTTCAATGCTTCCTTTAGATCTTCTTGGTGTGGATCCTCTTCTCAGGAAAGAGATATTCTTCTTCTTTCATGGTTGGGGCCATGAGCTTGTCCGTCAGGTCTTTTTGCTCCATGTGAGCAACATGTTTCAATGTTTTGCTGAGAGTTTCTTTGGGCTTTTGATGTTCATCTTGTGTCATTATGCAATGCAAACCCAAATTTATGCGGGAGGTCTTACCTCTTGCCTTATTATGGACAAGGGCAGTGTCTGTTTCTATTTTTACACTGATGTAATGTGCCCAATACATAATGCGTATAGCATTCATTCTCATGCACATTCCCAAATGCAACTCTGGCTGTGAATAATCTTGATTTTGAGTGAGATTTACAGGCATTAACCAGGGGTTAAATGCAAAATGATGATTATTACAATTTTATCACCAGAATTTTACCAGAAATTACGTTAAATCAAGGGTAACCAATTTGTACGGGATGGTTGAAGTATCAAACCAACTCCGAATTGCAATCTAAAGTTATAGGAATCTGTATCAGATACCTAATGGTTAATTTGAACCCTCAATTGCACCAAAATATAGTGATTAGCACTGATTAGCAAATTAAGTCACTATTTTGTGTGCATAAAACAGAGTATGCGGGGAGTCCAGATCTGGTGCCTTAGACTTCAAATGAGCTCAAATTCTTTCAAAGCCATCAATAGCAATGAGTCTAGTAGAGGATTAAACCAATAAACACAAGATTTGACCAAATATTGAAAGCTTAATCTCTGTTTTACCAAAGTCACCTGTAGATTTGATGAAGAGCTTGGATCTCACTATAGACTTGAAGAAATTGAATTCTGTCTTCATCACCTTGTAGAGCATGCTTGAAAACCCCCGGGGCTAAGAGGAATTAGAGCAATTTGATTTGATGAAGTGAAGATCTGCAGATTACTCAGAAAAAACTATGCTGAACAAAAACGTGATTTCTTCCTCATGCGCCAGCGGTTTACGCTTGTGACTGGCTTGGCTTGAGCTCGTGTGGGTTGGCTATCTTGGGCTAGAAGGGTTTGGGCAATGGTTGAGTGTGCAAAGAGCTAGAGCTCCTCCACCAGCCTGGGGGTACAGAGGCTAGTTGAAAAAAGAGGGAAAATTATAATTTTCTACTAATCCTAATTAGCAAAATAATTAGCAAGATAATGAGCTCACAAAATGATGGATTCTAGGCATGGCTCTGATACCATGTTGAAATTAGGGCATTGTGATGAGCTATGGTGGATCAAACACTAGAAAAAACATCATTAACAAAGTGATTAGCAAATAATTAAGACGTAATTAGTGGGTAATTAACAAATAGATTAGTGGGTAAGTAGTGGGTAATTAACAAATAGATTATGTAGGCATGGATAATCAAAAACCAGCAAATTCTCATTAGGCCAATGCCTCAATTTATAGAGTTTACATCCAAGCATCAAATCCCACTGATTTCTCCTTGATTCACTCCCTGAATATCTCCACCTCTTGCGTGATTCTCTCCACCTCTTCACTTTTTCTAGAATATCTCCCAGAAGATCTCCACACTTCCTAAATGTTCTCATGCTACCCTTTATTCTCTCCCAGTAGATTCTTCTCACCTTTTCACAGGTTCTTTCACATTTACACATCCTCTTTTACAGCCTCTAACCAAGGGCTTGTTCCCGCACACACCTTATTCACTTGTATATTTCAACACCTCCCCTCAAGTGAATACTCATAGACCCTATACCAAGTTTCCCTCCTTACTTGATAGTCCGCGACCAGTGTCTACACCTCCCCTCAAGTTAACTTAGCACACCTGGACCCTGTACCAAGTTTTTCTCTTACTTGATAGCCCGCGACCAATGCC
This sequence comes from Cibotium barometz, assembly GCF_041138505.1. NCBI lineage: Eukaryota > Viridiplantae > Streptophyta > Polypodiopsida > Cyatheales > Cibotiaceae > Cibotium > Cibotium barometz. The sequence continues at coordinate 38,390,456 of NC_141080.1, read as the reverse complement.
TCAAGTCCCTAAACTCCATAGTCCTTGACACACTCTCTCTCAATGTGTCCAAGGCTACTATAAGTGTCCGCGACCTTGACTAAAGTGCTCACACATACATCTATCTACCACATGGCCTATATCATCGGGCGGTGGCTCAGAGGTGGTTTTACTTTGTTGGGGCAGGTTACATTGGGTTGTGGGGTCTCTCTCTCTCAGAGATTTTCACATGGCTCCTCACTCTTTGGAGCCTCACATCTTCTCTTGTCTTCAGTCTTCTTGTCGTGGGGGCAGCTTCTCTCCACGCGTCCGTCTCTTCTTTCAATCTTCTTGTGGCAGCTTCTGTCCACGCGTCCGTCTCTTGTTTCAGTCTTCTTGTGGCAGCTTATCTTCTTGTGGCAGCTTCTCTTCTCGTGTCCATGTCTTCCTTCAATGATTCCTTTAGATCTTCTTGGTGTGGATCCTCTTCTTGGAAAGAGATATTCTTCTTCTTTCATGGTTGGGGCCATGAGCTTGTCCGTCAGGTCTTTTTGCTCCATGTAAGCAACATGTTTCAATGTTTTGGTGATAGTTTCTTTGGGCTTCTGATGTTCATCTTGTGTCATTATGCAATGTAAACCCAAATTTATGCGGGAAGTCTTACCTCATACATTATTCTGGACAAGGACAATGTCTGTTGCCATTTTTACACTGATGTAATCTGCCCAATACATAATGCATATAGCATTCATTCTCATGCACATTCCCAAATGCAACTCTGGCTCTGAATAATCTTGCTTTTGAGTAACATTTACAGGCATTAACTAAGGGTTAAATGCAAAATGATGATTATCACAACTTTATCTCCACAATTTTACCAGAAATTACATTAAATCAAGGGTAACCAATTTGTACGGGATGGATAAAGTATCAAACCAACTCCGAATTGCAATCTGAAGTTATAGGGATTTGTATTAGATACCTAATGGTTTATTTGAATCCTCAATTGTACCAAAATATAGTGATTAGCACTAATTAATCATTGATTAGTAAATTAATCCACTATTTTGTGTACAAAAAACAGAGTATGCGGGGAGTCCAGATCTGGTGCCTAAGACTTCAAATGAGCTCAAATTCTTTCAAAGCCATCAATAGCAATGAGTCTATTAGAGGATTAAGCCAATAAACACAAGATTTGACCAAATATTGAAAGCTTAATCTTTGTTTTACCAAAGTCACGTGCAGATTTGATGAAGAGCTTGGATCTCACTGTAGACTTGATGAAATTGAATTCTTTCTTCACCAGCTTGTAGAGCATGCTTGAAAACCCCCGGGGCTAAGAGGAATTAGAGCAATTTGATTTGATGAAGTGAAGATCTGCAGATTACTCAGAAAAAACTACGTTGAACAAAAACGTGATTTCTTCCTCATGCACCGGCGGTTTGCGCTTGTGTTGACTGGCTTGCCTAGAGCTCCTATGGGTTGGCTATCTTGGGCTAGAAGGGTTTGGGCAATGGTTGAGTGTGCAAAGAGCTAGATCTCCTCCACCAGTTGGGGGTACAGAGGCTAGTTGAAAAAAGAGGGAAAGTTATAATTTTCTACTAATCCTAATTAGCAAAAAAATAAGCAAGATAATGAGCTCACAAAATGATGGATTCTAGGCATGGCTCTGATACCATGTTGAAATTAGGGCATTGTGATGAGCTATGGTGCATCAAACACTAGAATCAACATCATTAACAAAGTGATAAGTAAATAATTAAGACGTAATTAGTGGGTAATTAACAAATAGATTAGTGGGTAATTAGTGGGTTATTAACAAATAGATTAATGTAGGCATGATAATCAAAAACCAGCAAATTCTCATTAGGCCAATGCCTCAATTTATAGAGTTTACATCCAAGCATCAAATCCTACTGATTTCTCCTTGATTCACTCCGAGAATATCTCTACCTCTTGCTTGATTCTCTCCACCTCTTCACTTTTCCTAGAATATCTCCACACTTCCTAAATCTTCTCATGCTACCCTTTATTCTCTTCCAGTAGATTCTTCTCACCTTTTCACAGGTTCTTTCACATTTACACATCCTCTTTTACAGCCTCTAACCAAGGGCTTGTTCCCGCACACACCCTATTCACTTGTATATTTCAACACCTCCCCTCAAGTGAATACTCCTAGTACACCTAGACCCTATACCAAGTCTCCCTCCTTATTTGATAGTCCGCGACTAGTGTCTACACCTCCCCTCAAGTTAATTTAGCACACTCGGACCTTGTACCAAGTTTTTCTCTTACTTGATAGCCTGCGACCAGTGCCTCAAGTCCCTAAACTCCATAGTCCTTGACACACTCTCTCTCAATGTGTCCAAGGCTACTATAAGTGCCCGCGACCTTGACTAAAGTGCTCACACATACATCTATCTACCACGTGGCCTATATCATCGGTGGCTCAGAGGTGGTTTTACTTTGTTGGGGCAGGTTACATTGGGTTGTGGGGTCTCTCTCTCTCAGAGATTTTCACATGGCTCCTCACTCTTTGGAGCCTCACATCTTCTCTTGTCTTCAGTCTTCTTGTCGTGGGGGCAACTTCTCTCCACGCGTCCGCTTCTTTCAGTCTTCTTGTGGCAGCTTCTCTTCTCGTGTCCATGTCTTCCTTCAATGCTTCCTTTAGATGTTCTTGGTGTGGATCCTCTTCTTGGAAAGAGATATTCTTCTTCTTTCATGGCTGGGGCCATGAGCTTGTCCGTCAGGTCTTTTTGCTCCATGTGAGCAACATGTTTCAATGTTTTGCTGATAGTTTCTTTGGGCTTTTGATGTTCATCTTGTGTCATTATGCAATGCAAACCCAAATTTATGCGGGAGGTCTTACCTCTTGCCTTATTATGGACAAGGGCAGTGTCTGTTCCCATTTTTACACTGATGTAATGTGCCCAATACATAATGCGTATAGCATTCATTCTCATGCACATTCCCAAATGCAACTCTCGCTGTGAATAATCTTGATTTTGAGTGAGATTTACAGGCATTAACCAGGGGTTAAATGCAAAATGATGATTATCACAATTTTATCACCACAATTTTACCTGAAATTACATTAAATCAAGGGTAACCAATTTGTACGGGATGGTTGAAGTATCAAACCAACTCCGAATTGCAATCTAAAGTTATAGGGATCTGTATCAAAAACCTAATGGTTAATTTGAACCCTCAATTGCACCAAAATACAGTTATTAGCACTGATTAATCACTGATTTTACAAATTAATCCACTGTTTTGTGTGCAAAAAACAGAGTATGCGGGGAGTCCAGATCTGGTGCCTTATACTTCAAATGAGCTCAAATTCTTACAAAGCCATCAATAGCAATGAGTCTAGTAGAGGATTAAGCCAATAAACGTAAGATTTGACCAAATATTTAAAGCTTAATCTCTGTTTTACCAAAGTGACCTCTGCAGATTTGATGAAGAGCTTGGATCTCACTGTAGACTTGATGAAATTGAATTCTGTCTTCACCAGCTTGTAGAGCATGCTTGATAACCCCCGGGACTAAGAGGAATTAGAGCAATTTGATTTGATGAAGTGAAGATCTGCAGATTACTCAGAAAAAATGGTGCTGAACAAAAACGTGATTTCTTCCTCATGCGTCGGCGGTTTGCGCTTGTGACTGGCTTGGCTGGAGCTCCTATGGGTTGGCTATCTTGGGCTAGAAGGGTTTGGGCAATGGTTGAGTGTGCAAAGAGCTAGAGCTCCTCCACCAGCCTGGGGGTACAGAGGCTAGTTGAAAAAAGAGGAAAAATTATAATTTTCTACTAATCCTAATTAGCAAAATAATTAGCAAGATAATGAGCTCACAAAATGATGGATTCTAGGCATGGCTCTGATACCATGTTGAAATTAGGGCATTGTGATGAGCTATGGTGCATCAAACACTAGAATCAATATCATTAACAAAGTGATTAGTAAATAATTAAGATGTAATTAGTGGGTAATTAACAAGTAGATTAGTGGGTAATTAACAAATAGATTAATGTAGGCATGGATAATCAAAAACCAGCAAATTCTCATTAGGCCAATGCCTCAATTTATAGAGTTTACATCCAAGCATCAAATCCCACTGATTTCTTCTTGATTCACTCCCAGAATATCTCCACCTCTTGCTTGATTCTCTCCACCTCTTCACTTTTCCCAGAATATCTCCCAGAATATCTCCACAGTTTCTAAATCCTCTCATGCTACCCTTTATTCTCTCCCAGTAGATTCTTCTCACCTTTTCACAGGTTCTTTCACATTTACACATCCTCTTTTACAGCCTCTAACCAAGGGCTTGTTCCCGCACACACCCTATTCACTTGTATATTTCAACACCTCCCCTCAAGTGAATACTCCTAGTACACCTAGACCCTATACCAAGTTTCCCTCCTTACTTGATAGTCCGCGACCAGTGTCTACACCTCCCCTCAAGTTAACTTAGCACACCTGGACCCTGTACCAAGTTTTTCTCTTACTTGATAGCTCGTGACCAGTGCCTCAAGTCCCTAAACTTCATAGTCCTTGACACACTCTCTCTTAATGTGTCCAAGGCTACTATAAGTGCCCGCGACCTTGACTAAAGTGCTCACACATACGTCTATCTACCACATGGCCTATATCATCGTGGCTCAGAGGTGGTTTTACTTTGTTGGGGCAGGTTACATTGCGTTGTGGGGTCTCTCTCTCTCTCTCTCTTAGAGATTTTCACATGGCTCCTCACTCTTTGGAGCCTCACATCTTCTCTTGTCTTCAGTCTTCTTGTCGTGGGGGCAACTTCTCTCCACCCGTCCGTCTCTTCTTTCAGTCTTCTTGTGGCAGCTTCTCTTCTTGTGTCCATGTCTTCCTTCAATGCTTTCTTTAGATCTTCTTGGTGTGGATCCGCTTCTTGGAAAGAGATATTCTTCTTTCATGGCTGGGGCCATGAGCTTGTCCGTCAGGTCTTTTTGTTCCATGTGAGCAACATGTTTCAATGTTTTGCTGACAGTTTCTTTGGGCTTTTGATGTTCATCTTGTGTCATTATGCAATCCGAACCCAAATTTATGCGAGAGGTCTTACCTCTTGCCTTATTCTGGACAAGGGCAGTGTCTGTTCCCATTTTTACACGGATGTAATGTGCCCAATACATAATGTGTATAGCATTCATTCTCATGCACATTCCCAAATGCAACTCTGGCTATGAATAATCTTGATTTTGAGTGAGATTTACAGTCATTAACCAAGGGTTAAATGCAAAATGATGATTATCACAATTTTATCACCACAATTTTATGAGAAATTACATTAAATCAAGGGTAACCACAATTTGTACGGGATGGTTGAAGTATCAAACAAACTCCGAATTGCAATCTGAAGTTATAGGAATCTGTATCAGATACCTAATGGTAATTTGAACCCTCAATTGCACCAAAATACAGTGATTAGCACTGATTAATCATTGATTAGCAAATTAATACACTATTTTGTGTGCAAAAAACAGAGTATGCGGGGAGTCTAGATCTGGTGCCTTAGACTTCAAATGAGCTCAAATTCTTTCAAAGCCATCAATAGCAATGAGTCTAGTAGAGGATTAAGCTAATAAACACAAGATTTGACCAAATATTGAAAGCTTAATCTCTATTTTACCAAAGTCACCTCTGCAGATTTGATGAAGAGCTTGGATCTCACTGTAGACTTGATGAAATTGAATTCTGTCTTCACCAGCTTGTAGAGCATGCTTGAAAACCCCCGAGGCTAAGAGGAATTAGAGCAATTTGATTTGATGAAGTGAAGATCTGCACATTACTCACAAAAAACGATGCTGAACAAAAACGTGATTTCTTCCTCATGCGCCGGCGGTTTGCGCTTGTGAGACTGGCTTGGCTAGAGCTCCTGTGGGTTGGCTATCTTGGGCTAGAAGGGTTTGGGCAATGGTTGAGTGTGCAAAGAGCTAGAGCTCCTCCACCAGCCTGGGGGTACAGAGGCTAGTTGAAAAAAGAGAGAAAATTATAATTTTTTACTAATCCTAATTAGCAAGATAATGAGCTCACAAAATGATGGATTCTAGGCATGGCTCTGATACCATGTTGAAATTAGGGCATTGTGATGAGCTATGGTGCATCAAACACTAGAATCAACATCATTAACAAAGTGATAAGTAAATAATTAAGACGTAATTAGTGGGTAATTAACAAATAGATTAGTAGGTAATTAACAAATAGATTAATGTAGACATGGATAATCAAAAACCAGCAAATTCTCATTAGGCCAATGCCTCAATTTATAGAGTTTACATCCAAGCATCAAATCCCACTGATTTCTCCTTGATTCACTCCCGGAATATCTCCACCTTTTGCTTGATTCTCTCCACCTCTTCATATTTTTCCCAGAATATCTCCCAGAATATCTCCACACTTCCTAAATCTTCTCATGCTACCCTTTATTCTCTCCCAGTAGATTCTTCTCACCTTTTCATAGGTTCTTTCACATTTACACATCCTCTTTTATAGCCTCTAACCAAGGGCTTGTTCCTGCACACACCCTATTCACTTGTATATTTCAACACCTCCCCTCAAGTGAATACTCATAGACCCTATACCAAGTTTCCCTCCTTACTTGATAGTCCGCGACCAGTGTCTACACCTCCCCTCAAGTTAACTTAGCACACCTCGACCCTGTACCAAGTTTTTCTCTTACTTGATAGCCCGCGCGACCGGTGCCTCAAGTCCCTAAACTCCATAGTCCTTGACACACTCTCTCTCAATGTGTCCAAGTACTATAAGTGCTCGCGACCTTGACTAAAGTGCTCACACATACGTCTATCTACCACGTGGCCTATATCATCGGTGGCTTAGAGGTGGTTTTACTTTGTTGGGGCAGGTTACATTGGGTTGTGGGGTCTCTCTCTCTCTCTCTCTCTCTCTCAGAGATTTTAACATGGCTCCTCACTCTTTGGAGCCTCACATCTTCTCTTGTCTTCAGTCTTCTTGTCGTGGGGGCAGCTTCTCTCCACGCGTCCGTCTCTTCTTTCAGTCTTCTTGTGGAAGCTTCTCTTCTCGTGTCCATGTCTTCCTTCAATGTTTCCTTTAGATCTTCTTGGTGTGGATCCTCTTCTCAGGAAAGAGATATTCTTCTTCTTTCATGGTTGGGGCCATGAGCTTGTCCGTCAGGTCTTTTTGCTCCATGTGAGCAACATGTTTCAATGTTTTGCTGACAGTTTCTTTGGGCTTTTGATGTTCATCTTGTGTCATTATGCAATGCAAACCCAAATTTATGCGGGAGGTCTTACCTCTTGCCTTATTATGGACAAGGGCAGTGTCTGTTCCCATTTTTACACTGATGTAATGTGCCCAATACATAATGCGTATAGCATTCATTCTCATGCACATTCCCAAATGCAACTCTGGCTGTGAATAATCTTGATTTTGAGTGAGATTTACAAGCATTAACCAAGGGTTAAATGCAAAATGATGATTATTACAATTTTATCACCAGAATTTTACCAGAAATTACGTTAAATCAAGGGTAACCAATTTGTACGGGATGGTTGTAGTATCAAACCAACTCCGAATTGCAATCTAAAGTTATAGGAATCTGTATCAGATACCTAATGGTTAATTTGAACCCTCAATTGCACCAAAATATAGTGATTCGCACTGATTAGCAAATTAAGTCACTATTTTGTGTGCATAAAACAGAGTATGCGGGGAGTCCAGATCTGGTGCCTTAGACTTCAAATGAGCTCAAATTCTTTCAAAACCATCAATAGCAATGAGTCTAGTAGAGGATTAAACCAATAAACACAAGATTTGACCAAATTCAAAGCTTAATTCTGTTTTACCAAAGTCACCTCAGATTTGATGAAGAGCTTGGATCTCACTATAGACTTGAAGAAATTGAATTCTGTCTTCATCACCTTGTAGAGCATGCTTGAAAACCCCTGGGGCTAAGAGGAATTAGAGCAATTTTATTTGATGAAGTGAAGATCTGCAGATTACTCAGAAAAAACTACGCTGAACAAAAACGTGATTTCTTCCTCATGCGCCAGCGGTTTACGCTTGTGACTCTTGGCTGGAGCTCCTGTGGGTTGGCTATCTTGGGCTAGAAGGGTTTGGGCAATGGTTGAGTGTGCAAAGAGATAGAGCTCCTCCACCAGCCTGGGGGTACAGAGGCTAGTTGAAAAAAGAGGGAAAATTATAATTTTCTACTAATCCTAATTAGCAAAATAATTAGCAAGATAATGAGCTCACAAAATGATGGATTCTAGGCATGGCTCTGATACCATGTTGAAATTAGGGCATTGTGATGAGCTATGGTGGATCAAACACTAGAAAAAACATCATTAACAAAGTGATTAGCAAATAATTAAGACGAAATTAGTAGGTAATTAACAAATAGATTAGTGGGTAAGTAGTGGGTAATTAACAAATAGATTAATGTAGGCATGGATAATCAAAAACCAGCAAATTCTCATTAGGCCAATGCCTCAACTTATAGAGTTTACATCCAAGCATCAAATCCTACTGATTTCTCCTTGATTCACTCCCAGAATATCTCCACCTCTTGCTTGATTCTCTTCACCTCTTCACTTTTCCTAGAATATCTCCCAGAATATCTTCACACTTCCTAAATCTTCTCATGCTATCCTTTATTCTCTCCCAGTAGATTCTTCTCACCTTTTCATAGGTTCTTTCACATTTACACATCCTCTTTTACAGCCTCTAACCAAGGGCATGTTCTCGCACACATCTTATTCACTTGTATATTTCAACACCTCCCCTCAAGTGAATACTCCTAGTACACCTAGACCCTATACCAAGTTTCCCTCCTTACTTGATAGTCCGTGACCAGTGTCTACACCTCCCCTCAAGTTAACTTAGCACACCTGGACCTTGTACCAAGTTTTTCTCTTACTTGATAGCCCGCGACCAGTGCCTCAAGTCCCTAAACTCCATAGTCCTTGACACACTCTCTCTCAATGTGTCCAAGGCTACTATAAGTGCCCGCGACCTTGACTAAAGTGCTCACACATACGTCTATCTACCACATGGCCTATATCATCGGGCTCAGAGGTGGTTTTACTTTGTTGGGGCAGGCTACATTGCGTTGTGGGGTCTCTCTCTCTCTCTCTCTTAGAGATTTTCACATGGCTCCTCACTCTTTGGAGCCTCATATCTTCTCTTGTCTTCAGTCTTCTTGTCGTGGGGGCAACTTCTCTCCACGCGTCCGTCTCTTCTTTCAGTCTTCCTGTGGTAGCTTCTCTTCTCGTGTCCATGTCTTCTTTCAATGCTTCCTTTAGATCTTGGTGTGGATCCTCTTCTTGGAAAGAGATATTCTTCTTCTTTCATGGCTGGGGCCATGAGCTTGTCCGTCAGGTCTTTTTGCTCCATGTGAGCAACATGTTTCAATGTTTTGCTGACAGTTTCTTTGGGCTTTTGATGTTCATCTTGTGTCATTATGCAATGCAAACCCAAGTTTATGCGGGAGGTCTTACCTCTTGTCTTATTCTGGACAAGGGCAGTGTCTGTTCCCATTTTTACACTGATGTAATTTGCCCAATACATAATGCGTATAGCATTCATTCTCATGCACATTCCCAAATGCAACTCTGGCTATGAATAATCTTGATTTTGAGTGAGATTTACAGGCATTAACCAAGGGTTAAATGCAAAATGATGATTATCACAATTTTATCACCACAATTTTATGAGAAATTACATTAAATCAAGGGTAACCAATTTGTACGGGATGGTTGAGTGGGTAATTAACAAATAGATTAGTGGGTAAGTAGTGGGTAATTAACAAATAGATTAATGTAGGCATGGATAATCAAAAACCAGCAAATTCTCATTAGGCCAATGCCTCAATTTATAGAGTTTACATCCAAGCATCAAATCCCACTGATTTCTCCTTGATTCACTCCCAGAATATCTCCACCTCTTGCTTGATTCTCTTCACCTCTTCACTTTTCCTAGAATATCTCCCAGAATATCTTCACACTTCCTAAATCTTCTCATGCTATCCTTTATTCTCTCCCAGTAGATTCTTCTCACCTTTTCATAGGTTCTTTCACATTTACACATCCCATTTTACAGCCTCTAACCAAGGGCATGTTCCCGCACACATCCTATTCACTTGTATATTTCAACACCTCCCCTCAAGTGAATACTCCTAGTACACCTAGACCCTATACCAAGTTTCCCTCCTTACTTGATAGTCCGTGACCAGTGTCTACACCTCCCCTCAAGTTAACTTAGCACACCTGGACCCTGTACCAAGTTTTTCTCTTACTTGATAGGCCACGACCCCAGTGCCACAAGTCCCTAAACTCCATAGTCCTTGACACATTCTCTCTCAATGTGTCCAAGGCTACTATAAGTGCCTGCGCGACCTTGACTAAAGTGCTCACACATACGTCTATCTACCACGTGGCCTATATCATCGGTGGCTCAGAGATGGTTTTACTTTGTTGGGGCAGGTTACATTGGGTTGTGGGGTCTCTCTCTCTCTCTCTCTTAGAGATTTTCACATGGCTCCTCACTCTTTGGAGCCTCACATCTTCTCTTGTCTTCAGTCTTCTTGTCGTGGGGGCAGCTTCTCTCCACGCGTCCGTCTCTTATTTCAGTCTTCTTGTGGCAGCTTCTCTTCTTGTGGCAGCTTCTCTTCTCGTGTCCATGTCTTCTTTCAATGCTTCCTTTAGATCTTGGTGTGGATCCTCTTCTTGGAAAGAGATATTCTTCTTCTTTCATGGCTGGGGCCATGAGCTTGTCCGTCAGGTCTTTTTGCTCCATGTGAGCAACATGTTTCAATGTTTTGCTGACAGTTTCTTTGGGCTTTTGATGTTCATCTTGTGTCATTATGCAATGCAAACCCAAGTTTATGCGGGAGGTCTTACCTCTTGTCTTATTCTGGACAAGGGCAGTGTCTGTTCCCATTTTTACACTGATGTAATTTGCCCAATACATAATGCGTATAGCATTCATTCTCATGCACATTCCCAAATGCAACTCTGACTGTGAATAATCTTGATTTTGAGTGAGATTTATAGGCATTAACCAAGGGTTAAATGCAAAATGATGATTATCACAATTTTATCACCACAATTTTACCAAAAATTACATTAAATCAAGGGTAACCAATTTGTACGGGATGGTTGAAGTATCAAACCAAATTTGAATTGCAATCTGAAGTTATAGGGATCTCTATCAGATACCTAATGGTTAATTTGAACCCTAAATTGCACCAAAATATAGTGATTAGTACTGATTAATGACTGATTAGCAAATTAATCCACTATTTTGTGTGCAAAAAATAGAGTATGCAGGGAGTCCAGATCTGGTGCCTTAGACTTCAAATGAGCTCAAATTCTTTCAAATCCATCAATAGCAATGAGTCTAGTAGAGGATTAAGCCAATAAACACAAGATTTGACCAAATATTGAAAGCTTAATGTCTGTTTTACCAAAGTCACCTGTAGATTTGATGAAGAGCTTGGATCTCACTGTAGACTTGATGAAATTTAATTTTGTCTTCGCCAGCTTGTAGAGCATGCTTGAAAACCCCCGGGGCTAAGAGGAATTAGAGCAATTTGATTTGATGAAGTGAAGATCTGTAGATTACTCAGAAAAAACTACGCTGAACAAAAACGTGATTTCTTCCTCATGCGCTGGTGGTTTGTGCTTGTGAGACTGGCTTGGCTGGAGCTCCTATGGGTTGGCTATCTTGGGCTAGAAGGGTTTTGGCAATGGTTGAGTGTGCAAAGAGCTAGAGCTCCTCCACCAGCCTGGGGGTACAGAGGCTAGTTGAAAAAGAGGAAAAATTATAATTTTCTACTAATCCTAATTAGCAAAATAATTAGCAGGATAATGCGCTCACAAAATGATGGATTCTAGGCATGGCTCTGATACCATGTTGAAATTAGGGCATTGTGATAAGCTATGGTGGATCAAACACTAGAATCAACAAAGTAGAGAACCAATAAGTTGGCGATACTCTGTAGAATCAACCTCAGGAGAATTATCATCTTTGGATAATTTGGAATTAGGATCCATGGGACAAGTGAGTGATGCACAATCATGCATGCCATATTTCTCAAGCAACCTTAAAGTATACTTCTTTTGACAAAGAAAGATGCCAGAAGCAAATTGCCACACCTCTAAACGAAGAAAGTAGTGGAGTAGTCCAAGATCAGTCATGGCAAATGATGTGAGTTGAGTTTGAACCCATTTGAGTAGATCCAAATTAGAGCCAGTGAGTGTCAAATCATCCACATAAAGCACAAGAATGCATATATCATCATCCACAATAAGCACATAAAGATTAGGATCTGCATGAGTCCTCTCAAATTGTAGAGAAAGGAGAAAACTGTCAATCTTCTGATACCAAGCTTGAGGAGCTTGCTTAAGACCATAAAGAGCTTTCTGTAATAAATACACATCATGTTCATGACCCTGTGCAATAAAACCTTCAGGTTGTTCCACATAAACTTCCTCCTCTAAATCTCCATTTAAGAAGGCATAGTGAGAAGCAAGAGCAAAAACAACACGAATAGTAGAATATCTGGCAGTAGGAGCAAAAGTCTCATCAAAGTCTTCACCTTCTTTTTGAGCATAACCTTTAGCAACAACAAGGCGTGCCTTGTACTTATCAAGAGTACCATTAGAATGAAACTTGACTTTGAAAATCCACTTAACACCAATGACCTTTTTATGTGAAGGTCGTAGAACTAACTGCCATGTGTTATTAGATTCAATATAAGAAATCTCTGCTTGCATTGCTTCACACCAATGTGGTAAGGAAAGAGCTTCCTTAACCATTTCAGGCTCAAACACATCACCAATATGAGACATCAAGGCAATATTTACTGAAGGGCATGTACGTAAGACACATGTAGTATATTGTTGAGCATCTGAAAGTGATATACCTGAATCTTGAAGTAGAGAGCGAACCCATTTTGGAGGACCAGAACTCCGTGTAGAATCCAATGAAGTAGTAGGTGTCTCAACAATCAAAATGGATGAAGGGGATGAAGTAAGAAACTGATGGTGTAGATGAGGATGAGACTGTAGGGAATGAGAGAGGCCCAAGCTCAAGAGATGGAAATGGATCTGAGAGAGATGTCGAAGGTGGTAACTCATCAAGACCAAAAACATGCTCATCAAAGATGGCATCACGTGAAAGAACAATATCCTCACGAGAAGGATCCCAAAAACGGAACCCTTTGGAGCGAGAAGCATATCCTGTGAATATCATAGGTTTGGACTTAGCATCAAGAGTCCTCCTCTTAGAAGAAGGCACATGCACATGAGCAACATAACCAAACACATGAAAATGAGAAACAGTAGGCTTGTGGCCTGTGAAAGCCTCCTCTGGAGTCATGCCGTCCATTGTTTTCATAAGAGAGCGATTGAGAAGATAAACTGAAGTAGCTATAGCCTCACCCCAAAAGGAGGAAGGTAGCTTCGCATGATGTAAGAGGGAGCGGGCCATTTCCTTCACCGTTCTATTCTTTCTTTCAACCACACCATTCTACTGAGGAGTGTAGGGTATGGTGGTTTGTCATTGTATGCCTTTTGAAGCTAGAAAATCCTCAAATGCTATAAACTCACCTCCATTGTCAGTCTTGAGAAAAGATACCTTTTGACTTGCTTGATTCTCCATTTGGGCAAGCCAAACCTTAAAATGAGAAAGAGCATCAGACTTCTTAGGTAAGAAATAAATCCATGATTTGCGAGAGAAGTCATCCACCACAAGAAGCATATAATACTTGGATCCACCAAGCGATTGTACTTCCATAGGTCCTGCAAGATCAGCATGAATAAGCTCAAGTATGCGTGTGGCCCTATGAGTAGCCTCCTCTAGAAAAGAAGCCCGATGTTGCTTTCCTTGAGCACAAGAAGAACAAATATGATGGCGAGGTTTCTGAAGCTTTGGTAGACCTATAACCATGTCATGTGAGACAAGATGTTGCAAAGTAGCAAGAGGAACATGGCCAAAGCGGAAATGCCATAGATCACTATCTTCATTAGAAACAAGTGCTTTAGGAGAAGCAAATAATTGATCAAGATGAGACTCATGTGGTGGCAACTGTGCTGTAAAAGTGCTTATATGATAAAGCCCAGCATTTTGATAACCATGTGCCACACAAGAAAGTGACTGTCTATCAATGATTTCAATCACTTCATCATCAAAGTAAACCCCAAGACCTTTAGAAGTAGCCTTAGAGATAGAAAATAATTTGGCAGACATCTTAGGCACATGTAAAACATCATGTAAGATAGCATCTCCAAAAGAAACATCACCAATACCAATCATAGGGAGAGACGAAGCATCACCAATGTGTACTGATGAAGAGATAGACTTATAGTTTTCCAATAAGGAAGAACTATTCGTCATGTGAGAGGTAGCACCACTATCGGAAATCCACTCATCCGCAGTATGCGTATCAAGATCTTTGATTACCACAAGTGATGTGTCACATGAAGAAGTAGAAGACATAGCAACATATGCAATCTTGGTGTTACCGTCTTCCGTCTTGTCTTTGTTTTTGTCGTGAGAAGATGTTGATGTAGAAGAACCCTTAGATTTGGATTCAAGTTCAGCTTTTACCTTCTTGGATGATGCCTCCTTCTTAGCAAAACAATGATCCTCCGTATGGTCACGACGACCACAGAAAGTGCACTCCTTGGAAGAATCCTTTGATTTGTCCTTGTCGCCTTTGGTTGAAGAATCTTTAGCATTGGAATTAGAGCCTTTGCGTTGATCATTCCCCTTGCCTTTGCCTCTGCCCTTGCCTTGGCTTACAAAAGCCGAGTCCTTTTTGTTTTGCTTGCGAGTAAGGCACTTATCATGAAGAAGACCCATAGTCTCTTCAAAGGAAGGGAAAGGAACTCGAAGAAAGATGTTATCTTTGAACGATTCAAAAGAAGAAGGCAATTTACCAAGTAGCTTGTGGACCGGATTGCTTACCAATGTACCAAACTCTTCAAGTTGCCGCTTGATTCGATTGAATTCTCCAAGCTTCTCCACTATGTTGTCGGATTCGGAGATAGAAAGCTTATCCAAATCTTCTTCCAACTTAGCCATCTTAACCGTTGAAAGTCTTCCATATTGCATTTGTATAGCGTGCCATAATTGTTAAGCCGTACTCCTTGTAGAGAGAAATTGAGACACAACGGATGTAGACATTGGATGAGCAGTGTCATCCCCTGTTTCCACAAAACCTGGTCATTCAAGGTTTTTCATCTCCTTGAACCACTCCCCCCCCATGACTTGTCATGTGGTTCGAAGCACCTGAATCAACGTACCATACATCATGATCTTTATGTGCTGCTTCAACATTTTCAGACATGGCATTAATGACATGCTGCATAACAAACAACCTTTCATTATCCTCATTGTTTCTGCTCGAGGATGCATAGTTTTTGCTGCAATTTTCCATTTTGCATGTCAGCCTACTTCTTATAACAATCTGCTTGCACATGTCCAGGCTTACCACCACAATAAAAGCATCCACGTGTATCATTATATTGCCTTTGCCAATTTCCACGACCTCTTTGACTCCCCCTACCTCTGAATTGGCCTCTTCCACCTACGTGTTGTTGTTGTTGTGAATTCTGGGACTGTTGTTGTTTCTGTTGCTTGCCATAATTATGATTACCTGTTCGGCCACCTCCTTGGCTACGTCCACGGCCTCCTCTACCTTGTCCTCTTCCTAAACTTGTGTAGAAGGCCTGTTGCTCTGAACCGTTTTTGTTTTGTGAAGACTGTTGGTCTTCACCCAAGCTCTTCTCTTCTATAATCAACATAGACACCAAATCTGTGAAATTGGGAATGTTTTCCTGAGTCTAAATAGACGTCTTGAACGCCTTGTATTGTGGCCCGAGACCATGTAGACAGACTTCCACCTTATCATCATCATCTACTGAAATGCCAATAGATGCAAGGGATTCCACAATATTCTTGATCTTCAATGCATAGTCATTCACAGACATACTCTTTTTCTCCATAGTATGAAGTTCATTCTTCAACTGTATCTTTCGTGCCTTGGTATTCGTTTCATAGAGTTTTACCAAGGTGTCACATGCCTCCTTGGGGGACTTGGCATCCTTTATGTGCCCAATCATGGTGTCTTGTATACTGATAGAGAGCCAATACATAACTTTTATGGCTCCTTGGTTCCAATCCTTGAACTCTTTCATATCTACAGTAATCAGATTGATCTCCGGTATCTCTTCATACTCACTTTCTATGTAGTCCTAGTAACACTTTTCCATCAAGAAATTTGTCAACCCGAACCTCCAAGCATGGAAGTTGTTCTTATCAAGCTTCTCTCATCAGCAATCTAGTTTATGCCATCATTTGACATCTTGCCAGACACACAAATTTACCAGAAACATCACTCTGGTTTGTCCTGCACAAACTGTTGCAGCGGTATTGTACTACACTCAAATGTCACAATAACCAGTGACCTCAATGTGCATACATACACCAATGGCAACTGTTGACCTCCTTTTGCAGCACACACAATGTCTGCACAACCAATTTATCTTCGTGCAGTTCTCAAAACAGAGTTCTATAGAGAATCGATGACTTACAGTGCTTGAAATCGCTTGCTTTCCGAAAAACGGAGGTCCTAACACGCCCGAAACGTGTTTTCAGCCCAAAAAACTCTATCTAATAGGATGCTATAGTTGCCCTATAGCTTACTCCTGCGAAGAAAGCTCCTCAATCAGAGATCCTTTGCCGATGCCTCCCGTAGAGCTCCCGACAAGGGTGTAGTCGCCACCAACACAAATAGGGAAGAGTAGTTGAAGCTCTTACCCTCGTACTGCTTCTTGTGCTTCTCTTGCTTTGGCAGCTCAGCCCTTAGCATGAACCAGGCTGCTCTGATACCATGAAAATATGTAGGGAAGAAGAGAGCTTGAGCTCTTGCAAGCACACACACACTTACAAAACCCTAAAAAAGAACACACAAGGTGAGAGGTTGAAAATCTTCTTCTTCTTCACACAACACTCAACACACCATATACAAAGATAAGAGTACACACATATGAAAAGGTACTCAACCAAATACATACTAGGGTTCTCTATAGTGTGAACCCAACTAAATGAGCTGGCGCTATAACTATGCCTAGATGTGTGATAGGCTGTCACACAGCCTGTCATCCCACTGGCCGCATATCACCCATGATCTCACCAACCATGCTAGTGGTGTAAGTGTGGGGCCTATCCCCCAGGCGGGTCATCAGTGTCCACCTCCTCACTAGATGAGCTCGATATATCAACACAAACTGTATCAATTTATCAACTTTGTAACTAAGCACTTTAGATTGGCCATCTAGTCCTCAATGATGACGCAAACTATATCAATTTATCAACTTTGTAACTAAGCACTTTAGATTGGCCATCTAGTCCTCAATGATGATGCATAATTTGAGGCCTCTTGTCACGCTAGTTTTGAGAGAATCTAAGATTGAGGAAACAAAATTGTATTTCGTATATGACCAAAGGCACTGTTACATTGACCCAGGTGTTTTTCATCCCAACAAACCTGGGATGCCCTTACTTATGAATTGCTATGTGGATATCCAACACCCGTATAATCCCACAAATACATTATTAATTGATGATACTCCTTAGAAGGCTATGTACAATCCCATGGGAACATGGATATCACCCCTTCCTTTCAAAGGTAATGCAGATGATGTTTATTTGGAAGAATAATTGATTCCATATTTAGATGGAATCAATGTACAATTGATTCCATCTTTAGAAGGCTATGTACAATCCCATGGGAACATGGATATCACCCCTTCCTTTCGAAGGTAATGCAGATGATGTTTATTTGGAAGAACAATTGATTCTATATTTAGATGGATTGTACAAATTAAAAGACTCTGTACAAGATTATGTAATGAGAAATCCTTTTTTGTAATGTCATGTCTTCAACTGTTCTATTCTCACTCAAGTAACGTGTCTTAGAAAATAGTATACATTGTATTGTTTTTTGAAAGTACTGCATCGAACAAGAGGCTCTTGATTAATTATGTTAAAAGAGTACATTCAAATTTGTAATGTCAAGTAGGAGTGTCATTCACAAGATAGACTTGATTAATTATGTCAAAAGAGTACATTGGAGTGGGTATTGTCAAGTAGGAATGATCTTGACTGTGTTACCCAATTCTTTACACTGTATTAGTCGCTCGCTTCTAAGGAGGACCTTTCTTCTATTGTGAATGAAATTAAAGTGTGTCAGTGTGTTTTGCAAGGATTCTTCAACAATATCCTTCCTTAGTTGTTGTTTTCCTCGTATAGAAACAATTGTCACTAGTGTTAAAGCTTCATCAATCACTTCAATGTCTATGACTTTGTCGTCCATTGCACTTGCGACTTCGTGATCCATTGGTACCAACTCTCCATTGGTACCAACTCTCCATTGATGTAACGGGACCTGCTATACTAGAAGGACAAGATAAAATTTTGAGTTGCAATCACGTACCTTGCAACTATTGTCTCCAGTGCAATGTTACAATGGATATCGTCAAAAACTTTACTCGGCCATCCCTCATCAAGAAGTCTTGCTAAGAGGAATGTGTCCAAATCTTTGCAAACAAGCATGGTTCTCGCTATCTTCACCTAAAATAAGCTAAAAAGTTCCACGAACAGAGTAATTGGTAGGTAAATAATAATTTTTACTACACGAGTTGGAATGCTCCCTTGTAGAGAGCGTTGCACATCCTTGAAGAGCTTGCTCTTTGCTGACTCCATTACTGAGGGGAATGGGATAGGCCAATCCATGTAGTTCCACTCAGCTTGCAAAGGTAGCTCTTCCAAGGGGCCACGATTGTGTTTCTTGTTGAGTAGATGGTAGAAATGATCATAGAAAAAGATTCCTGCATCTACAAGGCTTTTGTTGCTCCTTCCCTCATACTGTAGCTGACCAATGTGTGCGTGAACCACATTCATAATTCCAATGATGCACTGAAGTGGCTCCCACTCCTCATATGATGAGGGGTACACATCTGCAGCCGTAGACGTGGACAGTTTACACAGTTCATTAGACCATAATGAGAAAATGAAAGATTGACAAGCGATAGATTTACTTGCAGTTTTGTCTATGCGAGGATAATTTTATGTCATCTGGATTCTCAAGAACAAGCCCATTATGCATATATATATGCTACACTAGGACTTCCTTGATGGTTGTCCTTCTAGTATCTATCTTAAAGTCTTTTACTCTTCCTTTCCATGACGCCCTAAATGTATTCTTGTTGCCCTTCTTTCTTTTCTTCCTTGACTGCATAAGCACTCATGTGCCCTTGGTGATCAGCACTTCAGTCCACGGATTTTACGCATTCAGAGAGTTGGATACAAGTATAGCAAACACTAAAGATCTTGGTCTACTTGCCCTAGGAGTTGAATAATCTATGATGGCATTAGTGGGGCAAAATCGGGATGATATAAAACAAGATTGACTACCCATGTTTTCAAGAACGAATGGACAAAAGCTTGAAGCTTCAAAAAATGGAGTGCAGCAGAAGGTAGAGGAAATGAAAAGAGTGTGAAATATTGTTTAAGGCACCGAGGAAGTTTGAGAGGGAGGGAATTTTCCCTCCTTTACGAAAAGGTGTATTTAATACATGGATTCGAATATAAGTTTCCCTCCCTACAAAAGTGTAGGTGTGTTTAATGCATTCGGGTGTAAAAAATGACTATATCAAGTGTAAGTAGAGTACATTTTGAGGTGAGAAAGAAGAGTTTTTGGATTTAGAAAAAAGAAATAACCTATTTTTCAACGTAAGGTTGCCTTCTTCCTGATTGGATGCATTCCTTTTTCTCTCTCTACTAAAAGGCCCTACGAATAACCTCCAAAATGTCCTAATGTCTTCCCAGCTTGCAGCACTGATCCTTACAAAGCTTCCTCCTGAGTATGATATGGTTGCCAGATCCCTAAGATCCCTAGATCTCCAAGGACAAATCCTCGCAAGAGAAAGACAAGCTTCCTAAAAGGAGCAAGGATTCAGAGAGGGATTTAGATACTGATTCTGATTCTGGGGATACTGCTTCGGCCACGGTGGCTAAGGCAATTCCCACCAATGAGGCTTTCTAGTCTTACTGACTCCTTCCACGTGCTCCAGCCAAAGAGGAATTGTTGAAGGGAGTAGGGCTGAGTGCAGCTCTCACACTTTAAAATCTCGCAGGTAAGGAAGGTTCTATGGTACCAGGGCTATGGATGTGCGGTATCCAAAGCTTGGTTTAGCAGGAGCTATTGGCTGAGATGTGTCTCCAGAGTTGATTGTTCGTGGTTACGAGACATGGGATAATGGATGAAGCTTCTCCTTCGACTCATAATTCTATATCTACTTTGGTGATTTCTTTGTTGATCATGGTGGTCTACAATTTCTGGGGACTCGGTTGATTGATGCTCACTTCAAGGTGATTCTAGTATTCGTGGTGCTGGAGGGTCCATGGTTGCATCTTCATAAACTTACTTCTTCATTTTTCTATTCACTGTGAGCTGCAAAGAGGGTGTTAGAAATATGCATCTCACGTGAGAATGGGATCTTAGCTGTGGATAAGATATATATTTATTTATCTTGTTTAAACTTTGTTGAGTTGGCCAACTTCATTTGGGAGGTATATAAGGAATTGCCCACCATCGTAACATTCACTCATTTTTGCTATAATCAAAGGCCGCCTTGCCTATCAACTCTCTCTCTCTCTCTCTCTCTCTCTCTCTCTCTCTCTCTCTCTCTCCTATCTCGCGTGTGTGTGTATGCTTCCACGCTCTCAATTCTGACATGGTGTCCCCCAAAGTGGCTACGGTTGAAGCTCAGGAAGAACCAATCCCTGATGTCCCGGTGACAAAAACACACGCATTCCGGAGATTTAGGTGGTTTATCATGGGACTGTCATTGATCAAGTTCTAATTGATGGTGGTGTGGATTTCAATATTGCAACGCAGTTGGCTTGTGAAGATGGGTTGGTTGGATTGGGAATTGGGAACCGGCCCCATTTTTGGTGCGGATGGCTGACCAGCGCCGAGTTTGTCCTCTTGGCATTTTGAAAGGAATAGTGATTGAAGTTGCGTAAATTCCATTTGTGATGTCTTTTTTGGTCCTCAGTATGGAAGGATCCAATCAAGAATACAATCTTTTGTTGGGCCATCCATGGTTGCAGGCCAAGGTGAGGCACAATTGGGAACACAATCAAATGACAGTTCAGCGGGGTTAAAAAAAAAGTGAAGTTCTCATTACGGGAGCACCGTCAGCTGAGCTGTGCAGTTTGGCCAGTGATTGCGAAAACAATAAATATGGTTGAAGACGAAGAGGAGCAATTTTTGCAGGCTAATGCGGATTTGGTTCCACTCTATGTAGTGGATGTAGCATGCATTTCCTGTGGAATATGTGGTGGTGCGGATGGTGGCTCTCCTATTCCGGAGAAGATTCTCGGGGAACCGTTTCTTAGTGCGGATGGTCATTACCCAGAGGCTCTGGAGAAAGTCTTTCTGGGAAAAGATAAAGAATCAAAACCAGTTAAAGTCAGTAGTTTGCTGGATGATAAATTTCGGGAGGCTCTGGTGGATCTTTTGACAGAATTTATGGATGTCTTTGCATGGGACTACTCTGACATGAAGGACCTAGATCCTAAGTTTTATCAACATCGCATCCATTTGAAGTCGGATGCAATTCCTTCCGGATAGCACTAATATAGAATGAATTTGCATGTTGCTAAGTAGGTTAAAGATGAGCTCGATCCTCTCCTGCAGGTCGGGTTCATTGCTCCAATAGAGAATTTGGAGTGGTTTTGTCCGATTGTGATCATTCCCAAGAAGAATAAGAAGGTACACATCTGTGTAGATTATAGGAAAATTAATGCGGATATTGTTTCGGATCCTTTTTCCTTTCCATACATGGATACCATCTTGGATGATGTGGCAGGCCATGAGATGTATTCATTTCTTGATGGGTTTAGTGGCTACAATCAGATTCGGATGGCACCAGAAGACCAAGCTAATATTGCATTCATCACAGCTTGGGGTGTGTTTGTGTGTACAGTGATGTGGTTTTGCTTGAGGAATGCTCCGGGTACCTTTCAACAACAGGATATGCATGAAATTTTTGGGCCATTCTTGACAGCATTCATGGGGGTCTTTCTAGATGATCTCAGTGTGTTCGGGACATGTGTTCAACATTTGGAACATCTGCGATTGTGTTTTCAGAAATGCCAGGAGGTATAGTTTAAATCCATTGAAGTGTGCCTTTGCGGTTCGGAGTGGGAAGTTACTCGGGCCCATTATATCACAAGAAGGCATTGCTATGGATCCCGATAAGGTGGCGGCTGTGATGCAAGTTCTAGCACCTATAAATTCGAAGGAGTGTATGTGATTTTTAGGTCAAATTCAGTGGCATGGTGGGCGACACTTGCGATTTCTGGCGCATTTGGGCAATTTCGCTAAATGTGGTGGCTCATGTGGACCGCAAAGAATTTTCTTCGATAGAAGAATGTGATTTGGCATATCGCAGGTTGAAGCTACAACTGTCTCGTGCACCAGTATGATGTCGCCAGATTGGGGGGAAGGATTTTCATGTCTTTGTGGATGCTTCGGATATAGTAATTAAAAGTGTGTTAATGCAGCAGCACAGTGTTGGCTGGTTTCGACTTGTTTATTATGCAAGCCGCAGATTATCCTCTGTAGAGTAGAATTATTCAGTAATAGAACGAGAGTGCTTAGGCATGATCTATTCAGTAAAGAAGTTTTGACATTATCTTCTGGGGAGAATGTTTTATTTCCATGTGTGGACCATTCTGTGTTGCTTTATTTGGTGCGGAAGCAGAATTTAATCGAAAGATTGGCAACACTATAAGAGAATGAGAACATAGCTGCACAAACTAGAGAGAGATGGAAGTGAGGGAGGGGCCATGGGCGCATTTATGATCTGGTGGGGTTTACGTGGCTATATGCACGGATATACTTACGTCTATATGCGCATCTATAAGAGCGTCTATAAGCTCGTCTATATACTGATATAGACGCGCTTATAGATGCGCATATGGATGTGAGTATAAATGCGCTCTGTTAAAAAAAATTTTGAATAATCCCGCGATGCCGTAATAACTATTTTTTCTTTCCCTCTGCTCCCTCTGCTATACAACCCTCTCTTCCTCATGATGGCTGCACCTCACCCTTTGTCCTCTCCTCTCACAAAGTTTCCTCTCAAGTCTCCTCCCAAGTCTCCTCTCACGGACGATTCCTCAACAAGGTAATCTCTATCCCACTTGTCTCTCCCACCTCTTCATATATTCTTGGTTTTGGAATGGTATGTTTAGAATTACGGTATTTAATTCGTATTCTCTTCACTCTCTCTTTCTCTCTCTCTCATGCATAAGCTTCTTATGTTTAAATTTTTTGAATGGTATTCTCTTCTCTATCTCTTTCTCTCTCTTTCTCTCTTTCTTATGCATAAGAGGCTTATACTTAAACCTCCTTATCCATAAGGCTTAAACCTCCTTATGTATCCATGCTATTCACACTTTTAGGGTTTTGTATTACTAATTTTTTTTTTCAACTTTTTGTTTTGTTTTGTAGGTCTTATAATCCTCTCTTTCAACTTCACCAAAAAGAGGTAAATGCTTTTCTCTCTTTCCTCTCTTTTCGATTTTATATGTATGCATTAGGTTCTTACACAACAAGACAAAGCACCTACAGACACGCACTCAGAGGCGTTTACTCAACTAAAAAAAAACTTACGGGCGTGTCTATTTCCACGTCTATTAGCGCGTCTACAGACCCACGTCTAAAGGCGCGTTTAAAAGATAGCAAATAGACGCGCCTATAGACGTGCATATAGACGCGCAAATAGATGCTCGGGGAGAAATTTTAAAAAACAAAGAGACACACGCATAGATGCGTTTATAGAAGCAATTATAGAGGCATTTGTAGACGTGCAAATAGACGCTTCTTGAATAGACAGATGCGTATATAGACGCGTTTATAGACGCGCTACAAAATATTTTTTAAATTTTGTGTGCTTGAACAGAATGCTGTGTATGTTGTGTATGCTATGTAGTTACAGGAATCCCATTTCCACATTGAGTAATTCAATTCTTACAGCCAACCGCATCGGGTCCCTTGGTGGTTGACCTCCCTGGAGCCTGGCAAGCTCCGCTAGTGCATGCCTCTTAAGCAAAGATCTTTTATTGCTAAGTGTATCGAAAAAATCTTTGACTTGGCCCATTTATCTGTGAACTATGGGGTTAGGATACCTAGAGCGAATAGCAGCGAGGGTCTCATCAGCCAACCTCTTTGGTTGATCTTTGTAGTGAATAAAGCAATCTCTGTAATTGTTAGCAATTACAGAGCGCATGAAGGCCATGATGTCTTTCCCCCATGCATCCATCAAGATGCCTCCTGTCTGAGTGATGTCATAGTAGATCATACCATCACCCGGAGGCACGTCTAAATCATCTGAATCATTCTCGTCCCCACCACCACCCCTCCCAAAGCACTGTGCCATGCATCCCCCACCGCTCTCCCTAATACTATGCCTGCTACTGTGTCGTGTCGAGCTAGTACGCTGGCCACCTGTAGTTGGAGAACCAAGTCTCGACTGCACGGGAGTACGTCGACAGCACTGCGAGAGGCGGAAGGGCCTCCTGACAGTGTCGGAAATTCCGGACACGGAATCACCTGCCTCTATAGCTGTCCATCCACCAACAGCCTTGGAAACACTAACACCAACGGGCACCACCAGCCCACAGGCTAGAACACTTCTCTCACGGTTCACCACACCACCCACACCCGAAAGATAGCACAAAACAGGGGCACTATAATCAAAGTAACACTCAGCAACAATTAAATTCCCAGTCAACACTTCATACAAGCTTCTTCTGACACAGAAGCTTTACTCACACAACCTTACAAACACTTTGGCTTGGATTTACTACCAAGGGGATTTAGACCACGGCCTCACTGCCTCTGGAATTATGAGCTTGCGTCTGACAACCAAGCCTCTTCAGCCACAAACACATCAACACTAGAAGCCCCATTCATCTTGGCTAATCTCCCTCTCACCTTTCCTCAAAAACACATCACCTTTGCCCTCGAGCTGCCCTGAGACACCAACCGCAGCTAATCAACAAAACACCCCACACATGAGCCCTTTCTCCCTCTGTTCAGTCACCAGTCATTGTAGGCAACCCCCACCTATCTCAAAAAACCCAAGTTGGCACCTCTACTGCATCCAACACCCAAAACTCAACGCCACCCTTCCTCTCTCCTTCACTGCCAGCTTCTCCCGCGGTAAAAACAGTGTGCTAAGAGGGCCCCTCTGCTTCGGTGCAGTCCCTCGCTCTCTTAGTGGAAGCGGCTCTCTTTTATAGCGGACTCTATCTTCCCCAACCCGTCTCTCCACAGCCTGTCGTAACACCTCCGACTCTCTTCAGCTACCACCCGGCACAACCCTTCATCTCTCTCTCTTCTCTCTTTAGAGGCGGCCACCTGTACAGCGAGCTCCTCTTGCTTTTGTTACCAAAGCGGCTCCCTCTGTCTGTCGCTACCAGCTTCCAGCACGTTGACACTAGTCCCTCAGTTGCCGCCAGCCTCTAGTCATGTCCGCAACCACAGCCAGCCCTCTCTCTCTTCGTGTGGCGATCCTCAACTGGCCACCTTCGCTACCAGCTGTCGCGTCCCTCTTCTCTTGCCCTGTCAGCCATGCCGTCCACCAGCCTTGTCAGCGTCTTTCAGTTACCGCTGGTACTCGCCAGCACCACGATCCTCTACCTTACCCAGAGCCCCATCTCTTCTTCTCTACCAGCTCCAAAGGTAGCTATTGCAGTAGCACCTCCTAGGCGACTTCCCCAGCCCGTTGCCAGTCCACAAATCGGCACCTCACTGCAGCCAACACCCAAAACTCAACGCCACCCTTCCTCTCTCCTTCACTGCCAGCTTCTCCCTCACGTTTCGAAGTTGCCATCCAACGCAACCCTTCCTCACTGCATTCCTCCAGAGGCGGCTCCCTTAGCCCATCTCTCCAACCAAAGGCGGTAGTCACCTCTCCAGCAAGCCCTTGACTCTCTTCATTCAAAGGTGGCCCCTTTCGTTGATGTCTCCTGGCTACAGCTCCTCGCCAGCTTCACAGCAACCCACTCCAAACCCAACTCTCTCTCTCTCTCTCTCCTTCTCTCATCAGTGGTGGCTGCATCAACACCAAAAACCAACTCTCTCACCTGTCGGCTGCGCCAGTCTCGCCAGCCTTCGTAGCAGCCCGCCTTGCTCGCTCTGTATCCCCCGGCCTGCTCTCAACGTCTCCCAGCTGTCGTCAACAGTTGTGCCAACCCAAGTAAGCCCAAAACCATTCCTCTATCGTCTGTTGTGCACACCAGAGGCCGCCCCTGCAGCTTCAAAACCCAACGCCAGGCTTCTCCCTTGCGCCTGCGTGCTGGTAGCCATGCTAGCCATTAAAACCAGGGACCCTACTCAATCTCCTCTCTTCGCACTCCTTTGCGCCCCCTTTTTCCAATACATCGGTGCCATCCTTTGTTGATGTACCGAGCCTGTCATCGCCAGCACAGCAGCTATCCCCCTTGCCATCCATTTGCCAGTTGTCGCCAGCACACGTACCCACCTTTTTTTCCAGGACCTTCCAGATTAAGTTTATGCACACATTAAATTGGCCTCCTCAATCATAAATTGCCCTTATGCTTCCACACCTTCAAATACAACAGACGAGTGCCCACTTTATTTTCTTGGATACGTACACAAACAAAGCGGCCGAACAGCTGATACCACCTCCAGCAGGCCACACAAGCCTGTACAAGCCTACAACAAAACCATCCACCCTGTACATGTGCCAAGGCATTCCAAAGCAAAACTCTCCACATGCCATGCAACCCATATGTACACAAGCCCAAAACACCTCTCAAATTTTTGCCTGACATACTTTGCCAACCCCCCTCGTCTGCTAGAGCATTTATGCTCAGCAGCAAAAAGATAAAGTCCAATAGCTATCCACCAAGATAAAAAGGAAACTGCTGTAACTCACCATCCCATTTCCCAATATCTGTGAAAAACCATGGCTGTATCACTGCATACCAAACATCAACCATATGTGCCACAAAATCATTTTCATCCATCATTTGATAAGCATTCATAGACTCTGACCACACAGCATCATCCTCAAGCCTTTGCTCTTCAAATAAACCATAAGAGAACACTTCACCCACAACTAACCTCCCTGTCTTCAAAACCTGTGGCATTGCAGCATCTAGCATCCAATTCATTAACACCAGTGAAGGCCAGGTTCCAACATTTTGACCTTTATGCACAGAAAAATCCACATCCTTTCCAACAGCAGTATCCGTAAGCACTTCCAACTCTTGTAAAATAGGTATCTCTTCATCCATGGACTTTAGCTTTAGCATTTCAGCAACACGCAAAGAAGCCTTAGTTACACTCTCAACCATATTTGCATCCATGTCCATCTTTGGCTCCTGTTCATCAAGGCTAGCAACTGCCCACATATCATCCTCAAGCACAATACTCACATCACAACGCTCTTCATCAGCCCAATCTACATGCATATCTTCTTGAGTATTGCCAACCCCCCCAGTATCATCATCCAAAGACTCCCCAGCACATAATGCATCAAATGGAAAAACATCCACATCATTCATCGCAGGTACCAGACCACCATCAAAGCTGTCCCAAGAAAATCCATAACAATAGGATCTTCCTCCATACTCCCCACATCCACATGGCAAGCCATCTTCACTTCATCACAATTCTCTACCCCATCCTCCTCCCTTGTAGAATCTGACAAAGAATCTTCCTTAAAGCATTCTATATCCAACTCCTCTTCCTTCTTATCATCAGCCAATCCCAAGGCATCATCCTCTTTGCTTCCCTGTGCATGCATGTCATCCAGATCCAAATGTAAATGATCTTCAATAGAGCCTTCCAAATCACTGTCATGTACAGCCATGACGTCCAAATTCAAAGAAGAATCCAATGGTAACTCCTCATCTGCAAAAGTCTCAAACCTTGACCCAGATTCCTCATCCTGCTTTTCATCCACCTTCACATGCTTTAAAGACTTTGGAAAAAAATCAGAAGGCACATAAAACATCCCCCTTTGCACCTGTATAGGCCTTTGAGGTTCCTGTCTAATCAAACTTTGCATAGAACTCTTATCCACCTCAACCAAATTTACATGCATATCCCTTGCAGACACAACACCTTCATACAGATAAATACCCATCTCCATATGCTTCAAAATCTTGCCTTCCTTTTCCCTAGCAACCCTAACTGCATCATCAAATGACTTGGGATTCTTCAACTCAACCCTGACCTTCAAATGGGGTAGCAAACCATCAATAAACAAGCTCTTTTTCAGAAACATAGGAGGAACTTCTTGCTTCAATGTCATACACCACTTACCCCATAGACATGTAAATACCTTCACAAAATCATCCAGTGATTGCCCATGGACCTGCTTCAAGATGCTCAACTCCTGCCAAAGCACACTAGGCTCCTCCACTTGCTGAAAATGCTCCAAAAGACCTTCTTTCAACTTGTCTACTAAGGTCAAAACACCATGTAGCTCATATGTCGCATCCTGTGCTTCAAAATCTTTAAAAGCCAGCTTCCAGCATCTCCCTTCAAGAAAATCTTTACTAGCTTCAAAACCTGCTCTTCATCTATAACATGATTGCTAATGCATGCCAACTCCATTTGCTCCAAGAAGTCAAACACATCTTCACTCTTTTTGCCCCATGAAATTCTGGATAAAACCACATCATGAAAACCTGTAACAATCCCTGAGCTCTCCTCAGTGGGGGCACCAGAAAGCCGTCGGAAATTTCGGACACGAAATCACTTGCCTCTATAGCTGTCCATCCAACAGCCTTGGAAACACTAACACCAACAAGGGCACCACCAGCCCCACAGGCTGGAACACTTCTCTCACGGTTCACCACACCACCCACACCAGAAAGACAGCACAAAATAGGGGCACCATAATCAAAGTAACACCCAACAATTAAATTCCCAGTCAACACTTCATACAAGCTTCTTCCGACACAAAAGCTTTACTCACACAACCTTACAAACACTTTGGCTTGGATTTACTGCCAAGGGAATTCGACCATGGCCTCATTGCCTCTAGAATTATGACCTTGCGTCTGACAACCAAGCCTCTTCAGCCTCAAACACATCAACACTAGAAGCCCCATTCATCTTGGCTAATCTCCCTCTCACCTTTCCTCAAAAACACATCACCTTTGCCCTCGAGCTTCCCCCTGAGACACCAACTGCAGCAGCTAATCAACAAAACACCCCACACATGAGCCCTTTCTCCCTCTGTTCAGTCACCAGTCATTGTAGGCAACCCCCACCTGTCTCCAAAAACCCAAGTCGGCACCTCTACTGCAGCCAACACCCAAAACTCAACGCCACCCTTCCTCTCTCCTTCACTGCCAGCTTTTCCCGTGGCAAAAACAGTGTGCTAAGAGGGCCCCTCTGCTTCGGTGCAGTCCCTCGCTCTCTTAGTGGAAGCGGCTCTCTTTTACAGCGGACTCTACCTTTGAGGCGGCTCCCCAGCCTGTCTCTCCAGCCTGTTGCAACACCTCCGAGGCTACCACCCGGCACAACCCTTCATCTCTCTCTCTTCTCTCTTCAGAGGCGGCCACCTGTACAGCGAGCTCCTCTTGCTTTTGTTACCAGAGGTGGCTCCCTCTGTCTGTCGCTACCAGCTTCCAGCACACTGCCAGTCCCTCAGTTGCCGCCACTCCAGTCATGTCCGCAGCCACAGCCATCCCTCTCTCTCTTCGTGGCGATCCTCAACTGGCCACCTTCGCTACCAGCTGCCGCGTCCCTCTTCTCTTGCGCTGTCAGCCATGCCGTCCACCAGCCCTGTCAGCGTCTTTCAATTGCCGCTAGTACTCGCCAGCACCACAGCCCTCTACCTTACCCAGGGCACCATCTCTTCTTCTCTACCAGCTCCAAAGGCGGCTACTGCAGCAGCACCTCCTAGGCGACTTTCCCAGCCCGTCGCCAGTCCACAAATCGGCACCTCTACTGCAGCCAATACCCAAAACTCAACGCCACCCTTCCTCTCTCCTTCACTGCCAGCTTCTCCCTCACGTTTCGAAGCTGCCATCCAACACAACCCTTCCTCACTGCATTCCTCCAGAGGCAGCTCCCTCAGCTCGTCTCTCCAACCAAAGGCGGCAGTCACCTCTCCAGCAAGCCCTCGACTCTCTTCATTCAAAGGCGGCCCCTTTCGTTGACGTCTCTTGGCTACAGCTCCTCGCCAGCTTCAAAGCAACCCACTCCAAACCCAACTCTCTCTCCCTCCTTCTCTCATCAGTGGCTGCATCAACACCAAAAACCAACTCTCGCACCTGTCGGTTGTGCCAGTCGCCAGCCTTCGTTAGCAGCCCGCCTTGCTCGCTCTGTATCCCCCGGCCTGCTCTGTCAACGTCTCCCAGCTGTCGTCAGCTGCGCCAACCCAAGCAAGAACAAAACCATTCCTCTATCCTTTGTTGCACACACCAAAGGCCGCCTGCAGCTGCAGCCCACACTTCAAAACCCCACGCCACGCTTCTCCCTTGCGCCTGCGTGCTGCTAGCCACGCCAGCCACCATCAAAACCAGGGACCCTACTCCCTCTCCTCTCTTCGCACTCCTTTGCGCCCCCTTTTTCCAGTACATCGGTGCCATCCTTTGTTGACGTACCCAGCCTGTCATCGCCAGCTATCCCCCCTGCCAGCCGTCTACCAGTTGTCGCTAGCACACGTAGCCACCTTTTTTTCCAGGACCTTCCAGATTAAGTTTATGCACACATTAAATTGCCCTCCTCAATAATAAATTGCCCTTATGCTTCCACACCTTCAAATACAACCCACGAGTGCCCACTTTATTTTCTTGGACGCATACACAAACAAAGCGGCCGAACAGCTGATACCACCTCCAGCAGCAGCAGCAGGCCACACTCCGGACAAGCCTGTACAAGCCTACAACAAAACCATCCACCCTGTACATCTGCCAAGGCATTCCAAAGCAAAACTCTCCACATGCCATGCAACCCATATGTACACAAGCCCAAAACACTTCTCAAATTTTTGCTTGACAATGGCATGGGGGAAGGGGCATAGGACGGCATGGGGGAAGGGGCTCAGCTATGTAGCCGGCTGGGCTGTGTTGACTCCACTGGGGTAATCTCAAAAGGTGTGGGGTTGGGGTGGTTTGGAGTCTGTAGTGCCGACTCCTAGGGGGTGTTTAGAGTACCCGTCATATAGCCGTATAACTCCCCAGGACTGGGAGGGTGCCCCAAAAGGTTATATAAGTCCCGAAAGATGGTCTCCCGAAGATCGGGTGAGCCTGAAGAGCTTCCTGGCCACATGATGAACTGGAAAAAAGAAAAAAAGAAGATTACTCAGCTGAGAAGATGAACTGAGAAGAGAAAAAGAGAGAATAATAGAGAAGGAAAGAGAGTAGAAAAGTCATGCATAGCGGGGATAAAAGAGAGGAGAAAGGAGAGGAAGAGAGAGGAGAAAAAGAGGGGATAAAAGAGAGAAAAAGAGAGGAGAATAGAGAAAAAGAGAGGAGAAAAAGAGAGAGTAGATAAGAGAGAAAAAGAGAGACGAAAAGAGAAGGAAAGAGAGGATAAAAGTGAGAAGGAAAAAGAGAGGAAAATATAGAGTGCAATCCATTTTTTCAATCATGCTTTCCCTTTCCATCATTCATGCAATCCCCTTCTTCAATCATACAATCCATTTCCATCATTCATGCGATCTCTTTCTTCATTCATGCAATCACTTATTTCTATGAAAGGAGAGGAAAAGAGAGGAGAAAAGAGAGAAAAAGTGGGGATAAAAGAGAGGAGAAAGGAGAGGAAAAGAGAGGAGAAAAAAAGACAGAAAAAGAGGAGAAAAACAGCGTCTATCTTTGCGTATAACAGCGCATCTATAGACGCGGCTATGGTATTACAACACAGAGTAGACGCGTCTATAGACGCGCTCTTAGACACGCTTTTAGATGTGCTCTCAGATTCATCTATAGACGCGCTCTGACAGAGACGGACTATTCTAAAAACTCAAAACGGACATGCGCCTGACACAAAAGCACAACAGTTGTACCAAAAACATTCGTTTCAAAGAGAGCAACAAAGGACGAATCCAAAGAGAACAACTTTAGAAGATCAACCCTAAAGATACTTACCTTTGATAGAGGTATGGAAGCTTCTTGTCCTTCAAAGCTGCTTCTCTTTCTTCTCTTCCTTGTTCACCCTCTTCTCTTGTGTGCTTGGAGATGATTGTGTAAGCTTGGAGATAAGTGTGGGTGCTTGAAGATAAGTGTAGATGCTAGGCTGTGGATCTCTTAATAGCAAAGCAAGTTCAACATCATGAAAAAGAGGTAAGTGCTTTTCTATCTTTCCTCTTTTTCCTCTATTATTATTGCACCCTTGGGTGCTGGGGATTTGTTTTATAGGTTTGTGCATAAGCTTTATGCATGCTTTATGCATAAGCCTCATGCATAGCTTTATCCATAAGGCCTCATGCATAGCTTTATACTAGGCTTTATGCATAAGGCCTCATGCATGCTTTATGTGCATAGTTTTATGCTTAAGGCCTTATGATGAATAGTGCTTTATACATAAGCCTTATGCATAAGCTTTATGCATAAGGCCTCATGCATAAAGCATTATGCTTAAAGCTTTATTATGCACAAGGCCTCATGCATAAAGCTTTATGCATAAGGCCTCATGCATGCTTTATGCATAACCTTTAGCATAGCTTGCATAAGGCTTAGGGCTTACAAGGGGCTTGCATAGTGGCATAGCTTGCATAAACTTTTATATGTATACATTACTAATCTTTTCCTTACCCTTTTGTTGGTTTTGTAGGTCCTCTAATCTCCTCTTTCAATATCACGAAAAGTAGGTAAGTGCTTTCATATCTTTCCTCTATTATTATTGCACCCCTTGGGTGCTGGGGATTTGTTTTGTAGGTTTGCTCATAAGCTTTATGCATAATGCTTTATAAACAATTCTCATGCATGCATTATGCATAAGGCCTCATGCATAAGCTTTATGCATAAGGCCTCATGCATAGTTCAAGTTTATGCTTAAGGCCTCATGCATAGCTTTATGCATAAGATCTATGCATAAGGCCTCATGCATAGTTTTATTCTTAAGGCCTCATAGTTTTATTCTTAAGGCCTCATGTTTAAGGCCTTATGCATAGTGCTTTATGCATAAGGCCTCATGTTTAAGGCCTTATGCATAGTGCTTTATGCATAAGGTCTCATGCATAGCTTTATGCTTAAGGCCTTATGCATAGTGCTTTACGCATAAGGTCTCATGCATAGTTTTATGCTTAAGGCCTCATGCATAGTGCTTTATGCATAAGCTTTATGCCTAAGGCCTCATGCATAGCTTTATGCATACTATGCATAATGCTTTATGCAAGGCTTGCGTAATGGTTTACATAAGGCTTGCATAACGCATAGTACTTTAAACATAATGTATACTGTTTTAAGCTTATGCATAGTACCTTAAACATAATGCTTGCATAATATTTTTAAATATTCTCTTTGTTTGTATAGATGTGGCATGGGTCCTCGTCCTTTTGTCACAGACCCACAGGTTGAGGCTCTCATCGAGTCTCAACGACGGTTTGCTAGGGAGGTAGAGGGCATCTTTGGCTATACTCTCACCCCTGAGCAGTTGGCAGCCTATGCAGCAGGCACCCCTTTACCATCAGGTCTGTCCACAGCCCAACAGAGTCCCTTGCCAGGCACTTTACCCTTGCCAGGCACTTCACCTGCCTTTACATTCACCCCTCATCCATCAGCCCCAGTTAGTGCTATAGCATCTCCTACATCTCAACCTTCACACACGAGATGTGACACCTCACAATTATCATGGCTCTCATGAGAGTGGCAGTCGTCGTCGTAGAGGGAGGGTAGTCGTGGAGATAGTGGCGATCGTACCTCACGTCGCACTAGCAGTGAGAGTGGAGATAGAGGAGATAGAGGATGCCTAGGGCAGCGCTTTGGGGGTGGGGATAGTTCTTCTTCAGAGTCACCACCACATCATGGTGATATATCATATTATGATATCATAGATGTGGGTGGCATAGTTGATGACTCTTGTGTGGGAAAGAGGTGGTAAACTACTTATGCCAAGTAGTTTTTGAACACTATAAAGGCTACTTTAAACATTTTAAGAAACAAAGGGAGAGCTTAGTGGATGATTGCATTAAAGCTGTCCCCATAGGAAGTATCCATAAGGCTGCTTTAAACATTTTAAGCAGCAAAGGGAGAGCTTAGTGGATGACTGCATTAAAGCTGTCCCCATAGGAAGTATCCTAAAGGCTGCTTTAAGCATTTTAAGCAGCAAAGGGAGAGCTTAGTGGATGACTGCGTTAAAGCTGTCCATAGGAAGTATCCTAATCCCACGACCAAAGGTTCAACAGTAGATGGGCGCGACATAAAATCAAAGACATACTGAAGAATAGGAGGTCTCTATAGTAAGGAGACATGCAAAGGAGGAGAAAGTCCAAATAGATGCCTGTCAAAATGAACACGGTAAGCCATCTACTAATCATAAGGGTGAGTGGAAGAAAGCCAAGAAGGAGATCTTAGAATAAATAGTGAACCAGCAACAAAGAGAAGCGCAGTGAATACAAATGGAGTGATATGGATCGTCGCACGGATCTGAAGGTCGTGCATCATGGGAGGCCAAGTTTGTATGTATAGTGTAACTTCATATCTTCTCTTTGTATTCTCTCTATTTGAGTTGTGTTATAATGTTTGTCTTGTGAAGTAGTAGTCACCCGCTAGTTTTTCCTCATGTATAGTTTTGGTTTATGTAACTATGTTTCTTTTTCAAGCCTCATGTGGCTACCATCATGTATGGACAATTTCTTGGATGATATAAGATGAAATTTTTCATCTTCTTTATATATCTATGTTTTTATTCAAGCCTTATGTGGCTACGATCATGTATGGATAAATTTTTGGACATAAAATATAATTTCTCATCTTCTTTAATCAATATTCAAAGTGTGTTCACAAATCTTTTTGTGCATATCTATCTTTAATTTAAGTTTTTATGTTGATATCTCTGCTGATCTTCATTCGTCTATGTACAAGTAAGAAAAACCTTAATCTAGAGAGCTGCCTGTGCAGAAAATGCAGCTGTACATGTGCACAAGCAGCTTTCTGCTTTCTGCTGAAAGTTTTTTTAAATTCTAGAGCGCGTCTATATGTGCATCTATAATGGAGGCTATAAGCGTGTCTATATGTGCATCTATAATGGAGGCTATAAGCACGTCTATATGTGCGTCTATAATGGAGGCTATAAGCGTGTCTATATGCACGTCTATACGTGTGTCTATATGCACGTCTATACACGTGTCTATAAGCGCATCTATACTGATATAGACGGGCTTATAGATGCACATATAGGTGCCTTTTGTTGGTAGATGTGATTTTAGATGCGCTTATAAACGCGCCCATAACATTTTAAACCATGTTGTCAAAACGTATCTATAAACGCGCCTATGATCGCTTTTCCTTGTTGGATGCTGTTCTATGTAGGAGTTTCACTTTGGAGTCATTCATCGACCAGGATCGTAGCACATAGTAGTAGATTATCTTTCAAGACTGCATTCAAGAGAATAAGCTACAGGAGTGGATGACAAGTTTTTGGATGCATCACTTTTTGATGTTTCAAATGAAGTGGATGCAGTTCCTGATGCGGTTCTGCCTCTTCCGTGCCTTGGACATGGTACGATTTTTTGTCTAGGTGCTATGCCAACTCATTTGATGAAGGATCAGTGGAGGCAGCTCGCGTTGTGGAGTCGTTCCTTTGAAGTCTGTATTGGAGAATTGTACTACCGCAATGTTGCCGATGTGCTGTTGTGATGTGTACTACCACAAGATCAGGAGGCCGTGTTGCGGGAAGCGCATTGCGGAGTCTCGGGAGGAAAATTTTTGGGGAATATTACTACAGGCAGAGTCTTGCAAGCTAGCTTGTGGTGGCCAACAGTCTATTTTGATGCACAGCAGTTCGCACGCGGAAATGCGATGTGTGCCAGAGGATGGGCCAGCCATCACAGAGAGACCGCATGCCTTTACACCAGATATTGCCACTTGAGCCTTTTCAGAAGTGGGGTTTGGATTTCATTGGGCCTTTTAAACCTGTAGCACAGCGAAGACAAGAAACCAGTATATTCTGACAAGAACAGATTACTGCAATAAAAGTGGGTGGAAGCTTGGGTGTTGTGGAACAACTCTGCTCTTTCAGTGGGGCAAAGTGTCTATACGAGGATGTATTCACTCGTTTTGGCTTTCCGGTGGAGCTCGTCAATGATCAAGGAGGTTATTTTATCAGTAAAGTGATCAAGCAAATGATAAGATTTTATCTGATTCTTCATAAGAAGTCATCCCCCTACTATCCGCATGCCAATGGATTGGATGAATCATCCAATAAGCAGATTGTGCATATTCTGACGAAGCTCGTAAAGCAAGCATCGTAAGGATTGGGATGTTAAGCTTCCGTTAGCATTTTGGGTATATTGCACAGCTTACAAGGTGGCAACTGGATTAACCCCTTTCAAGCTGGCTTTTGGCATGGAGGCTATCACACCGGTCGAGTTTGTTTTGCCGAGTTTGCGAATTGCGGTGGAAGTTAAATTGCTGTGCCAGTAGAGTCCTTAGTATATCGACTAGAAGTCTTGAGCTCATTAAATGAAGATCGGCTCGGAGTTTTTACTGGGTGTAGGAACTCCAAAATCGAAGGAAGTGTCAGGTGGATCAGCACTCGAAGAAAAAGATTTTTCAAAAAGGGCATTTAGATTTGGTGTTCACAATACTCGCATGGGGAAGTTGCTCGGCAAGATGAAGTTGCGGTGGTTCACTCCTATTTGGATATATGCTACTTGTGGGGCCACTTCATTATTTTTAGCAAACTTACAGGGTGAAGTTTTATCCTCTCCAGTTAATGGGTTCCGGTTGCAACATTATCATGCGACGGCACCTATTCAATGCCCTTTTCTAGTTTTCGAGGAGGCAGAAGTCTCTTTCATGATGATATCTTTAAAAATAATGAGGAGAAAGATTCAATCTTGGATTCTGCTCGAGTTTTGAGAAAAGATGTGAATGCGGATGTGGACAGCTGTGCGACTTGTTGCATGCAAAGGGACAAATTATATTTTTGGATTTTCACTTTTGCATTCACGTACCTTCTTGCTTCTTTGAGCGTTCTACGAGTTCTTTGCTCTTCCGTGCGCTTTTCTGTGTCTGCAAGCATGATGGCCCTGGTGTAGTTTCTACTGTTGACTCCAATTCATAACCTTCAGCTACCCGTTTATTGATGCTTGGCTAAAGGACATGCGCATGAGCGAGTGCCAATGCATCCTATGCATATCGGTTGTTGTCGTAGCTTTAGGGCGGTGACATGGTGGAAATTAATGGTGAAGTCAGAGAGAGCTGACTGTGCAGCTTATCCCCATGAATGTCTTTCATTACCTCTAGATGGTGCCATCCAAGCTATCCAGATGGTGCCATCCAAGCTATCCAGATGGTGCCATCCAAGCTATCCAAATGGTGACTGCAGAGGAGATGGAGGCAGAGTTTGGGCCGAGAGTTAGTAGAGAGTATAAATTATCTGGCTACACCATTGTAGGAGTTAGGGATTACTATAGGTGGTTCTCAGAAGCCATTTGGTTGCAAGACAAGACCTACAGTATCTCTGTGTGGGTTAAGAGTTTCTTGAAGTCAGCAGAATATGGCACTGTTTCTTCCCGGGCCCAAGTACTGAAGGATAGGATTCGCTTTGAAGGACAACAAGTTTGTGCGTAGGCTGCAAGGGGAGCAGCAGTAAATTCTAAAGTAGGGCAGATTTTACAGATATTGTTTCCTGTGGAGCCCACTTTCGTGGTTTCTATGCGCCCTTTTTGCCATTTCTCAGGGCCTTTCTCTATCAGTGCTGAGGTAACAGTGGTAGTTTCTAATGGCACCAATCACACAGGCGGTATTTTGTAGCCTTGCTCAATATTGTTTCCCCTGTGCCGCTGACTGTTGAATCAAGCAAGGCTCAGAGGTCTGAGAGCCATGTAGATACTCCACCAGTTTCTAAAGTGTCTGGAGATATGCCTGTTTTGCTAGTTTCTACAGTTGGATTTGTATCAGAGACAGTTGCACCTGCTGTATCTACCTCGGTGTGGCTTAGTTTGGAAATGACACCATCGGGCGTCTCTGCTCTTGATCGATGGCACAAGCAAGTGCGGCAGAAGATGCTGTCCTGCTAAGAGGGTATAAGTGCGTTACACATGAGAAGAGATAGTATCACATGACTCCAAAGAGGGAGGTTATAGTTCACTATGGCATGTGGTCCATGATGTTGATTTGAGACCAAATGGATTGAATTCACCAATTCCCAATCCAAATTGTAAGTGATGTGGATCATCCTTGAATTCTAACCACTTCTCTTTTGTGTATTGCCATGATATACATGAGAGAGAGAGAGAGAGAGAGAGTGAGAGGAAGAGAGAGAGGAAGAGACAAGAGGGAGTGAGAATGAGAAAGAGGATGAGCAAGAGAGTACAAAGATAGCGAGGAAGAGAAGGTTAGTGTGTCTATGAGAGAGAGAGAGAGAGAGAGAGAGAGAGAGAGAGAGAGAGAGAGAGAGGTAGTGAGGTAAAGAGATAATTATGAGAGGTTTGTGTATTTTTCTCTCCAAAGTATTAGAGAGAGAGTGAGAGGAAGAGAGAAGAGAGAAGAGGTAGTGAGAATGAGAGAGAGGATGAGCAAGAGAGTAGAGAGATAGCAAGAGGAAGAGAGGGTTAGTGTGTGCCTATGAGAGAGAGAGAGAGAGAGAGAGAGAGAGAGAGAGGTAGTGACTCGGTAGATGAGAGGTTTCTGCATTTTTTCTCCAAAGGATTAGAGAGAGAGTAAGAGGAAGAGAGAAGAGGGAGTGAGAATGAGAGAGAGGATGAGCAAGAGAGGAGAGAGATAGAAGAGGGAGAAAAGGAGATATGGAGGTATAGAAAATAGAGAGAGTGTGTCAATGAAAAGAGTGAGGTTTGAGAGAGAGAGAGAGAGAGAGAGAGAGAGAGTTTGAGAAAGAAAGAGTGTCTGAGAAAGAGAAAGAGAGATCAAGTGAGAGATTCACAAAGAACAAGAAGAAAAGGACGCATAGGGGTAGAGAGAGGGGGGATAGAGAGAGTGTGTGTATATTGAGAGAGAGCCAAGCTAGATAGAGAGAGAGAGAGAGAGAGAGAGAGAGAGAGAGAGAGAGAGAAGTAAGCAAATGTGTTTATGCATGAGAGAGAAAGAGAAAAGTAAGCGAATGTGTTTATGCATGAGAGAGAGACACGGAGAGAGAGATTAGAGAGGGTTAGTGTGTGCGTATGAGAGAGAGAGAGAGAGGAGATATGGAGGTATAGAACATAGAGAGAGTGTGTTAAGGAAAAGAGTGAGGTTTGAGAGAGAGAGAGTGTGTGTGAGAAAGAAAGAGAGAGTGTGTGAGAAAGGTAAAGAGAGATCAAGTGAGAGATTCACAAAGAACGAGGAGGAAAGGCAGCATAGGGGTAGAGAGAGGGGGGATAGAGAGAGTGTGTATATATTGAGAGAGAGCCAAGCTAGAGAGAGAGAGAGAGAGAGAGAGAGAGAGAGAGAGAGAGAGAGAAGTAAGCGAATGTGTTTATGCATAAGAGAGACAAAGATAGAAGCAAGCGAATGTGTTAATGCATGAGAGAGAGACACCGAGAGATAGATTAGAGAGAGAGAGAAAGAGAGAGAGAGAGATTGAGAGATAGAAGAGGGAGAAAAGGAGATATGGAGGTATAGAACATAGAGAGAGTGTGTGCCTATGAAAGAGAGAGGGAGAGAGAGAGAGAGAGAGAGAGAGAGAGAGAGGTAGAGAGATAATTATGAGAGCTTTGTGCAATTTTCTCTCAAAATGATTAGAGAGAGAGTGAGAGGAACGTTCCCTTTTATTACCTTACTCTGTCAATTTATTTATCTCACTCACACACAAACCCACCACACACATATACATTTAGATACCCTAAACCCTAAATCCTAAACCATAAATCCCTAAATCCTTAACCAGAAATCCCTAAAACCTAAAACCTAAAGCCCAAACCCTCAACCTTGGAGGTCCCTAAACCCTAAACCCTAAACTTAAACCCCAAACTCTAAACCCCAGACTCGAAACCCTAAACCCTAAAACGTAGACCCTACACCCTACGCTGTTCACTGTAGACCCTATACCCTAAACCCTAGCCCCTAGCCCCTAGACCCAAAACCCAAAACCCTAGACCTAAACCCTAAATTCTAACTTATAAACCCTAAATCGTAAACCCTAGACCCTAGACCCTAAACCCTAAACGTTAGATCCTAGATCCTAGACACTAGACCCTATACCCAAAACCCTAGACCTAAAACCCTAAACCCTAAACCTTGATTTCTAACGCCCGAAACCCTAAGCCATAAAACACTAAAACCCTAAACTCTAGACCCTAGACCCTACATCCTAAACCTTAAACCCTAAACCCTAATCCCTAAAATCCTAAACCCTAAACCCTAAACCCTAAACCCTAGACCTTAGAGCCTAAACCCTAAACCGAAAATCTATGTCCCAATCCCTAAACCCTAATCTCTAAATCCTAAACCCTGAACCGTACACCCCAGACCCTAGACCCTAAACCCTAAATCCTATGTCCCAATCCTTAAACCTTAATCCCTAAATCTTAAACCCTAAACCTTAAACCCTAATCCCTAAATTCTAAACCCTGAAACCCTAACTCACAAACTCTATATCCTAAACTTCAAACCCTATACCCTAATTCTCACCCCTAAAACCCT
Organism: Cibotium barometz; assembly: GCF_041138505.1. NCBI lineage: Eukaryota > Viridiplantae > Streptophyta > Polypodiopsida > Cyatheales > Cibotiaceae > Cibotium > Cibotium barometz. The sequence goes on along the minus strand of NC_141080.1, from coordinate 38,349,616 downwards.
AAGCCCTAAAACAATAAATCCTTAGCCCTTGAAACCTAAGACCCAAGACCCTAGACCCCCCTAGACCCTAGACCCCAAATCCTAAAACCCTAGACCCTAGACCCTAAACCCGAAATCCTATCTCCCAATCCCTAAACCCTAATCCCTAAATCCTAAACCCTAAACTCTAAACCAAAAACCCTAAACCCTATACCAAAAACCCTAGACCATAAACCCTAAATCCTATGTCCCAATCCCTAAACCCTAATATCTAAATCCTAAACCGTAAAATCCTACACCCTAATCCCAAAACTCTATACGCTAGACACTAAACCTTAAAATCATTTCAACATTGCTATAATAATCAAGTCATTTGCATAGATATAGATATCAAGTCGTAATTAAGGGTTCAATCAGTCTCTTTTCCGGACCCTTCCACCGCATCATGTTCCTAACGTCAGCCTCCATAATGTATGAATTTCCGCGGTAGTTCGTGACTTTTTCAGAATTCCAACCTCAATTTCTTAATTTTCAAAGAGGAATTAATTTGATCTGCAGACAGCTTAAGAAAAAGAAGGCTGGAATTCCGTTTAGTGCACGTAGTTAACTGATGTGTCTTTTTTTGCTTTCATACCCAACGTCTATCCTGGCGACTCAGCTGGCACGCGATGATGACGTCTGCTATGGCCTGAGGTGGAGTTGAGATGCCCATATAAGTGGATGGAGCATGAGTGACACACAGTGGGGGGGCAAAAATTGGCACAAGAGATGGCAAGCTTGATCACCCTTAGTTGTTCACTATTGTTTATTCTCTGTACTGTGTATTTGGCTTCTGCAGCTGCGCCTAGCTTAGATGAAGTCCAAGCGCTGATTATGTTTAGAAAAGGCATTACTCAAGATCCCTTCAGATGGCTGGCTTCTTGGTCTGTCGAAGGTGATCACAATGCTTCAGGCCCATGCGGCTCCTTAGCTAATAATCAGAAATATGTAGCACCTTGGGATGGGATCTTGTGCGATGCCGGATAGATTGCAAAGGCCCCGGGGTTTGGCAGCTGTGTGTGTGCCCCACGATTCGGCACCATTTACAAGCTGGAGGACCTGCAGTGGAGCCCAACAAAATTCGGTTGTTACACAAGGCATTCCTATATAGTAAAGTTGAATCTATCCAGCAAATTTGGACAAATTTGCTAGATGTCAAACACACATTTTTCTTATTTAATATAGTAAACATGATTTCCTATATATTGATCTAGCAAATTACATTATCTATCTAGCAAATAAATGGTTCCTATATAGAAAATGGCAATATCTACATAGAAAACGACTTTACAACTAGTAATTTCTATATAGGAATTGTGAATATCTGTATAGGAAATTAATCTTACAACTAGTAAATAGGTTTTCCCTGTATAGCAAACAATATTTTCTATATAGCATTGTGAATTGTCTACATAGTAAATGATAATGGTCATATAGAAAACCCACTCACAACTAGCAAAGAAATGAAGTCTAGCAAATTCGAATACCTATATAGGAAATATAACTTTCATCTAGTAAACTAGTGATCTCTATATAGCAAAAATAATAACATCTATATAGCTAAGAACTCACAATGTATATAATTATATGGTCTTTAATTAAAGGTTTCAATCTTCGTCGTGAAGGAATTCAAGTATATTAGAATTAAGAAAGAAATTAATCTACATAAATTTAATATTCATTATATTTTTTAAAAGGATATTATATTTATGATTAATAAGCTTTGTGTAAAAAACTTGTATTGAGAGAGAGCCAAGCTAGCGAGAGCGAGAGAGAGAGAGAGAGAGAGAGAGAGAGAGTTTATGCATGAGAGAGAGAAAGATAGAAGTAAGCGAATGTGCTTATGCATGAGAGAGAGATAGAGAGGATGAGCAAGAGAGATAGCAAGAGGAAGAGAGGGTTAGTGTGTGCCTATGAGAGAGAGAGAGAGAGAGAGGTAGTGAGGTAGAGAGATAACTATGAGAGGTTTGTGCATTTTTTCTCCAAAGGATTAGAGAGAGAGTAAGAGGAAGAGAGAAGAGGGAGTGAGAATGAGAGAGAGGATGAGCAAGAGAGGAGAGAGATAGAAGAGGGAGAAAAGGAGATATGGAGGTATAGAAAATAGAGAGAGTGTGTCAATGAAAAGAGTGAGGTTTGAGAGAGAGAGAGAGAGAGAGTTTTAGAAAGAAAGAGTGTCTGAGAAAGAGAAAGAGGGATCAAGTGAGAGAGTCACAAAGAACAAGAAGAAAAGGACGCATAGAGGTAGAGAGAGAGGTGATGACCCCTGGATCGAAGCCATTTTTAGCAATTTTTAGGGTTTAAACAGGGTTAATTGTGGTTATTTTAGGTGCATTTTCATGGTATTTGAAAGCATATGTGTGTGGAATGTCATGGTGTATTTGCATGCATCATGATTGTCGATGTTGTCCATTGGTGTAAGCACATTGCATGGGAATGGTGACGATTAATACTATTTTGTACATAAAGAGGAGGTTGTATGTAAGTGGGTAGAGAGAAGAGAGAGATCGAGGGGAGAGAACGAGGGTTAGTATGATGAGTTTCGAATTCAAGCTTTGAGGATGGTTAGGTGGGAACACAAATTTGTAGACCTTAATGTGGTTATAAATGAAAAAATTCCAAATTAAAAAAATGGAGGGGTGGGTAGTTTTAGCACCCGTTGGTACCCTCTTGAAAGAATATAAGAGAAAGAGAGAGGGAACATTTCTTTCTCCATCAAGCGCTTCTTTCTCTGGCTGGCATAAAGAACACGAGGAGGAGGAGGAGGAGGTAAGCCTGCACGTTTGCTTGTTTGTTAATTCTGTACATAAAGAGAGAGTATGGGTGTGTGCGTGTCTTGTATGGAAGTTGGCCGCCTGCGCATCACAAGGAGGGGGCACACGCAAGAGGCGACGGAGGCCTCTGTGGTCAACGGTGGCGATGGCCAGCGATGGCGGGTGTAGAGAGCACGTAAGGGAGGCCGGCCCATGGGCCTTGCGCCAGGGCTGCCAGTGTAACGCAGCGGAGGCCGAACCCTTGCGCATGGAGAAGGCGGGTTGGCTGCCTGTATGTAGAAGGAGGAGGGATGGCTGTTGCGCGTAGGCCAAGCCCGACGGATTGGGCTAGTCGTCTGCGCGTGGCCCATGTGCATGGAGAGACCCCACGAAGGACATGGAGGAGCGGCACCTATGCAACACGAAGTAAGCATAGGTGTTTATGCATGAGAGAGAGAGAGAATGTGTTTATGCATGAGAGAGAGAAAGATAGAAGTAAGCTTTGTGTAAAAAACTTGTATTGAGAGAGAGCCAAGCTAGAGAGAGAGAGAGAGAGAGAGAGTGTTTATGCATGAGCGAGAGAAAGATAGAAGTAAGCGAATGTGTTTATGCATGAGAGAGAGATTAGAGAGAGAGTGAGAGGAAGAGAGAGAGGAAGAGACAAGAGGGAGTGAGAATGAGAGAGAGGATAACCAAGAGAGTACAAAGATAGCGAGGAAGAGAGGGTTAGTGTGTCTATGAGAGAGAGAGAGAGAGAGAGAGAGAGAGAGAGAGAGGGAGGGAGAGAGAGAGGTAGTCAGGTAGAGAGATAATTATGAGAGGTTTGTGCATTTTTCTCTCCAAAGGATTATTCACTTAGGAAAAATTATGCCTTATGGATTTGTTTTACGTTTCACTTTAGAAAACATTATACCTTATGGATTTGTCTTCTATTTCACTTATGAAACATTATGTAAACTTATTTTTGGATGATTATTTAACTACGCATCATTCTGTTACTTACTCTCTTGAAAGTATGTCTTTGTGGCTTATAGATTTTTCTTATGTTTCACTTAAGAAAAAAATTATATACTGATTTTTTGAAAAAATATTTAACTGCATTCCACCCTTTAATTTGTATCCATGAAAGTACATCTGTGTGCCTTATGCATTTTTATTATGTTTCACTTTAACAACAAAAAATAAATATTTATATTTTTTGGTTGTGCATGTGTGAGAACACATATTAAAAAGCGAGATTGAGAGATAGAAGATGGAGAAAAGGAGATATGGAGGTATAGAACATAGAGAGAGTGTGTCAAGGAAAGAGTGAGGTTTGAGAGAGAGAGAGTGTGTGTGAGAAAGAAAGAGAGAGTGGGTGAGAAAGATAAAGAGAGATCAAGTGAGAGATTCACAAAGAACGAGGAGGAAAGGAGGCATAGGGGTAGAGAGAGGGGGGGATAAAGAGAGTGTGTATATTGAGAGAGAGCCAAGCTAGAGAGAGACAGAGAGAGAGAGAGAGACAGAGAGAGAGAGAGAGAGAGAAGTAAGCGAATGTGTTTATGCATGAGAGAGAGAAAGATAGAAGCAAGCAAATGTGTTAATGCATGAGAGAGACACCAAGAGATAGATTAGAGAGAGAGAAACTCTATACCCTAGACACTAAACCTTAAAATCATGTCATCATTTTATAATGTTTTACTTTAGCAAAAAAATGTATTCTTATTTTTTAGGATAATTATTTAACTACACTCCATTCTTTAATTTGCACTTAGAAAAGTTTGTCATTGTTCCTTATGGACTTCTCTTGTGTTTCACTTAGGCAAAACACTTTTATTTAATAATTATTCTTTGATTTGCAAAACTCTCCACTTCTTTGATTTCCACACAAGAAAGTACATCTTTGTACCTTATGGATTCCTCTTATGTTTCACTTAAGAAAAATTTTATATACCTTTTTTGGATAATTATTTTAACTAACCAATTCTTGGGTGGTTGCAAGATGAGGTTATCTAGTTTCATGTAGTGGGCGCCCTTGGCTTTAGCTGGAAAACAGGCATTTTTTTAAGAAGAATAGCCAATCTCTCATAGTTAGCCAAGGAGTTTCACTTCAAGGTCTTCTAATGAAACATCATATGCAAAGTTGGGCACCTAAAACTATAATCTGATCGAATATCTAATAATTGCAAATCCCCTTTTCTTTGGGAACCAAGTTTGTATACAGGCCCTGTCCTAGGTTTAGACAGGTACAGTGAATGTGAGTAAATTGCCTATAACTTTTACATTATTACTCATATGATGTTCCCACTTTGCATATCACAAATACAAATAACATAGAGCTTAACTTGATTTATCGAGTAATTTTTGATGTGTTCTACTATTTTCTATATTATTTAAAAGATATTAGAATTGTTAAAAAACATACTATTTTATCCTCCCACCACATCTACCATTTAAAATGCTCAAATTGTATGGATCTAGTGATGATTAGATTGGGAAAGATTAGTATAATGTGGGTATAAGGTAAAATTATTATTATGACTGTCAGAGGCCCATTGAATCAATAGTAATTTAATTCTAGAAAATTAAATATTGAATCTTTCAATCTAAAAACTCAAGGGATCAATGCTCTTGTTGCCATGAATTTATTAAAAAAAAATTGGCTTGATTTGAGTATGGGAAGGTCCATTTTCAATCCTCCCAAGTGAAAATTCCCATATTGTGTCCACTCTCCCCTTTTCAAGTCTAAAACCAATCCTAGTTAGGTTTGGAAATCTAGGCTTGGTAAACTTCACAGCTTAGGTTTCATTCCATGTGTGAGGCTTGGGTAGGCACAAATCTTATATATGCATGCCACTTTATGTCCACATGAGCATCGAGAGGATCCACATAAGCAGCTTGCCACCTCAGCTTGCCACCTCCACCCTCCATGTCAACATGGTCAACCTAGTTGACTCCCCACCTCATCATCCTAGTCATCATTAATACCACATCATCTTGCCACCTTTGCATGCCACCTCGCACATGGTGACATGGCATGCCATATCATGGAATTGCCACATCAACCATAATAGTGCCGCATGTCAAGAGAATGCCACGTGTCATGCACGCTTGTGACACGTGGCATCTCCTTCCCACCTCCCCTCTTTTTTCAAAGATATATTTTTGGAAAAGTTAATTTAGTAATTTAGAGAAATAGAATATAGAAATTTAAATAATAAAATATATGTAACTTATTAAATAAAAGAATTTAAAATCACTAATTTTAAAGGATTATATTTTGGGATTAGATCAATAAAAATATTATTAAAGATCATATTATTAATTTAAAAAAAATAAATTTTTTAATTTTATATTTCTTGAAAATTTTTTTATGTAGGATAAACCTTTGAATAAAATTTGAAAAAAATACTTTATTTAAAAAAAAGCAGTTATATAATTATAAAATAAAAGATATCTTTAAAGATATATTTATATATCTAGTAATGATAAATATTTAGACTTGTTAATAAATATTATAAATAATATTGATTTTTAAGTGGATAATAGTTTATCTTTAATTATCTTTATGTTTATCTTAGTTATCCAATCAATCTTAGATAGGAAATCCAATGAGATTTGAAGTGGATAACCTATTTTTCCTGTATAATCACACATCTCTAGTACTATCCCACACTTATCTCTAGTACTATCCCATCATTGAGCCTTTATAATATTTTCTCTCTTAGCTTCCTTGAGAATGGGTTCTCAAAGTCGTAGGAGTCGGAAACGTGATAGGACTAGACTCCCCCCCATCCACCAAGTTCAAGAGGAGGAGAGGAGAAGGGTAGCTCGTGAGAGAAAGAGAGAGTGGAGAGCACGTCAACGAGCAACACCTTCCGTTGGCGATGATCCAAGCCTTGCTCCTCCTCTTCCACTTTCTCTCCCTTCGCCCTCTTCCCCCCCACTACCCCTTAGTTTAGATAATCCACATGAACCCGCCCTTCTTGAGTCCTCTCTTCTACAAGAACCCACCCCCCCTCCTTTGGGCGCCCTTCGTGTGGATAGGAAAGAACTATCAAAGTCAGGGGCACATCCTCGTGCCCATGCAATCTTCCATTCCTATTTCAAAGACCTCATGCCTTCATCACAGGCATGCGTGCTTGATGCTTTGATTGATCTGCCCAACATGGCCAACTACAGGGCGCTTTCCGACATTGGAGGTCGAAGAGAGAGGAGAGCTGGCATGGCGGTGCTACAAAGTGTTCGTCATTCCTATATAGTTAACAAGAAGAGGAACTCTACGGACGCTTTGGCTGCTCGACGGGCTATTGTGGCAGCCATAAGTAGCTCCCAAATGAAGGGTAAGGTTAGTGCCACATCTGGCATCCTTTCCATAGCACCACACGCACTTAGAGTTGGGTCTATTAGGCGACAAAGTTTAGATGCCAATGAGGTTGGTGCTATGTGGGCGAGTAGTGGTCGTGTAGCTAGGCATGATCGCCTACTAGATGAAACCACTAGAACCTTGATAGAAAGTTTTTGGGAGGAGAATTGTCGTGCATCGCCAGTTTTCAAGAAAGCTTTGCGTAAGAGAGTGACAAGAGGAGTGTTCATTGACAAGAGGAGTGACAAGAGGAGTGTTCATTGAGCACGGTGCTTGCTTTCTTGAAATGACCCAAACTGAGTTGTATTCTCAGTTTGTGGCTTCGTATCCAGAGCTTAAAATTGGGCAAAGGTCATTTGAGGGGTGTAAGCCTTGGTTTGTGAGGTACTCACGTCAGCGTGACACATGTTGTTGTCGCTACCATGTTGAGTTCAAACTTTTTTATGATGTGTTCCGTTCTCTTAGTGGGCATAGAGAGTTGCCTCGTAGTCCACGTGATTTCATCCACTCTCTTTTGTGTGCACGCACGGAGGATGCCCAGTTCCATAGGATGCCTTGTGTGGAGAGCAATTGCACATCATGTGGTTCACTTGCACATCTACAGATGGTAGATCTTGATGCAAGTGACCAAGAGATAGTGGCATGGCAACGTTATGAGTATGTGACACACCAGCTCCAGAGTGGTGGACAATCCAGGAAGTTGCAGCTCGTGGACAAACATACACCACGTTGTCACTTCACAGCCACATTTAGGGAGCAGATCTACCCCTACATACGGCACAGTCATTGTGCCAAGTGGCAGGATCGTCAGTTCCGAGCATGCCTAGCAGAGTTTCCTATTGGTGTGGTCGTCTCTGTGATTGATTTTGCAGAGAACTACACTTTCACACCTTTTCAGGAGATACAATCTGAGTATTACTTCTCAGAGTAGGTAATGGTTATATTTTGTAATATTTGTTTTATGTTTGAGCTACATTACATAATTGATTTTTTGTGTCCTAAACGTATGTATTGCTTACCTCACCAGGTTGCTATTATGGTCCACATTAGCTATCGACATGCAGAGGCTCATGTAGATGGGATAGCGAGTACCCCCGAGACCCGTGTCATTATTCGAGAGTATCATTTCTATATCAGTGATGATCGTTCACATGATGCACATTTTGTGCAACACTGTTTTCGTCTCCATGACGATTTTTTAGGAGATTGTGGGATCAGACATGTCCAGCGATGGGTTTGGTCGGATGGTTGTGGCTCTACAGGTAGTACTTATGGCTTTCTTACATTTACAATTAAACTAAATTCACTAGAACATCTTAAAGAAAACAATAACTAACACTATCTTTTATGGATTTATAGGTGGCATGTGCAGTCTAGTATCCCAGTGATTTGGTCATTCTTTGAGACTGGTCACGGGAAGGGAGAGCATGATGGTGCGGGCGCGTGTGTGAAACGTGCCTTGAGGCATCATCAGCTGCGACAGGATGCTCAGCGGTTCAGAGATGCGGGCCACGTAGTCGAGTGGTGCTCCCAACATTTGTGTGGGAGTGCAACATCATCGTACCCCAAACGTGATGCTCGGATTGTCAGGAGATTTTTTTGGCATGTGGATGGTGGCATGATTGACCGTAGAGCCTCCCATGATTGTGACACAGTACCTGGCACCTTGGGCTTACATTCCATCAGGAGCACGTGCATGGCGACCCCCACGATTTACACACGACGGTTTGCATGCTTCTGTGGAGCATGTATGGATGGCGATTGGTCACATTGTGCCTCGAGAGGATGGGCAGATGCATGGATACAGACATTCCTCTCCCCCGAGCATCCTTCACATCCAGTGGTGTCTGATGAGCACACAGGTCCTGCGTTCATGGTCAGTTATGATGACCTGACAGATTTGCTACAGGAGGGTGATGTATTTGCTGTTATTGCCAGAGAGGAAAATAGCGAGGGAGTAGACTACTATCTGATGAGTTACACTAGGCCAAAGTGCATGCTTGACCAGGATACAGTGGATGATCATGGGTTTTCTTATGACGCCCATAGCATGATTGTGGCAGGCCGGTTCTACCAGCAGATTCGACTTCATCGGGGGAGTCTTGAGTTCTAGCAGTGGAAGTGGGAGTTAGAGGCATTTCAGTTCTCTCATCTAGTGGTTGCTACCAAGCTCACTCTTGTTCGAGTACAGAGCCGAAAACATAGTTCTCACCCTCGTTTTCGGCTTCGAGTGGATGACCATGAGAGCATTCTAGAGCAGTTGAGAGCTAGAGAGGGTGCTGCTGACTAGATCTCTATCTTGATAGTGACTAAACTCAGACTAGCTGGGTTAGCTCACTTACATTGTACTTAGATTTTTGGGCAGTGACTAACCTCAGACTAGCTGGGGTAGCTCATTTTCATTCTGATGTACTTATTTGATGTTTATATCATTATGAGTTTTCTCATTATTGAGTATCATTACATTTTAGTTGATGTTCTTAATTTTATTATATTTTTTAACACTTTGGCTATCATATTGTTTGTTGAAAATCTCCATGCCATCGTACCCAAACATGCTCCGATGGGGACCAAACTTTGCAAGCATGGGGGGGGGACCCACCCCCACATGCTTGCAAAGTTTGGTCACAATTAGAGCATGTTTCGATTGGTATTTAGCGCCCAGTCCGGGTTTTTGAAGTCTCTTGGTGCTTAAGAGGCCATGGAAAATCCAGGCCTTCCCCATACCATCGTACCCAAACATGCTCCGATGGGGACCAAACTTTGCAAGCATGTGGGGGTGGGTCCCCCCCACATGCTTGCAAAATTTGGTCACAATCAGAGCATGTTTGGATTGGTAATTAGCGCCTAGTCCGGATTTTTCAAGTCTCTTGGTGCTTAAGAGGCCATGGAAAATCTTGGCCTTCCCCATACCATTGTACCCAAACATGCTTTGATAGGGACCAAACCTTGCAAGCATGTGGGGGTGAGTCCCCCCCACATGCTTGCAAAGTTTGGTCACAATCAGAGCATGTTTGGATTGGTAATTAGCGCCCAGTGCGGGTTTTTCAAGTCTCTTGGTGCTTAAGAGGCCTTCCCCATACCATCGTACCCAAACATGCTCCGATGGGGACCAAACTTTGCAAGCATGGGGGGGGACCCACCCCCACATGCTTGCAAAGTTTGGTCACAATCAGAGCATGTTTGGATTGGTAATTAGCGCCCAGTCCGGATTTTTCAAGTCTCTTGGTGCTCAAGAGGCCATGGAAAATCCGGGCCTTCCCCATACCATCGTACCCAAACTGTTTGGGTACGATGGTATGGGGAAGGCCCGGATTTTCCATGGCCTCTTGAGCACCAAGAGACTTGAAAAATCCGGACTGGGCGCTAATTACCAATCCAAACATGCTCTGATGGGGACCAAACTTTGCAAGCATGGGGGGAGGACCCACCCCCACATGCTTGCAAAGTTTGGTCCCTATCGGAGCATGTTTGGGTACGATGGTATGGGGAAGGCCTCTTAAGCACCAAGAGACTTGAAAAACCCGCACTGGGCGCTAATTACCAATCCAAACATGCTCTGATTGTGACCAAACTTTGCAAGCATGTGGGGGGGACCCACCCCCACATGCTTGCAAGGTTTGGTCCCTATCAAAGCATGTTTGGGTACAATGGTATGGGGAAGGCCAAGATTTTCCATGGCCTCTTAAGCACCAAGAGACCTAAAAAATCCGGACTGGGCGCTAATTACCAATCCAAACATGCTCTGATTGTGACCAAACTTTGCAAGCATGTGGGGGGGACCCACCCCCACATGCTTGCAAAGTTTGGTCCCCACCATCGGAGCATGTTTGGGTACGATGGTATGGGGAAGGCCCGGATTTTCCATGGCCTCTTGAGCACCAAGAGACTTCAAAAATCCGGACTGGGCGCTAATTACCAATCCAAACATGCTCTGATTGTGACCAAACTTTGCAAGCATGTGGGGGTGGGTCCCCTCCCGTGCTTGCAAATTTTGGTCCCCACCATCGGAGCATGTTTGGGTACGATGGTATGGGGAAGGCCCGGATTTTCCATGGCCTCTTAAGCACCAAGAGACTTGAAAAATCCGGACTGGGCGCTAATTACCAATCCAAACATGCTCTGATTGTGACCAAATTTTGCAAGCATGTGGGGGGGACCCACCCCCACATGCTTGCAAATTTTGGTCCCTATCGGAGCATGTTTGGGTACGATGGTATGGGGAAGGTCCGGATTTTCCATGGCCTCTTAAGCACCAAGAGACTTGAAAAATCCGGACTGGGCGCTAATTACCAATCCAAACATGCTCTGATTGTGACCAAACTTTGCAAGCATGTGGGGGGGACCCACCCCCACATGCTTGCAAAGTTTGGTCCCCATCGGAGCATGTTTGGGTACGATGGTATGGGGAAGGCCCGGATTTTCCATGGCCTCGAGCACCAAGAGACTTCAAAAATCCGGACTGGGCGCTAATTACCAATCCAAACATGCTCTGATTGTGACCAAACTTTGCAAGCATGTGGGGGTGGGTCCCCCCCCATGCTTGCAAAGTTTGGTCCCCATCGGAGCATGTTTGGGTACGATGGTATGGGGAAGGCCCAGATTTTCCATGGCCTCTTAAGCACCAAGAGACTTCAAAAACCCGCGCTGGGCGCTAATTACCAATCCAAACATGCTCTGATTGTGACCAAACTTTGCAAGCATGTGGGGGTGGGTCCCCCCCATGCTTGCAAAGTTTGGTCCCCATCAGAGCATGTTTGGGTACGATGGCATGGAGATTTGCAACAAACAATATGATAGCCAAAGTGTTAAAAAATATAATAAAATCAAGAACATCAACTAAAATGTAATGATACTCAATAATGAAAAAACTCATAATGATATAAACATCAAATAAGTACATCAGAATGAAAATGAGCTACCCCAGCTAGTCTGAGGTTAGTCACTGCCCAAAAATCTAAGTACAATGTAAGTGAGCTAACCCAGCTAGTCTGAGTTTAGTCACTATCAACGGCAACCCAATCAAAATCGTCATCTCTAACCGGTCGACGTGCACGTCGAGGCTGCTGTGCACATCGAGGAGGCTGTGCCGACTGCGGGGGTCGTCGAATGTCTGCGGGGAGGTCTGCCTCAAAGGCAGGATCGTGAGTTGGTGCCGGTGTACTCGGGAGCTCACGAGTCCCAAAAGCTGCTATGGCCCTCTCTCTCTCTCTACGTCGTGCTAATGCAAGACGCCTCTGTCTGTAAACCCACAATCTATAATCTGCAATGGTACGTGTCTGCCACTCTGCTCGTGTAAGCTCCTCTGCTGTAAGGACACGCTGCTCATGAGAAGCAGCACTGCTGCTAGCACCATCACCCGAGGTGCCACCAGGACCAGCACCACCCACGCGCTCATATGCTGTGATCTGGCTCTCATGTAGGACTCTCTCTGGTATGCATCAAACTCATGTGAGCTCCACTCAATCTCTGGAGGCACCTCAGGCTCCTGGGCTCTATCGTCGAAGTCGAGTCCCAAGTCAATAGCTGATGTAAAATCAATAGGCCTGCCAGTCCTAGCATCTACTCGAACGAGGCCTGGGTGAAGATCATCGATGCCCAAAACTCTGTACGTCGCTAGGTCGACGCGTGCACGGCAGGAGGGGCATGCTGAGAACCGTACTAGCTCCTGGGTGATGCAAGACAAGTGGAAAAAATATCCACATCCCAGGGCATATCCACCTGTACTATCAATGTCCTCGATACATAAAGCGCAGCACGCATCACGTAGGAAGGGTGGTGCATCCTGCAGGAGAGGTCGTCGAAAAACCTCTGTGGGTGACAGGCCGTGGATATAAAGGTAGGTAAGGCACTGTCACGTCCGAGGATCTGCGAAACTCTCGAACATGCAGCATCAGCTACTCTGGCCTATGCTGGGCAATCTGCTCCATAATCTGATGATGCTGTGCCTCAGCTCTAGCGCTCTCTACCTCGGTCCGAGCCTACGCAAAAAAGTAAAGCATTAAAATAATTGATTAGTCTCTCATTAGGTATTACTTAAAGAAATTTATAACTTAGGATCTTAATTATAACTCTTTTACGTGCAAGAGAAACCTACCTGCTGGATGTCGGACTCTCTCAGATGATGTGCCTCTGCAGTAGCTGCCTCTGTCGTCTGTAATGCAGCTCTGAGGCGGTCAATCTCCGCTCTCGCCTCTACCAACTCCTGAGTGAGTCTCTCAGTGGTAGGTGTGGGACCCTACGTGACACAATCAACCATGCTGCTCATGTAAAAATATAGAAAAGTACATATAAACATGTAGATAAATGACCAAAAAAACTTAAGACGTAATATATATGTACATACCTCGACATCTGTCGTCGGTATAGATCGTGAGAACAGGCGCACCACGTGCTGGATGCTCTCCGTGGTACTCCGTACGTCAATTCCGACCTGGGTGCCAAGAGCCTCTACTGTCGACAATGGCACAAATGAAGGATCTGTGGTGGTAGGTGCTACACGAAGGGCTGGTGGAGGCCGCCTACCCTGGTCCTGGAGACGGCCTCGGCCAGCACCACCACGCGGACGATGGCTGGTGTAATCCACCTCCTTCCCTAAGACAAACTCCGCATATAACTGCTTTGTGAAGTATATGGGAATCTGGCGGTTGTTCGGCATCCTCCCATATGCGGCAACATATCGACTATAGATATGTGCCGCCATATGAGGATGCGAACACCGCGAAATAGTAAGGGGCTTGCCCGCCCCAGGCCTCATCCCACGACTATCGAGGAAAAGATCTAGGTAGGCTCCATCCCTAATAGGAGCAAGATCACAGACCTGACGATATGTCAGGCCATGTGACACAGGAGCAGTGCGATGGTGGGCTATCCACTCATCTACATAAACAATATCGTGAAGGCTACGAAGGGATGAAAGCATCGCCTCCAAGTCTGCCACGATATGTAATGTAGATGGTGTGTCTCTAGCACTCCTACGGATAGCCGCTAACTCGCGGTCTATCTCCGCGATGAGGTCCGCAATAGATGAGCGGCCCTCCTCGTGGCCCTCCTCGTGTGACTCCATGCTAAAACCTAAGCCAAACACAAAGGTCTAATGTGAAGGGTCTAATGCTTAGTGCTAAGTAGCACTAATGAAGCTATAAAACAATGCTAATGGACTCACTAATGCTAATCCAAATCAAGAGAGCAAGGAGAAACGACTTGTGACAATGAGGCAAAAAAAAAAAGTTTTTCGGTTTTATAACCTCGATCGAGGTTCGGTAACATCATGCAATTTAGGGTTTGCAAGATTAACGCTCTGGATATTAGGGTTAGTGCAACATACGGCCAAGATACACACTTAATTTTAGGGTTGGTGAAGGATCGACGGCTGAGATTTGATATTACTATCTCGTTCGAGGTATATGGACGGCCACGATTTAAAGTCATTACCACGACAAGGTATGTCGACGGTCAAGATTCATTATATACCTCGATCGAGATATTTAAACGGCTGAGATCGCATCTTCCAACGTACGTGAATGGACGGTAGAGATTACGTTTACATATCTCGATCGAGATATTTGGACGGTGGATATTGCATCTACGTATCTCGATCGAGATATTTGGACGGTACAGATTGTATTTATGTATCTCGATCGAGATATTCTGACGGTGGAGATTTGATCTCAGTATCTCGATCGAGATATGGGGACGGTGGAGATTGTATCCCATTACCTCGAACAATGAATGGTCGCGATTTAATGTTAATTTCTCATTCGAGATACGTGGACGATGGAGATGTGCTAGTCAAATATGCCTAGGGGGATACAACGTGGCCCTGATGTGGATCCCAGTGGCATAGATATCTCGATCGAGATAATGTGGTGGCAGTGACATGTATTGGTGACATGGATGACGCCTGGAAACCCGGACCTGCTAGCGTGGCATTAGTTGGCATCTCGATCGAGATATGTCGATTTAGGCTCGGGAGGCACGTGTCGTGTTTTAATTCGTGGCACTATCACGATCGAGGTACTCCGCGCGAGATGCATGGATGTCCCAATTTTAGAGAGAGTGAACGAAAGTGAGTACCCTCATCTTGCAACCACCCTCTTTAATTTTCACTCGTGAAAGAACATGTTTGTGTCTTATGTATTTGTCTTGTGTTTCACTTAGGAAAAATTATGCCTTATGGATTTGTCTTACGTTTCACTTTAGAAAACATTATACCTTATGGATTTGTCTTCTATTTCACTTAGGAAACATTATGTAAACTTATTTTTGGATAATTATTTAACTACACATCATCCTCTTATTTACTCTCTTGAAAGTATGCCTTTGTGGATTATAGATTTTCCTTATGTTTCACTTAAGGAAAAAATTATATACTATTTTTTGAAAAAATATTTAATTGCATTCCACCCTTTAATTTGTATCCATGAAAGTACATTTGTGTGCCTTATGCATTTTTATTATGTTTCACTTTAACAACAAAAAATAAATATTTATATTTTTTTGGTTGTGCGTGTGTGAGAACACATATTAAAAAGCGAGATTGAGAGATAGAAGATGGAGGAAAGGAGATATGGAGGTATAGAACATAGAGCGAGTGTGTCAAGGAAAAGAGTGAGGTTTGAGAGAGAGAGAGTGTGTGTGTGAGAGAAAGAAAGAGAGATTGTGTGAGAAAGATAAAGAGAGATCAAGTGAGAGATTCACAAAAAACGAGGAGGAAAGGAGGCATAGGGGTAGAGAGAGGGGGGGATAAAGAGAGTGTGTATATTGAGAGAGAGTCAAGCTAGAGAGAGAGAGAGAGAGAAGTAAGCGAATTTGTGTTTATGCATGACAGAGAGAAAGATAGAAGCAAGCGAATGTGTTAATGCATGTGAGAGAGACGCTGAGAGATAGATGAGAGAGAGAAAGAGAGAGAGAGGTAAAGAGATAATTATGAGAGCTTTGTGTATTTTTCTCTCCAAATGATTAGAGAGAGAGTGAGAGGAACATTCCCTTTTATTACCTTACTCTCTCAACTTATTTATCTCACTCACACACAAACCCACCACACACATATACATTTAGATACACTAAACCCTAAATCCTAAACCATAAATCCCTAAATCCTAAAACCTACACCCTAGACCCTAAATCCCAAAACCTCAACCTTGGACCCTAAGCCCTAAACGCTACTCTCAACCCTAAACCCTAAACCCTAAAACCTAGACCGTAGACCCTGGACCCTAGACCCTATACCCTAGACCCTAGACCCAAAACCCCAAACCCTAGACCTAAACCAAAAACCCTAGACCCAAAACCCCAAACCCTAGACCTAAACCAAAAACCCTAAACCCCTGACTCTAAACTCTAAACCCTAAATCGTAAACCCCAGACCCTAGACCCTAAATGCTAGATCCTAGACCATAGACCCTAAACCCAAAACCCAAAACCTAAAACCCTAAACCCTCGAATCTTAACCCTAAACCTTAATTTCTAATGCCTGAAACCCTAAGCCATAAAACACTAAAACCCTAAACTCTAAACCCTAGCCCTAGACCCTAGACCAGGCCTTAAAATTGACGCCCGTTTGGGCGTCCAAGGCCATTTGAAGCGTCATATGAAGCCTCAAAAACGAGCAGTCAGGCTTCACGAGGAAGCCCAATTATATGTATAAGGCTTCAAAGGACACCCATATAAATGACGTAGGCTTCACAGGGTATGTATATATGTGTGTGTGTGTGTGTGTGGTCACAAAAAACAAACCAAGATAAGCCTGCTCTGAGCTCTCTCGCCCAATCTACTCGCGAGTCCCAACCCTTCAGGCTTCAGGTTCTCTACTTTGCAGACTGCGATCAACTCTACGACCAACTCTCTACACTGCGCTCCCCCCTCTCTCTCTCTCTCTCTCTCTCTCTCTCTCTCTCTCTCTCTCTCTCTCTCTCTCTCTCTCTCTCTCTCTCTCTCTCTCTCTCTGTCACACACACACAGTTCATTGAAACTTATGCGGGCAGCTCAGGTTGCTAGGGGAGTTGCCGGCCGGTTCGATTCCGACTACATGTGCGCAACCATCTGATTCTGTCAAGATAGGATTCTGGTGTTGGATTACCGGCAGTCGGAGGTATGCATGTGCGCATTACATTTGGGCACACTAGGGTTTGTATTGTGGTATTATGTATACGTGCACATATTGTTTTCCACATATTCCTCTCTTTGTACAGGTGGTGCACATCGGGCCTTTGCTCCAGGTTTCTCTTCTCCGTAGCAAGGCTTTCCTTTTTCCGTCTTCTTTGATATCAGGTATGTTCTCTTGATGCCACAAAAGGGTTTTAAAGAATTTCTTTCATTTTGTCTTCCATTAGACTAATCTTTTTATTTTGGGATTTGTATTTAGGAGATTTTGAAGATGTCACAAGCCAATCTCATTGCTCTTGATGGATTTCAAGCACCATCAATCCCAACAAAGGTATATTGTCGACATATATGATTTTTGTTCTAAATTAGAGTACCTGCTACCATTAATATTTTAGTCTCTTATGCTGATTACTAGTAAATGTTGACTTTTACTAGATGAAGCAAAAAACTTTATTTGATACTTATGGAAAAGGCAAAGTACAAGAAAAGGGTGCACGAGACATAGCATCAACAACCAAATTAATGCAAGAGATTTTTGGATCTTCAAGTTACAGTGAGCATGATGATATTGACATGGAAAGTCCTCATGACATATTGCAAGACGACATGGACATGATTGGTATGCCATCATCTGATAATACTTTGTTAAGTAATAATGATACTTCTAAATCAACAAAGAAAGAAAAGATCCAAAAATTTAGGCTAGAATGGTTGCATAAGTTTAGTTTTCTTAAGTATGTTGTGACTGGAGATAAGGAGTTTATGAAGTGCTTATGGTGTGAACAATATAACCTGAAGGGACCATGGGGAAAGGGAAAGGGTTGTAAAACTATGCAAATGAGTGCGATCCGCAAACATAAAAGATCTCCTGAACATAAGTTTGCTGCATTACGTTTTGTTAATGAAAAATACAAGAGCACAGGGAAGTCTTGACATGTAAAGTGAAAAAATGAGTAATCACATGTATGAAGCTAATGTACTTCATAGCCAAGGAGGACTTGGCGTGTAAAAAGTATAGAAAGCTTTGTGATCTAGCTTATGCTTTAGATGTGCAAAGTATGCCTGTAAAAAATGATTACTCTTCATACATGAATGGAATGGCTGGTAAAGAATTTGCTTCTTGTATCTCTGAATATTTGCAAAATGGTCAGCTCATTGAATTCAAGCAGAGTCCTTTTTACTCCTTGATGATTGATGAGACTACAAACAGATCTAAGAATCAAGACAAAACCCAAGGATAAGCCTAAATCAATGGTGTTTTTCTAGATTCTTTCTCAATGGTAATCTTCTTCCCAACCTCTCTAATGCTTGGGAAGCATTTTAATCAATGGTTTTTTTCTTAAAACCAAGCTTTTAGTGATTCATATTATTTAAATAGTTTAATGCTAATCTTTTATGTTTAAATATAATATTTTGATTAGTAAATCTCTCTTTTAGAAAGATTACTCATCTTTATGGTTGAATCCTTCTTGGAAGGATGGATCTTAGTGTTAATCTCATTTTCTTAAATAAAACTCTAGGCTTGACAAGATATATAAGAAGATTAAGCATATTTATGATTTTAATCTAGTTAAAAATGAGGATTAATTCTTTTAAGCTTGTTTATGATTAAAAAAATTCATATTAATTCATTTTAAATTGAAAGAGAGTTATGCTAACATTTTTGTAAGTATTTTCATATAGGAATGATAAACGGATATTTTTAAGAATAATCAAGAGGTTTACTACATGCCAATTTATTGGCCTTCAAACGTCATGTACTTTCATACCTCACCATAGTGTCTCAAGCTCCTCAATCAAAGGCTTAAGCTACACATCCATATTTTCAACCTTATACTTACCTGGTACAAGGAGAGCAAGCATGATATGACCTTTTTTGATTGCCACCCATGGAGGGAGGTTGTAATTCACCAATACAATAGGCCAAGTAGACCATGATGTGGACTTGAAGCCAAATGAGTTAACACCATCCATGCCCAAGCCAAGATGTAAGTTATGGGACTCATCTTCAAACTTTGGCCATTAATGCTCCACATGTTGCCATGTCGGTGAATCAGCTCTACAATCCTCATGATGCCATCCGTTGAGTGATGTAGCATGCCATGAGTTTTGCAATCCCCTTACATTTAAACGTGTTGGATGCGAGAAATTTTAAACTTTGGCCATTAATGCTCCACATGTTGCCATGTCGGTGAATCAGCTCTACAATCCTCATGATGCCATCGGTTGAGTGATAAGTAGCATGCCATGAGTTTTGCAATCCCCTTACATTTAAACATGTGTTGGATGCGAGAAATTTTAAACTTTGGTCATTAATGCTCCACATGTTGCCATGTCGGTGAATCAGCTCTACAATCCTCATGATGCCATCAGTTGAGTGATAAGTAGCATGCCATGAGTTTTGCAATCCCCTTACATTTAAACATGTGTTGGATGTGAGAAATGATAAGGAACTTTATCTCCTTGCAAATCATCCCTATAGTGGATCTCCCCACATTGTAGACATTGTGTTGCATCTTTATTAACCCCTCTAAATAGCATGCAATCATTCGGACATGCGTGTATTTTTTTGTAATCCATACCTAGCATAGAGAGCATTTTATGACACCCATGTCGTGAGTTCGGTAATAGATTTTGAGGGGGAAGAATCTGCTTGAGAAGCCTACAACATAACATAAGAAATCATATGTCAAAATATTAGCAAGGAGAGTATATAAAACACGACCCATTTTCTATTTGAGAGAATAAAATGAGAGGGTCTTACCGAAGAATACTAGTGACACTTGCATCACTCTATCCATAAGTTGTTTGCAAGTTTAATATGTCCAAGTTTTCTCATAATGTGGAGTAATAAGCTATGCATAGACTATGCATAGCCTATGCATAGTAAGGGCTATGCATACCCTATGCATACTTTATGCAGAAGCGCTATGCATAAGGACTATATATAAGGTATGTATAAGATATTCATAGGGTATGCATAGGCTATGCATAGGCTATGCATAGAGTATGCATAACGTATGCATATGCTATGCATAGAGTAGACATAGGGCATGCATATGCTTATGCATAGAGATATGGGGCATTGTTATAAGCCATCTGGAATGCTGTTTATGTCAAGTGAGGAGTGGTTATCCCCACCACGAGTAGGTGGTTATACTGGAGGGGAACCCTCAATCTTCTCACTATCCTTCTCTTATAAAAGAGGAGTTGCCTTTGGCTTTAATAGTGCGGAGCGTATGGAAGGTCATCCAAAGCTATCATCCGGAAGGGGCACTGTCCACCTTACTTGTCTAAGCAATATTGAACAATGTTCTAATATCACATGTTACCTTTTTTGTCTAAGATTTAAGCATGGCTTTTGTTAGAGAAATCGTGTTTTGTTGCCTCATATAAGGTTCCTCCCTAGCCTCTCAGGATGTCCAGTGTCTTTATCAATCCCCTCTTCAGAAATATAAAAGATCTTGTTTCTGCCTAGAGAGAGAAAATATTCTAGAGAGAGATTATTTAGATTTTGAATATTTTTGGATAGAAAAATTTCTCATCTTATTAAAATAAGTTTTCCTAAAACAGAAGTTCAAAAAGATTTCCAGAAGGTGCATTAGAAATCAAGTATAATCTGCTCAAGAGGCATTATCCTGAGGGTCAAGATTTTTTTTTTCGAAAATTTAAATTAAGGTTCCTATGGGCCAATAAGATCAATCCATGTGTGGGGAGGAGATAAATCTAATTTGTAAAAGAAAATACCCAAAAATGAGTAGATGCTCACATAAGATGAAGAGTTGACTATGTACAAGGGTTATTAGTAAAAAACTATGAGTAATACTAAAAAAATGAGATATTTTGGGTATAATGATTCCATTTTGACACATGTGTAAGGAAGGGGAGTCCCTTCAAGGAGGCGCCTACTTCACATGCTTGAATGAGTTTTAAACTCAAAAATAATGTGATATTTTTATCTCTCCTCTCTCTTGGATAAAACCGAATCAAAAAGGAACCAAACTAGGTCCAAATCTAGTCCAAATTTAACCAAACTGAATCTGGAAAATTTAAGAAATCAGTTGGCCTTGGTTAGAGCCTCCCTCTCCTATAAATATAAGCTGAGTTCTTTGTAAAAAAATAGGAGAATTATACTATACCAGAATTATGCTAAAATAATGATAATTTTTACTATTCTCTAAAATTCTCTCCAAATTGAAGAAATTGGAGCATCCCTCCTTCTTCAATCTCCATTGGTGGCTCCATCAACACACCAAACCAATTGATTGGTTGGGGGCCTCTACCGTGATCAAAGAGTCAAGCAATTTGTAAGGTAAAGTGAGAATTTTGATCTTTTTCCATAATTTCTCAATGTTTCTCTCTTCTCAACCCCTCTCAAGCTTGAGAAGCTTAATTGGAATGGCTTTTTAATGCTATTGAAGTTAATTGATGAAGGGTAGTAAGGAAATACATAAATTCCCATTTATGCTTAATTTTAATGGTTTTTATGTTTTTTGTCTTCTCTAAAATGAAAATGATGTTATGCCTCATTGAAAAAGGCATTCCCCTCCCTTCTTTAGTAAATCCAACCATTCTTTATCCTAGATGAATGGTTAATGGATAAAATCAAGTTTTCATAATGTTTCTCTTAAATTAGTAGAAATTGTTTACATAAGAATGAATTAAATACTCTTGAAAAAATTCTAGTGATTTTAGGAAGTTACAAAATGAAAAATGGTCAGCCATACAAAGGAGGTTATGGCAAAATTTTTTGAAATTGTGTAAAAAAAAGTTTTACTTTTTTATTCGAAAAGTGTAATTCTTACTAAATTGGATTTATGCATGGATAGATGCATAAAGAATTTAAATTAATCCAAAAAGTGTTATTTTCATCAATTTTTATTTTATGCATAGAAAGATGCATAAAAGAAATTCTTTTATATTAAAAGAGTGATTTTCATCATAAATGATTTGTATGCCTAAAAGATATTTTTTTATATTAAAAGTGTGATTTTCATCATAAATGATTTTATGCATAAAAGAAATTCTTTTATATTAAAAGAGTGATTTTCATCATAAATGATTTGTATGTATAAACATATGCATAAAAGATATTTATTATATTAAAAGTGTGATTTTCATCATAAACGATTTTATGCATAAATTAGATGCATAAAAGAAATTCTTTTATATTAAAAGAGTGATTTTCATCATAAATGATTTGCATGCATAAACATATGCATAAAAGATATTTTTTATATTGAAAGTGTGATTTTAATCATAAATGATTTTATGCATAAATTAGATGCATAAAAGAAATTCTTTTATATTAAAAGAGTGATTTTCATCATAAATGATTTGTATGCATAAACATATGCATAAAAGATATTTTTTATATTAAAAGTGTGAATTTCATCATAAATGATTTTATGCATAAATTAGATGCATAAAAGAAATTCTTTTATATTAAAAGAGTGATTTTTATCATAAATGATTTGTATGCATAAAAGATATTTTTTATATTAAAAGTGTGATTTTCATCAGAAATGATTTTATGCATAAATTAGATGCATAAAGAAATTCTTTTATATTAAAAGAGTGATTTTCATCATAAATGATTTGTATGCATAAACATATGCATAAAAGATATTTTTTATATTAAAAGTGTGAATTTCATCATAAATGATTTTATGCATAAATTAGATGCATAAGAGAAATTCTTTTATTCTAAAAGTGTAATTCCTACTAAATTGAATTTATGCATGGAAAGATGCATAAAGAATTTATTTAAACCCAAAAGCGTTATTCTCATCAATTTTGATTTTATGCATAGAAAGATGCATAAAGAAATCTATTTTTAGTTCAAAAGAGTTATTTTTATCAATTTTGATCTTATGCATGAGAAGATGCATAAAAGATTAAAATTTTAATTCAAAAGTGTCATTCTCATTTAAAATGAATTTATGCATAGGAAGATGCATAAAAGATTGATTTTTATTTCAAAAGTGTTATTCTCCTTAAAATGGAATTTATGCATAAATAGATGCGTAAAGAAATCTTATATCAAAAATAAGAATTCTCTTGTATTCTATAAATAGATATGAGGATGTGAAATGAATCAGATAGATAAGACGAAGAATGGATGGAGATGTATGTATATGAAAGAATGGATGTAGATATATGTATGTGAAAGAATGGATGTAGATGTATGTATGTGAAAGATGTATCGGAAAGGAAAGATGTATATGTATGTAATAAGTATGGATGTGATGTATGAATGAGGATGTGGATGTGGATGTGGATGTATGAATGTGGATGTGGAAATGGATGTATGGATGTAGATGTGAATGTGGATATATGGATGTGGATGTATGGATGTGAATGTGGATGTGGATGTATGAATGTGAATGTGGATGTGTGGATGTGAATATGGATGTGGATGTGGATGTGGATATGGATGTATGGATGTGAATGTAGATGTATGGATGTGGATGTGGAAGTATACATGTGGATGTGGATGTGTGGATGTGGATGTATGGATGTGAATGTGGATGTGGATGTATGAATGTGAATGTGGATGTGTGGATGTGAATATGGATGTGGATGTGGATGTGGATGTATGGATGTGAATGTAGATGTATGGATGTGGATGTGCAAGTATAGATGTGGATGTGGATGTATGGATGTGGATGTGGAAATGGATGTATGGATGTAGATATGAATGTGGATGTATGGATGTGGATGTGTGGATGTGGAAATGGATGTATGGATGTAGATGTGAATGTGGATATATGGATGTGGATATTTGGATGTGGAAATGGAAGTGTGGATGTATGAATGTGGATGTATGGATGTGGATGTATGGATGCAGATGTATGAATGTGGATGTGAAAATGGATGTTTGGATGTAGATGTGAATGTGGATGTATGAATGTGGATGTGTGGATATGGATGTGGATGTGAATGTGGATGTGAATGTGGATATTGGAATGCGGATGTGGAAATGGATATATGAATGTGAATGTGGATGTGGATGTATGAATGTGAATGTGGATGTATGCATGTGGAAGTGGATGTATGGATGTGGATATGGATATGTATGTATAAATGCGGATGTAGAAGTGGATGTATGGATGTGGAAGTACGAATGTGGATGTGTATGTGGAATAATGAATGCGAATGTGTATGTGAAATGATGTGACGTCGATATGAGTGAATGGATGAGATGTGATGGCATGTAAATTGGGATGTGAATAAATGATATGTGATGTGAATGAATCTGATGTGAATGGATGAGATGTGATGGCATGTAAATTAGGATGTGAATAAATGATATGTGATGTGAATGAATCTGATGTGATGAGATGAAAAATGATGTAATTGGATAAGAATGAGTACACACATGAATGGAATGTGGAATAAGTAATGTAGACTGATGAGAGATAATGTGGAAAGATGAGAGTTCATTATAGAAACTGTATTTGTAAATTGTTTGTAAATGACTGTATTATGTCAAGAATGCTGGGAAGCATTTTGACCGTCTTGTGATTACGGTCGTGGAGACCTAACTGATAAAGTTGCAACTGCTGTGACAGAGAGTCAATGGAGGATGTCTCGCGTAGCAAGGTCGGCCGAGGTCTTGACCAACCTTGGTTCGATTTAAATGGTGAGATTCCGGTACGGTGAATGAGGGACCAAGGAAGGGGCCTATGAGTGAAGCGCTAGGTGACCTGCGAAGGATTCTAGAGGTGCTGACCATACGGTGCTCGGGCTTTGGGTCGTCGAAGATACCCACACGTGCATCGTGTGGAAGATGTTGAATCAAGGAGCAAGAGTTGTTTTCTGAAACCGGGCATGGATCTGGTTGATTGACCTTGCTGGTCCTCAACGGATGAGTCCATGGCTCTTTTATATGGATCTGTTGGTTGATCTTGTTGATCTTCAACGGAGATTCCGCTTGATTTTTATAAGTGATTATATTGCCGAGTACTCTGAGCTAGGAACTATTGAAAAGGCCCCTTGAGTGGACAGGTGGTGAGCGTTCTGGTTGCCAATGATGCCATAGATACTCCGATGAAGGAATGATTGGAAATTAAGATTCAACCGGATATTTTGGAGGATTGTGATCAGTGATACAATGGTTTCATAAAAGGATTGTTTTAAGATAGCTGATGCTGAGAAAAAAAAAGGCAATTTCATATTGGGTGTATAAGTGGTGTGACTAGTTTTATGTTTACATGAACATCCGGCTAGGGGGCCTGGGAACTCTTTTCCTTGGTACCCAGGACAAAACCTAACCAAATTCCTAACTGGATCCCATCACTACAGTGGTTGGGCAGTTGGCTAACCCATGGGAATGGACTGGACTGATAGATCCGTAAAACGAGACTCCTTTTTGTTATATTACGTGAGATAAAGTAGATCCTGGATAGTAATTGTTCTATGGATAGGAATCAACGGATGTGCCTCTTGATGGGGGAAAAAGCGTTGATCTCTATGCTCCAAGTATAATCTGTCCCTTGATCTAACTATGGAACTTACGAGTTCGATCAGATCAGTTCAGCTAGTTAAGGCTTTTGACTACGTTAAAGAAAAGTTACCCTGGTGGAATCGCCCGTGGTTTTCGGGCAAGGAAGTTTTTCCAAGTTCGGTTTTGGAAGAACTGTTGGTTTAGTCTCTTGTCTGGATATCCGTGGGCGAGGCCCCGAGTGAGACCCTTCCCCGTGCAAGAAGTGCTACTTCCGTTGCTAGGCACCCAGTTTTGTTGCGCAGTGGGGATGGGGATCTTACAGTTGGTATCAGAGCTATTTGGCTAATGAGGATCAACTGAGCAGCCAAATATGACAAATATTTATCAAGAAGCACTAAAAAGTTGTAATTGTGTGATAAAATTCATACAATTTGATGTTCAAACTGAAATTCGTAATTAGTAATTGGGTCTTTAGATGGAAGTACCGTAATTGTATGGAATCCCCGACTTGCTTGAGGCCTAGACATGATGGTATTTACATTATAGTTCCAAGAACTATGACTATCTGAATCTGATGTGATGAGATGGAAAATGATGTGATTGGATAAGAATGAGTACATACATGAATGGAATGTGGAATAAGTAATGTAGACTGATGAGAGATAATGTGGAAAGATGAGAGTTCATTATAGAAACTGTATTTGTAAATTGTTTGTAAATGACTGTATTATGTCAAGAATGCTGGGGAAGCATTTTGACCATCTTGTGATTAAGGTCGTGGAGACCTAACTGATAAAGTTGCAACTGTTGTGACGGAGAGTCAATGGAGGACGTCTCAAGTAGCAAGGTCAGTGAGGTCTTGACCAGTCTTGGTTCGATTTAAATGGTGAGCTTCCGGTACGGTGGATGAGGGACCAAGAAAGTGGCCTATGAGTGAAGCGCTAGGTGAATTGTGAAGGATCCTAGAGGGTGCTGACCATACGGTGCTCAGGCTCTAGGTCGCCAAAGATACCCACACGTGCGTCGTGGAAGATATTGAATCAAGGAGCAAGAGTTGTTTTCTGAAACCGGGCATGGATCTGGTTGATTGACCTTGTTGGACCTCAACGGATGAGTCCATGGCTTCTTTTATAAGGATCTGGTTGATTGACCTTGTTGGTCCTCAATGGATGAGTCCATGGCTTCTTTTATATGGATCTGGTTGATTGACCTTGTTGGTCCTCAATGGATGAGTCCATGGCTCTTTTATATGGATCTGTTGGTTGATCTTGCTGATCTTCAACGGAGATTCCATCTTGATTTTTATAAGTGATTATATTGCCGGGTACTATGAGCTAGGAACTATTGAAAAGTCCCCTGACTGGACAAGTGGTGAGCGTTCTGGTTGCCAATGATGCCATAGATACTCCGACGAAGGAATGATTGAAAATTAAGATTCAACCGGATATTTTGGAGGATTGTGATCAGTGATACAATGGTTTCATAAAAGGATTGTTTTAAGATAGCTGATGCTGAGAAAAAAAAAAGGCAATTTCATATTGGGTGTAAGTGGTGTGACTAGTTTTATGTTTGCATGAACATCTGGCTAGGGGGCCTGGGAACTCTTTTCCCTGGTACTCGGGACAAAACCTAACAAAATTCCTAATTGGATCCCATCACTACAGTGGTTGGTGGGCGGTTGGTGTTAGGTTGGATTGATGGATCCGTAAAACGAGACTCCTTTTTGTTATATTACGTTAGATAAAGTAAATCCCGGATAGTAATTGTTCTATGGATAGGAATCAACGGTTGTGCCTCTTGATGGGGATAAAAGTGTTGATCTCTATGCTCCAAGTATAATCTATCCCTTTAATTGACTATGCAACTTACGAGTTCGGTCAGATCAGTTCAGCTAGTTAAGGCTTTTAAGTACGTTAAAGAAAAGTTACTCTGGTGGAATCGCCCGTGCTTTCCGAGCAAGGGAAGTTTTTCCAAGTTCGGTTTTGAAAGAACCGTTGGTTTAGTCTCTTGTCTGGATATTCGTGGGCGAGGCCCCGAGTGTGAGACCCTTCCTCGCGCAAGAAGTGCTACTTCCGTTGCTAGGCACCCAGAATTCGTTGCGCAGTGGGGACGGGGATCTTACAGTTGTTGGTATCAGAGCTATTTGGCTAATGAGGATCAACCGAGAAGCCAAATATGACAAAAATTTCTCAAGAAGCACTAAAAAGTTATAATTGTGTGATAAAATTCGTACAATTTGATATTCAAACTGAAATTCGTAAATTAGTAATTGGGTCTTCAGATGGAAGTACCGCAATTGTATGGAATCCCTGACTTGCTTGAGGCCTAGACATGATGGTATTTACCTTTTAGTTCTAAGAACCATGACTACCCGTATATACCGAGGGTATAGCTGCAGCTCTTTACTGGCAGTATATACGAGTAAATCTAAGACTTGAAATTATAAGCATTAATGCTATCTAGATGATGAATTCGAATGTGGTTGATATGATTTTTAAATTCTGGTTGTGAACTGATGAGTTGATTTGGATTCTGATTGAAAAATGATGATTCCTGAAATTTAGTTGAAATGTAAGAAACTGAGCAAAACCACAATGAGGATGAATGGGACAAGTCCCTGTGATGATGTTCATAACTGGAATGACGTTAAGGACTACAACAAATCACTATGAGATTAGTGGATTGTGCTGGCAGATTACTACTATTAACTTTTGATCAGTGGATCAAGTTAAGGGTTGATAAATTAAAAAAATTTGAAAAAATTGAAATCATGGAGGACTGTTCAGATGGAAAAAATCAGTCTAATGGACCATTATTGTGATAAGATGTATGAATGTGAATGTGGATGTGTGGATGTGAATATGGATGTGGATGTAAGGATGTGGATGTTGATGTGGATGTATGGATGTGAATGTAGATGTATGGATGTGGATGTGAAGTATAGATGTGGATGTGGATGTGGAAATGGATGTATGGATGTAGATGTGAATGTGGATATATGGATCTGGAAATGGATGTATGGATGTAGATGTGAATGTGGATATATGGATGTGGATGTGTGGATGTGAAAATGGAAGTGTGGATGTATGAATGTGGATGTGGATGCATGGATGTGGATGTGGATGTGGATGTATGAATGTGGATGTGGAAATGGATGTTTGGATGTAGATGTGAATGTGGATGTATGGATGTGGATGTGTGGATGTGGATGTATGAATGTGGATGTGGATTTAATGGATATATGAATGTGAATGTGGATGTGGATGTGGATGTATGAATGTGAATGTGGATGTATGCATGTGGAAGTGGATGTATGGATGTGGATATGGATATGTATGTATAAATGCGGATGTGGAAGTGGATGTATGGATGTGGATGTGTATGTGAAATAATGAATGCGAATGTGTATGTGAAATGATGTGACGTCGATATGAGAATGGATGAGATGTGATGGCATGTAAATTGGGATGTGAATAAATGATATGTGATGAGATGAGATGGAAAATGATGTGATTGGATAAGATTTACACACATGAATGGAATGTGGAATAAGTAATGTAGACTGATGAGAGATAATGTGAAAAAATGAGAGTTCATTATAGAAACTGTTTTTAAATGACTGTATTATGTCAAGAATGCTGGGGAAGCATTTTGACCATCTTGTGATTAAGGTCGTGGAGACCTAACTGATAAAGTTGCAACTGCTGAGACGGAGAGTCAATGGAGGACGTCTCGCGTAGTAAGGTCGGCTGAGGTCTTGACCAGCCTCGGTTCGATTTAAATGGTGAGCTTCCGGTACGGTGGATGAGGGACCAAAGAAGCGGCCTATGAGTGAAGCGTTAGGTGACCTGCGAAGGATCCTAGAGGGTGCTGACCATACGGTGCTTGGGCTTTGGGTCGCCGAAGATACCCACACGTGCGTCGTGGAAGATATTGAATCAAGAAGCAAGAGTTGTTTTTTTTGAAGCCGGGCATGGATCTGGTTGATTGACCTTGTTGGTCCTCAACGGATGAGTCCATGGCTCTTTTATATGGATCTGTTGGTTGATCTTGCTGATCTTCAACAGAGATTCCATCTTGATTTTTATAAGTGATTATGTTGCCGAGTACTATGAGCTAGGAACTATTGAAAAGGCCCCTGAGTGGACAGGTGGTGAGTGTTTTGGTTGCCAATGATGCCATAGATACTCCGATGAAGGAATGATTGGAAATTAAGATTCAACCAGATATTTTGGAGGATTGTGATCAGTGATACAATGGTTTCATAAAAGGATTGTTTTAAGATAGCTGATGCTGAGAGAAAAAAAAAGGCAATTTCATTGTTTGCATGAACATCTGGCTAGGGGGCTTGGGAACTCTTTTCCCTGGTACCTGGGACAAAACCTAACCAAATTCCTAATTGGATCCCATCACTATAGTGGTTGGGCGGTTGGCTAATCCATGGGACTGGATGGGGTTAGGCTGGATTGATGGATCCGTAAAACGAGACTCCTTTTTGTTATATTACGTTAGATAAAGTAAATCCCGGATAGTAATTGTTCTATGGATAGGAATCAACGGCTGTGCCTCTTGATGGGGAAAAAAGCGTTGATCTCTATGCTCCAAGTACAATCTGTCCCTTGACTTGACTATGGAACTTACGAGTTCGGTCAGATCAGTTCAGCTAGTTAAGGCTTTTGACTACGTTAAAGAAAAGTTACCCTGGTGGAATCGCCCGTGCTTTTCGGGCAAGGAAGTTTTTCCAAGTTCGGTTTTGAAAGAACCGTTGGTTTAGTCTCTTGTCTGGATATCCGTGGGCAAGGCCCCGAGTGTGAGACCCTTCCCCGCGCAAGAAGTGCTACTTCCGTTGCTAGAACCCGAGAATTCGTTGCGCTGTGGAAACTGGGATCTTACAGTACGATCTGAGTGAATTAATTATCTGATGATGAGTTTTATATAAGGGATCTTTATCCCAGGATTCACTTGGGTTCTCCAGACTATAAGGAACCCAAAATTAGTTGGATCTTAAGGAAAAGAATTATCCTCTAGTTTTGCGAGATGAGGACATCTCGCGTTTTTTAAGAGGGGTAGAATGTAAGATTCCTACCCAGCCTCTCAGGATGTCCAGTATCTTTCCCTGTAATCAATCCCCTCTTCAGAAATATAAAAGATCTTGTTTCTGCTTGTTTTGGCCTAGAGAGAGAAAATATTCTAGAGAGAGATTATTCAGATTTTGAATATTTTTGGATAGAAAAATTTCTCATCTTATTAAAACAAGTTTCCCTGAAACAGAAGTTCAAAAAGGTTTCCAGAAGGTGCATTAGAAATCAAGTATAATCTGCTCAAGAGGCATTATGCTGAGGGTCAAGATTTTTTTAAAAAAAATTAAATTAAGGTTCCTATAGGCCAATAAGATCAATCCATGTGTGGGGAGGAGATAAATCTAATTTGTAAAAGAAAATAACCAAAAATGAGTAAATGCTCACATAAGATGAAGAGTTGACTATGTACAAGGGTTATTAGTAAAAAACTATGAGTATTACTTAAAAAATGAGATATTTTGGGTATAATGATTCCATTTTGACACATGTGTAAGGAAGGGGAGTCCCTTCAAGGAGGTGCCTAATTCACATGCTTGAATGAGTTTTAAACTAAAAAATAAAGGAACCAAACTAGGTCCAAATCTAGTCCAAATTTAACCAAACTGAATTTGAAAAATTCTAGAAATCAGTTGGCCTTGGTTAGAGCCTCCCTCTCCTATAAATAGGAGCCGAGTTCTTTGTAAAAAAAATAGGAGAATTATACTATACCAAAATTATGTTGAAATAATGATAATTTTTACTATTCTCTAAAATTCTCTCCAAATTGAAGAAATTGGAGCGTCCCTCCTTCTTCAATCTCCATTGGTGGCTCCATCAACACACCAAACTAATTGATTGTTTGGGGGCCCCTACCGTGATCAAAGAGTCAAGCAATTTGTAAGGTAAAGTGAGAATTTTGATCTTTTTCCATAATTTCTCAATGTTTCTCTCTTCTCAACCCCTCTCAAGCTTGAGAAGCTTAATTGGAATGGCTTTTTAATGCTATTGAAGTTAATTGATGAAAGGTAGTAAGGAAATACATAAATTCCCATTTATGCTTAATTTTAATGGTTTTTATTATTTTTATCTTCTCTAAAATGAAAATGATGTTATGCCTCATTGAAAAAGGCATTCCCCTCTCTTCTTTAGTAAATCCAACCATTCTTTATCCTAGATGAATGATTAATGGATAAAATCAAGTTTTTCATAATGTTTCTCTTAAATTAGTAGAAATTGTTTACATTAGAATGAATTAAATACTCTTAGTGAAATTCTAGTGATTTTAGGAAGTTAAAAATTGAAAAATGGTCAGCCATACAAAGGAGGTTATGGCAAAATTTTCTAAAATTGTGTAAAAATAAGTTTTACTTTTTTATTCTAAAAGTGTAATTCCTACTAAATTGGATTTATGCATGGATAGATGCATAAAGAATTTAAATTAATCCAAAAACTGTTATTTTTATCAATTTTTATTTTATGCATAGAAAGATGCATAAAAGAAATTCTTTTATATTAAAAGAGTGATTTTCATCATAAATGATTTGTATGCATAAACATATGCATAAAAGATATTTTTTTATATTAAAAGTGTGATTTTCATCATAAATGATTTTATGCATAAATTAGATGCATAAAAGAAATTCTTTTATATTAAAAGAGTGATTTTCATCATAAATGATTTGTATGCATAAACATATGCATAAAAGATATTTATTATATTAAAAGTGTGATTTTTATCATAAATAATTTGTATGCATAAACATATGCATAAAAGATATTTTTTATATTAAAAGTGTGATTTTCATCATAAATAATTTTATGCATAAATTAGATGCATAAGAGAAATTCTTTTATTCTAAAAGTGCAATTCCTACTAAATTGGATTTATGCATGGAAAGATGCATAAAGAGTTTATTTTAACCCAAAAGTGTTATTCTCATCAATTTTGATTTTATGCATAGAAAGATGCATAAAGAAATCTATTTTTAGTTCAAAATGAATTTATGCATAGGAAGATGCATAAAAGATTGATTTTTATTTCAAAAGTGTTATTCTCCTTAAAATGGAATTTATGCATAAATAGATGTGTAAAGAAATATTATATCAGAAATAAGAATTCTCTTGTATTCTATAAATAGATATGGGATGTGAAATGAATCAGATTGATGAAAAAGAACGAAGATTGGATGGAGATGTATGTATATGAAAGAATGGATGTAGATATATGTATGTGAAAGAATGGATGTAAATGTATGTATGTGAAGGATGTATGGAAAAGGAAAGATGTATATGTATGTGATAAGTATGGATGTGATGTATGAATGAGGATGTGGATGTGAAAATGGATGTATGGATGAGGATGTGAATGTGGATGTGTGGATGTGGATGTATGGATGTGAATGTGTGGATGTGGATGTGGATGTATGGATGTGAATGTGGATGTGGATGTATGAATGTGAATGTGGATGTGTGGATGTGAATATAGATATGGATGTAAGGATGTGGATGTATGGATGTGAATGTAGATGTATGGATGTGGATGTGAAAGTATAGATGTGGATGTGGATGTGTGGATGTGGATGTATGGATGTGAATGTGGATGTGGATGTATGAATGTGAATGTGGATGTGTGGATGTGAATATGGATGTGGATGTGGATGTGGATGTGGATGTATGGATGTGAATGTAGATGTATGGATGTGTATGTGGAAGTATAGATGTGAATGTGGATGTATGGATGTGGATGTGGAAATGGATGTATGGATGTAGATGTGAATGTGGATGTATGGATGTGTGGATGTGAAAATGGATGTATGGATGTAGATGTGAATGTGGATGTGTGGATGTGGAAATGGAAGTGTGGATGTATGAATGTGGATGTATGGATGTGGATGTGGATGTGAATGTGTGGATGTGAAAATGGATGTTTGGATGTAGATGTGAATGTGGATGTATGGATGTGGATGTGTGGATGTGGATGTATGGATGTGGATGTGAATGTGGATGTATGAATGCGGATGTGAAAATGGATATATGAATGTGAATGTGGATGTGGATGTATGAATGTGAATGTGGATGTATGCATGTGGAAGTGGATGTATGGATGTGGATATGGATATGTATGTATAAATGCAGATGTGGAAGTGGATGTATGGATGTGGATGTATGAATGTGGATGTGTATGTGGAATAATGAATGCGAATGTGTATGTGAAATGATGTGACGTCGATATGAGTGAATGGATGAGATGTGATGGCATGTAAATTGGGATGTGAATAAATGATATGTGATGTGAATGAATCTGATGTGATGAGATGGAAAATGATGTGATTGGATAAGAATGAGTACACACATGAATGAAAAATGATGTGATTGGATTAGAATGAGTACACACATGAATGGAATGTGGAATAAGTAATGTAGACTGATGTGAGATAATGTGGAAAGATGAGAGATAATGTAGACTGATGAGAGATAATGTGGACTGATGAGAGATAATGTGGAAAGATGAGAGTTCATTACAGAAACTGTATTTGTAAATGACTGTATTATGTCAAGAATGTTGGGGAAGCATTTTGACCATCTTGTGATTAAGGTCGTGGAGACCTAATTGATAAAGTTGTAACTGCTGACGGAGAGTCAATGGAGGACGTCTCGCGTAGTAAGGTCAGTCGAGGTCTTGACCAGCCTCGGTTCGATTTAAATGGTGAGCTTCCGGTACGGTGGATGAGGGACCAAGGAAGCGGCCTATGAGTGAAGCGCTAGGTGACCTACGAAGGATCCTAGAGGGTGTTGACCATACGGTGCTCGGGCTCTGGGTCGTCGAAGATACCCACACGTGCATCGTGGAAGATATTGAATCAAGGAGCAAGAGTTGTTTTCTGAAATCGGACATGGATCTGGTTGATTGACCTTGGTGGTCCTCAACGGATGAGTCCATGGCTCTTTTATATGGATCTGTTGGTTGATCTTGCTGATCTTCAACGGAGATTCCATCTTGATTTTTATAAGTGATTATATTGCCAGGTACTATGAGCTAGGAACTATTGAAAAGGCCCCTGAGTGGTCAGGTGGTGAGCGTTCTGGTTGCCAATGATGCCATAGATACTCTGATGACGGAATGATTCGAAATTAAGATTCAACCGGATATTTTGGAGGATTGTGATCAGTGATACAATGGTTTCATAAAAGGATTGTTTTAAGATAGCTAATGCTAAGAAAAAAAAAAGGCAATTTCATATTGGGTGTGTAAGTGGTGTGACTAGTTTTATGTTTGCATGAACAACCGGCTAGGGGGACTGGGAACTCTTTTCCCTAGTACCCGGGAAAAAACCTAACCAAATTCCTAATTGGATCCCATCACTACAGTGGTTGGGCGGTTGGCTAACCCATGGGACTGGATGGGGTTAGGCTGGACTGATGGATCCGTAAAACGAGACTCCTTTTTGTTATATTATGTTAGATAAAGTTAATCCTGGATAGTAATTGTTATATGGATAGGAATCAACGGTTGTGCCTCTTGATGGGGAAAAAAGCGTTGATCTCTATGCTCCAAGTACAATCTGTCCCTTGATCTGACTATGGAACTTATGAGTTCGGTCAGTTTAGTTCAGCTAGTTAAGGCTTTTGACTATGTTAAAGAAAAGTTACCCTGGTGGAATCGCCCGTGCTTTCCGGGCAAGGAAAGTTTTTCCAAGTTCGGTTTTGGAAGAACCGTTGGTTTAGTCTCTTGTCTGGATATCCGTGGGCGAGGCCCCGAGTGTGAGACCCTTCCCTGCGCAAGAAGTGCTACTTCCGTTGCTAGGCACCCAGAATTCGTTATGCAGTGGGGACGGGGATCTTACACCTCATGCATGTATGTATAGGCAATGTTGATCGACCCCTGATAAGATGTGACAAATTTGCTATCTATTATAAACAAATGACATGGGCAGCAAGCTTGGTCTCAGTTTACTCAGACATAGATACGGTTCCATCAAACCTTTTCATATACACAAAGTTAATCTTCTTTGCATTCTATAAGTCAAATTTTTTAATCTTATATGTAGGCAGGCTTACAATCGGGCCAGTCGACGCCATGGAAAAAATCTATCCCACTTGGCCAATTGGGATAGACCACGCCTTTGATAAGCGTGGGGCCGAGTGGTGCAGGCCCATCACGATATGGTTGTGATAAGCCCACACCACCTTCCTCGACTAGACCACCTCAACTTCCTTACGTCCGTATTCACCACGTAGTATGGTGTCTGGGGAGCTAGTAGATGTGCTAGCAGTGGGGAGTAGGCTGCTTTTTCTTTGCAAAAAGTAGCACTAGGTCTCCCGATGCATCTCCCCAACAAGGAGTTCTTCATCTACACATTATGAGCCAGCCCCCCAGGAGACCCATTCCACCATTCGATCCACGCACCCTACCATCATACAACGTGGATGTCGATGGTTCCCTCATGATGGATGCACGAGGAAAGCAAGTCATAAACCACATGCATGTACTTGCAAACTTGGAGTTCATGAACTCCTTCAAAACGTGAAAAGCACAAGACGAACTTTCAAAGAAATACGTCATTGATGTGCTTAAGTCGGAGTTCCCTGTCTTTGTTTCTCTAAGGAGTGGATGAAGAGACGAATCAAGCTTTTGCTCTCTAATAGGAGAGAAAATATCAAGAGAGCAGCAAAGAATAATTTGGAGAATTCCAGCGTTTGTATGGCCGAGGAGTGGAGGCACGCATGGAGGCATGCACGGAGCTTTGTGAGAAAGCACCCACGTGCTTTTCAACAAGAAGCGGCAACGAGTGCTTCCCGACTACGAAAGCGAGAGGCTTCACACTTGAGCTTGGGAGGAAAGTCCTCCTTCATTGCTCGTTTCGTAAGTACCGTTTTTAGTAATCATTTCTTCTCCTCTTTCATTTTGTTTTATACTACATTGTTTTCTTTAACTAATTGTATATTTTCTTAATTATTTTTTGAAGAGGAAGATTGTTGGGCATGACCCAACAAAGGAGGAGTACAACTATGGATATAGAGCCCTCCGTCTGCAATTATGGGCGTGGATGCGTATGTAGGATGTACACTTGGCTGAGTCCATTTTAGGGACTCAAGCAGATGAAGTAAGTGAGCCTAAACCCTTCTTTTTTCTACATCTAATTGTATTTTATTTCCCTTTCTTACCTTGCACTTAATGGCATGTATGTAGGATGAAGAGGAAGAGGAAGAGGAGGATCCTGATTATAAGCACGAAGTGATAGAAGGAAGTGAAGAGGACAACGAAGATGATGATCACTCGGAATCCGATGAGGATTCCAGTTAACCACCTCTTCATTGTTGTAGACATTTATTGTTTGTGTCATAAAATAGAAACTGTGACTCTGTTTTAATTTAAAAAAAGAGCTGGGACAGACTCAAGACCTGTGCAGACTCCAAAGTCTTCCCCAGCTCTTTTTTTACGACGTAGTGCTTTTGCTACTGAGTAGCGCAAATAGCAGTGAAATATCGTTGCTCGGTAGCGATATTTTGCTAACGAAACATCAAAATATTATTGCTGAGTAGCAAAATTTCCGTGCTAAGCTGCGAACCCGTTGCAGCAAAAATAGCAGCATTTCTAACAATGAAAATAGTCTAGCATCTACCTACCCTTTTAGTTATAAAAATGTTGCTATTTTCACTGCTACACCCTCATTCGGTTGTAGTGGTGGTATAAGAAGATTGGAATTAGGATAGAGGAGAAAGAAGCCAAAGTCGATGGACCACATTGAATTCATGGAGCTTAATGTTTTGGATATTGAAAATTTGATTCTTCAATAAATTTTACAATTATAAATGAGTGACTTGAATCAAATTTTGATTTCTTTCAATTTATGCTTCACTATATTCACAACCTCCCATGGATACTTTCAAACTTTTATACATTAAAACATGGATATAACAATAGAGCCAAATAAAAAATCCCATACTCCAAAAGTGTCATTGTATTACATTAAAAAACTAATTTTTTACAATAGATGGGAGTCATTAAAAACCTAATTTGTTTACAGCTGTACCTTCTCCTTCGCAACGATGTGGTCAGAGTTCTTAAGGCTGGTCTGGGGAAAGGGAGTGAAAACCTAGTTGAGGTCGCCTGTACACATACATGACAGAGCTCTACCCCTTAAATCTTCACCTATAGAGACTTGAGCTCTACCCCTTAAATCTTCACCTATAGCCCTATAGAGACTTCTTTACAAGTAATTAATGGTTGGCATAAATACTAGAGTTATAGAGACTTCTTTACAAGTAAGACGTGGTTGCATGATCAAGTTTTCCAAAGGCGGAACATGCAAGATCTAATGTAAACCTTACACTTGTACACATGACGAGATTTGAATGCAAGGCAAGCCAACCATAGACCCCCAGCAAGTCCAATGGGATACCCAACAAAGAAGCCTCCAAGAGATACAGAATTACGTAGCCATTTCTGGAATAGGCTACTTTTGGAGCTAGGGCCGGCGGCGGCCGGTGTGGTATCACGGCCTTCATCAACGGTGGACGCATTGCATTGTGTTGGCAGCGGAAATCCGCACAAGCCTGGATTGCCCTCGAAACTCGAGATGCCGAACCTGGTGTCGAAGTTGTCGAGCGTCGGGATCTGCCCTTGCAGGTGGTTGTTTGAGAGGTCCAGTGACGATAGACTGCTTAGAGAGCCGAAGCCCTCAGGTATGCCCCCTGTAAGATTGTTGTAAGAGACATCGAGTGACTCAAGCTGGCTGAGGTTGCTCAGAGCTGGAGGGATATCTCCTGTGATATGATTGTGTGAGATATTCAAGGATGTAAGGCCGATAAGCTCTCCGAAGCTCTCAGCTATGCTACCTTCCAAAGAGTTCATTGACATGTCAATGAGCATTCTGCTGTTTAGGACATAGGAAAGCACCTGGGCGCTATTCTTGATAGTCACAGGAACCTCTTCATAGAGGGTCAAGGAGTTATTAATCTTTGTGGAGCTCTGAAATTTGAGATATTGGAGGTGAGAAACAGTGTGTGGCATGTGACCTGTGAGGAGGTTATTGGAAAGGTCTAGTAGTTGCAAATTGGGAAGGTCCCATACCCAGCCTGGTATGGCACCCGTTATGTAGTTGGATCCCATGGAAAGGACCCTCAGATTCAATAACCCTTGGACGCTCTCTCTGGTGGGGATGGCTCCGGAGAGATTATTGTTTCCCAAGTCCAGGAGTTCAAGACTTAGGCTATTGGTGAAACCAGGCAAGCCTCCCTCAAGTTGGTTCTGCTGGACTGTGAAGGTTAGGAGGCTTTCCATCTTAGAGAGGTCTAGCTTCACCACCTCACCCGTCAGATTGTTTTCATACAGGCGTAATGTCTGAAGACTTGTACAATTTTCTAGGGCCTTGGGAATCTGCCCAACTAGCCTGTTCCTAGAGAGGTCCAGGACTTTGAGCTGCACCAGATTGCCTAGCGTTTCGGGAATTTCCCCCGTGAGGCTGTTGTTTGAAAGGAGCAAATTCTGGCTCAGTGACAATAGCTGACCAAGACTAGGAGGAATTTGACCCTCTAATTTATTGTTGGCCAAGCTAAGGTCTTGCAGTGCATTACAGTTTCCCAATGTCACTGGGATTTCTCCCTCGAGCTGATTATCGTTTATATACAAGACTTGCAGTGTTTTTAGTCCCCCTACTGAACTGGGTATGACTCCCTGCAGCTTATTGTTGTTTAGATAGAGGGTTTGTATCGAGCTATTGTAAGTAAAGCCGTCTAGGAATCCATATGGGATGCCGCCGATAAGTTTGTTGTGGCCCAGACTCAGATTTTGAAGCCGTGGAAATTGGCCAAGCCAGGGCGGAATAGATCCTGAGAGATTGTTTCCCCCAAGATCCAAATACTGCAACTGCGAGCTGAGCCTTGCAAGCTGATGCGGGAGAGCACCTTGCAGGTGGTTGGCGAGTAAATCGAGGTGATTAAGCAGGGAAAGGTTTCCTAATTGAGGAGGGATTGAGCCGGTGATCTCATTGTTAGAGAGGTCCACAAAGGATAGATGCGGGAGTTGATCGCCGAATTGGGGTGGAATGGCACCATAAACACCAATAGATGGGGCTGCTATATATTCGAGCATGGTGAGATTGCCAAGCACGTTCTGCATGAGAAAATTAAACCCGGCATTTACATCTCCGCTCCATGCAAGGGTGTTCAGGTTTGTCAACCTAGCAAGAGATTTTGGGAAACTTCCAACTTGGTTCAAGTAGATGGGGCTAGATCCCAGGTCAAGCCATTCCAATTGACTGCAATTGCCAATCTCCTCGGGAACCGGGCCGGTGAGGTTATCTGTAAACAAGGACAGAACCTGGAGCTGCTTGAGCTGCCCTATCTCCGCCGGTATTCTGCCACCGAGTGGATTGTCTCCCAGATCTATACCTGTTAGTTGGGAGAAATTGGAGATCCAAGCGGGTATCCCACCAGTGACAAAGTTGCTCTCGAAGGAGAGCCCTTGCAAACGTGTAAGGTTCTGGAGAGCAGCAGGCATAGCTCCATGGAGGCTACCATGGCTGAACTCTAAGTACTGCAGACCTGTACAGCTTCCTAAAGATGGTGGTATTTCTCCTGTGATATTAACCCCATCTATTTGCAGATGGGTTATAGTGGAGCAGAACCCAAAAGTCTTTGGCAAGGATCCACTAAGTTTGAAGGACCTGTTACGACCTTCATATGAGATGTCGATGGCATTTTTAGACTGTAAATCCACCCAAGTGAGCACCCGCAACCGAGGGAGCTGCCAGATGCCGGGCGTAACAAAGCCTGGTGGAAAATTGCCACCCACATCCAAGAACAGAAACTCAAGCTGTTTGCAATCACCCAAAGAAGATGAGGTACCTGTTGTTGATGTCTCGAGGAGGAACCCTTGGAGCCACAGCTGAGTGATTGTCGGGCAAAAACTAAGAATCTCTGGCACAGGCCCCATTTGGAGGCCTGCAGCATATACTGTTTCCACAAGATACAGCACGCTCAAGCCTGGAAGCTGCCATACCCCTTGTGGAATGACGCCCTGGAGGCCGTTGTCACGAAGAACTAGAAACTGTAGCTGCTTACATTGGGCCAAAGATGCAGGGATCTGCCCGGACAAAGCCAGCCTCCTGAGCCGGAGGTCTTTGATGGTCGGACAAAATCGGAGCCCCGTAGCAGGCAAAGATGCAGACAATGGAGCTGCGCCGGGACTGTCTAACCACAGCAACTGCAAGCTGGGGAGCTGCCATATGCTTGCAGGAAGAGGACCCATGAGCAAGTTGTGGCTGAGGTCCAGTTGAGTGAGTGCGGAGAGGTTCCCAAGAGCATCAGGTAGCTTGCCGCCCAGTGAGTTGAAGGAGAGGTTGAGGTATTGAAGGCTGCCTGCGAGCTGCCCACCGTCGAAGAGACCAGCGGGAAGCTGACCGCTGAAATGGTTATCCGACAAGTCAAGCAGAGAAAGACAAGGGAGGAGGGCAAGCGAGGAAGCGATGGAACCTGAGAGGTTGAAGCGACGCAGGTTCACATTCACCACGTGCAGATGCTGGGCATCGCACAAGATCCCATCCCAAGGTGCTACATATTTCTGATTATTAGCTAAGGAGCCGCATGGCCCTGAAGCATTGTGATCACCTTCGACAGACCAAGAAGCCAGCCATCTGAAGGGATCTTGAGTAATGCCTTTTTTAAACATAATCAGCGCTTGGACTTCATCTAAGCTAGGCGCAGCTGCAGAAGCCAAATACACAGTGGGCAAAGCAATAAACAATAGTGAACAACTAAGGGTGATCAAGCTTGCCATATCTTGTGCCAATATGTATATTTTGCCCCCACTGTGTGTCAGTCATCGACTTACCACTCATGCTCCATCCACTTATATGGGCATCTCAACTCCACCTCACGCCATAGCAGACGTCATCATCGCGTGCCAGCTGAGTCGCCAGGAAGAAGGGTGGTAGTCGGGTATGAAAGCAAAAAAAAAAACACATCACTCTCCTGCATGTTAATTACGTACACCAGACGGAATTCCAACCTTCTTTTTCTGCAGATCAAATTAATTGGTCTTGTTGATTAAGTCGCGGAAATTCATAAAGATGGAGGTTGATGTTGGTTGCATTTTCCAAGGAAATGATGTGGTGGACCGTGGAAGGGTCTGGAGAAGAGAATGATTGAACCCTTTACGTTAATGCACGCCATCGCCTATTTAGCGCCGTCGACGGAGGTCCAACCTATTTGATTTCCTGCCAATGCTCCTTCCTGCTTGTTGTAGTGGGTTTGAATGGATCCATCCCTTGGTTTTGACGACGTGTGATTTTAAAAAAAAACCTTCAAAAAAACCCTATTATAAAATTAGCCCTTGTTAACCCTACAAAAATATATAAAAAAAACAAGGTTACCCTTAAATGTCACCCTTCAAAACCAAATAACGTAAAGAAATTTCACAAAAGAAGAAAAAACATAAAAAGAAACATAGACCGGCAGATATGGGGACCACTCAAATTTTAATCTTTGTGGTTTGACAAAGAGTACAATCATTATCATTAAATAAAAGTCCGTTAATAGGTTTCTAACGATTTTATAACTTTAATATATTATTAATTATATATATGTAAGGTATTAATAGATTAGTCATGGTGAGTACTTTAGAGATATATATTAAAAAAAACAGGATATGTGGAAATATGTGATGATATTGCACATCCCTTTGTGCATGGACCAAGTTCAAAGCCAGTGCTGGAGGTGGAGAGGACTCGGGATTTGCCAAGCAAACCTCCAAACAAGTTTGCGCTGAGCCTTGAGGCTTGAGAGAGCTTCACTCAAAAAAAAAAAAAGGCCGAGTGAAATTCAGAAACTCAAACTTCTCTACACTAATTTGCCAAACATCTTGATCATCTCTGCTTCAATAGCAACCAGGGCATCACAACAAGCTTTATACATATGCTTTTGTACTTTATCTGCATCCGCTACTGCATAGATCTCCTAGAGGGTTTCAAGATGGGTCATTACCGATTATAACCTACTGCACATCCCGAGTCCTAGAATTAGATAGGCTATACAATTCTTGCTCTACCTATGCAAGCTTCAAGCACATCTCAACCATGCCATTTGTCAACCTTTTCACTTTACTCTTGGATATCTCAGGCTGAGGATCCTTGTTCCGAAGTTGGTCTTGTAAGTCAAAGATTTGAATAGTTTTCTCTTAGCACTCCGCCAGAGCTGATTGCAAACTTTCTACCACCATCTCGTCCTTCATTCCCAATGTGGCGCTTAGCTCGAATGCCTGTGTTTCATAAAGCTGCTCAAGGATGGCTTTTTGGCCTAGCATGTCTAGTTGAAGTTGTAAAGTGGATTCCCTTTCCTATAGAGAGATACCTGGGCCAGCCACATTTGCCAAGTAATTTTAAGATCATTCCATATGACAAACTCTACTCTGCCCACCTCCCCTTTGATTTAGGCTCCCCTGAGGTTTGACATCTCTAGGGGTAAGAACTATTTTCTGCCATAGCCACAGTCACTAAAGCAATCATAGATGAGCTAGAGGGGCTAGCATCTTAGGTGGAAGCGGGCCTGCTCAGCTTTCACCATTGCTTTGTTCTTTTATTTTTCTGAGCAGTCGGCTTCTCCCCTTCAGTAGACTCGAATGTTTCTATTTCTGTAGGTTTCTTAGTGTCCTATAGTTATTTCTACTTCTGCAAGTGTCTCGACTTCCACAGGCTTTTCTACTTCTGAGATAACCACCATCTGCCCATGCAGTAATCTTTTAATGTCTTTAGCCAAAACACGATGGGATTTAGATCTCTTCCATCATTGGACCACTAGGATCACACCTAGGCTCGCCCTCTAAGATGTTGATGACTATGTTAAACACAATGTCGAGAGGAGGTGGCAACACACCCATGAGGACACCATGCAAAGTTGCCAACAAATATGGTCCAATCTTTATACGACCTTTATCTAAAAGCTTCATGATCTCCTGGGTAAGTTGATAGTGAAGCAACTCCCCCCAGGGGACAACATCTCCCCATTGAACATCTAAGATCTAATCGACCACTCGTCTTGAAGCATAGGAGAGTTTATGGGTCAAGGAGATCATCTACACCCAAAATCGAGTCCGTAATAAGCGGGTTTACACATTCTCACAGCTCTAAATAAGAAACTCTTTTTGCTTTAGTTGAGAATCATGGATCAAGCTCTCCTAATGAAACGACATCTATGTAATCATAAACTAATCCTATACTAATGACAACACTAATCTAACGTGGATATGTGTGAATAGCATTCATCACATGAAGATAGTGTTGAGATGTCAAGCTCAAAATGAGCTGACACTCATGAAGCGCCTTCATGACCATTCGACATTTACATCACTAGCGTGTTTGGTAGCTGGCACCGACATATCTTCGCTAGAGATTCCACAGCTAGACTACACCGACTAGTCCACACTTACCCACTCCACTTAGCGTATTCATATTATGGACCGCTTGTATATACTCTATTATGTGTGTTAGTCACTTTATCTTCTTTGTAGACCTCTTTTGTTGTGTGAAGAAGAAGAAGATTTTTTAGCCTCTCACCTTGTGTGTTCTCTTCTAGGGTTGTGTGAGTGTGTGTGTGCTTGCAAAATCTCAAGCTCTCTTCTCCCCTGCATCTTTTCATTGTATCAGACCTTGTTTCTTGCTAAGGGCTGAGCGGCAAGCAAGAGAAGCACATGAAAATCTTTATATCAAAGATCTCTACATCATGGTCCCCCGTAATGATTAGGTCATCTACATAGATGACAACAAGCACAACCCCTGTATCACTGTGTCTCACATACAGCGAGAAATCTGCATTGGCTACATGAAAGCCAATAGTGACAAGATATTCAAAAATCTTGTCAAACCATGCTCTTG
This sequence comes from Cibotium barometz, assembly GCF_041138505.1. Classification (NCBI taxonomy): domain Eukaryota; kingdom Viridiplantae; phylum Streptophyta; class Polypodiopsida; order Cyatheales; family Cibotiaceae; genus Cibotium; species Cibotium barometz. The sequence goes on along the minus strand of NC_141080.1, from coordinate 38,305,016 downwards.
GTGCTTGTTTTAAGCCATACAAGGCTTTCTTCAACCTGCAAACATGCTCGGGGTGACTCACATCTTCATAACCAGGTGGCTGCAACATATACACCTCTTCCTGCAAATCCCCATGTAAGAATGCATTCTTTACATCCATCTAATGTAAAGACCATTGCTTTGACGTAGACACTACTATCACAACTCTCACTGTTGCCATCTTGGCAACAGTGTGGACTGAAAGTTTCCTCATAATCAATGCCATATGTTTGCGCATATCCTTTGGCTACCAATCTAGTCTTGTACTTGCTTATGCTTCCATCATTGTTATGTTTTACTTTGTACACCCACTTGCATCCAATGGCTTTCTTGCCTCCTTCAGGCAATTGCACTAAATCCCAAGTCTCATTTCCATATAGTGCATCCATCTCCTCATCCATAGCTTTCTCCCAACACACATTTCCAACAGCCTCATAAATGCATGTGGGCTCTACAACCTGCACAACTTTTGCCATGTATGCATAGTGATGTGCCACATAACCATCATAGGTAAACCTCTGCACAGGATTCTTCACTCTCCAAGAACTTCACAGCTTTGCATTCATGGCTTCCATAGCCTTCTTTACACCAGGTGTTCTCATAGCTGGTATCCCAAGATCCTCATCAAGGCTCATCTCTGAGCCACTAGACTCTCCATCAACATGAGAAACTGCAGAAATGTCAAGCATACTAAGGGGCTCAACCACTTTCTCTTTGCCTTTTTGTGATGTACTAATCACATTTGCAGGACTGGTATTATGATGCAGCCTGCCACTCCATGGTCTATCAAAACTGAACCACTAGATGAGCACTCTCCTGGTCCACTCAAAGATTGTGATTGCTAACTTGTATTCTGTGTAACCACATTTCCACTCACATCAGCCCCCCAACAGCTTCTTTTTCAGTAGCATACTAGCTGCTCATCTCATCAAAAACAACATCCCTGCTTACCCTCAACTCACATGTAACAGGGTTATAACACCTATATCCCTTTTGCTCAAGGGAATACCCAATAAACACACATTTTTTAGCTTTTGGATCCAGCTTAGTTCTCAGCTCATCTGGCACATGCACATATGAAATGCATCCAAAGACTTTCAGATGAGACAAATCAGGTTTTCTGCCAATAAATGTCTCCTCTAGAGTTACATCATGTATGGCTGTAGTTGGAGTCCTGTTCATGAGATGTAAACTGCTATAGAAACAACCTCAGCCCAATAACTATGCGGCATATTCTTCTCTCCCATCAATGCTTGTGCAATCTCAGCAATGTGCCTATTTTTTCACTCAGTAACTCCATTTTGCTGTGGAGTGTATCTGCATGTAAACTTTCTCCCAATACCATTCTTCTTCAAAAATTCAGAGAACTTATTGGAGACTTATTGGAGAAGTACTCTCCCCCTCCATGTGACCTTAGGCACTTTAAATATTTTCCTGTTTGCTTTTCAACCATCTCTGAAATTTTGAAAAATGAGGGAACACCTAACCCTTCTCCTTCATGAAGTATACCCACACTTTCCTTGTGTTGTGGACATCAATAAATGTCACATAATACCTGCATCCTCTCATAGACATGGTCTTCGTAGAACTCCATATATATGAATGCACAACATCTAGTGCATTTCTACTCACATTTCTGTCACGTGGAAATACATGCTTTGTTTGCTTTCCAAATTGGCATGCTTCACATATTTTTGCATACCTTCAACTTTAAGCTTTGGCAGCCCTATCACAATTCCTTTAGTCTGCATAGAATTCATTCTCTGCACACTCACATGTCCAATTCTTTTATGCCAAATGTCTGTGTCTGCAACAATTCCTGAACCATTTGCAAACATCGCAGCACTCACTTCAGGCATGTTTATATTCAATGTAAACATTTTGCCCACTCTGTTGCCTTTTGCAACCAACCTGCACTTGTCTTTAAAGTTTTCAATATAACAACCATCAGGGTTAAACCGAACCTGCAAACCCTGCTCAATCATCTGGCCAACTGAAACCAGATTCTTTGTTATGTTCGGAACATGAAGTACATCTGCAAGGTACTTCACTTTGCTATCCTGCATAGATAATGGCACATCTCCAGCATGGGTAATTGGATGAGCAGTGTCATCCCCTGTTTCTACAAAACCTCGTCATTCAAGGTTTTTCATCTCCTTGAACCACTTCCTCTCATGACTTGTCATGTGGTTCGAAGCACCTGAATCAACGTACCATACATCATCTTTATGTGCTGCTTCAATGTTTTCAGACATGGCATCAACGACATGCTGCATAACAAACAACATTTCATTATCCTCATTGTTTCTTCTCGAGGATGCATAGTTGTTTTGCTGCAATTTCCCATTTTGCATGTTAGCCTACTTCTTATAACAATCTGCCTATACATGTCCAGGCTTACCACCATAATAAAAGCATGCACGTGTATCATTATATTTCCTTTACCAATTTTCACGACCTCTTTGACTCCCCCTGCCTCTCTGAATTGGCCTCTTCCACCTACGTGTTGTTGTTTCTGGGACTGTTGTTGTTTTTGCTGCTTGCCATAATTATGATTACCTATTCGGCCACCTCCTTGGCTACGTCCACGGCCTCCTCTACCTTGTCCTCTTCCTAAACTTGTGTAGAAGGCTTGTTGCTCTGAACTGTTTTTGTTTTGTGAAGACTCTTGGTCTTCACCCAAGCTCTTCTCTTCTACAATCAACATAGACACCAAATCTGTGAAATTGGGAATGTTTTCCTGAGTCTAAATAGACGTCTTGAACGCCTTGTATTGTGGCCCGAGACCATGTAGACAGACTTCCACCTTATCATCATCATCTACCGAAACACCAATAGATGCAAAGGATTCCACAATACCCTTGATCTTCAATGCATGGTCATTCACAGACATACTCTTTTTCTCCACAGTATGAAGTTCATTCTTCAACTATATCTTTCGTGCCTTGGTATTCGTTTCATAGAGTTTTACCAAGGTGTCCCACACCTCCTTGGGGGACTTGGCATCCTGTATGTGCCCAATCATGGTGTCCTGTATACTGATACAGAGCCAATACAAAACTTTTCTGGTTCCTTGGTTCCAATTCTTGAACTCTTTCACATCTACAGTAACCAGATTGATCTCCGGTATCTCCGGCGCCTCTTCATGCTTTCTATGTAGTCCTAATAACACTTTTCTATCAAGAAATTTGTCAACCTGAACCTCCAAGCATGGAAGTTGTTCTTATCAAGCTTCTCATCAGCAACAATCTGGTTTATGCCATCATTTGACATCTTGCTAGATACACAAATTTACCAGAAACAGCACTCTGGTTTGTCCTGTAGAAACTGCTGTATTTTCTGCAGTACTGTACTACTACACTCAAATGTCATAACCAGTGACCTCAATGTGCATACATACACCCAATGGCAACTGTTGACCTCCTTTTGCAGCACACACAATGTCTGCACAACCAATTTGTCTTCGTGCAGTTCTCAAAACAGAGTTCTGCAGAGAATCGATGCTTTTCGAAAAACGAAGGTCCTAACATGTCCGAAACGCGTTTTCAGCCCAAAAAACTCTGTCTAATAGGACGCTATAGTTCCCTATAGCTTTACTCCCACGAAGAAAGCTCCTCAATCAGAGATCCTTTGCCGATGCCTCCTTTAGAGCTCCTGACAAGGGTGTAGTCGCCAACACAAATAGGGAAGAGTAGTTGAAGCTCTTACCCTTGTACTGCTTCTTGTGCTTCTCTTGCTTGCAGCTCAGCCCTTAGCATGAACCAGGCTCTGATACCATGAAAAGATGTAGGGGAGAAGAGAGCTTGAGCTCTTGCAAGCACACACACACTCACAAAACCCTAAAAAAGAACACACAAGGTGAGAGGCTGAAAATCTTCTTCTTCTTCACACAACACTCAACACACCATATACAAAGATAAGAGTACACACATATGAAAAGGTACTCAACCAAATACATACTAGGGTTCTCTATAGTGTGAACCCAACTAAATGAGCTGGCGCCATAACTATGCCAGTCTCTAGAATGGCTGTCACACAGCCTGTCATCCCAGTGGGCCGCATATCACCCATGATCTCACCAACCATGCCAGTGGTGTAAGTGTGGGGCCTATCCCCCAGGCGGGTCATCAGTGTCCACCTACCATCTAGTCCTCAATGAATTTATCACGCTAGTTTTGAGAGAATCTAAGATTGAGGAAACAAAATTGTATTTCGTATATGACCAAAGGCACTGTTACATTGACCCAGGTGTTTTTCATCCCAACAAACCTAGGGTGCCCTTACTTATGAATTGCTATGTGGATATCCGACACCCGATCCCACAAATACATTATTAATTGATGATACCCCTTAGAAGGCTATGTACAATCCCATGGGAACATGGATATCACCCCTTGAGGATAATTTTATGTCATCTGGATTCTCAAGAACAAGCTCATTATGCATATATATATGCTGCACTAGGACTTCCTTGATGGTTGTCCTTCCAGTATCTATCTTAAAGTCTTTTACTCCATGACGCCCTAAATGTATTCTTGTTGCCCTTCTTTCTTTTCTTCCTTGACTGCATAAGGACTCATGTGCCCTTCGTGATCAGCACTTCAGTCCACTGATTTTACGCATTGAGAGAGTTGGATACAAGTATAGCAAACACTAAAGATCTTGGTCTACTTGCCCTAGGAGTTGAATAATGTATGATGGCATTAGTGGAGCAAAATCGGGATGATATAAAACAAGATTTGCTACCCATGTTTTCAAGAATGAATGGAGTACAAAAGCCTGAAGCTTCAGAAAATGGAGTGCAGCAGAAGGTAGAGGAAATGAAAAGAGTGTGAAATATTGTTTAAGGCACGGAGGAAGTTTGAGAGGGAGGGAATTTTCCCTCCTTTGCAAAAAGGTGTATTTAATACATGGATTCGAATATAAGTTTCCCTCCCTAGGACAAAAGTGTAGGTGTGTTTAATGCATTCGGGTGTAAAAAGTGACTATCAAGTGTAAAAGTAGAGTACATTTTGAGGTGAGAAAGAAGAGTTTTTGGATTTAGAAAAAAGAAATAACCTATTTTTCAACGTAAGGTTGCCTTCTTCCTGATTGGATGCATTCCTTTTTCTCTCTCTACTAAAAGGCCCTACGAATGACCTCCAAAATGTCCTAATGTCTTCCCAGCTTGCAGCACTGATCCTTACAAAGCTTCCTCCTGAGTATGATATGGTTGCCAGATCCCTAAGATCCCAGATCTCCAAGGACAAATCCTCGCAAGAGAAAGACAAGCTTCCTAAAAGGAGCAAGGATTCAGTACTTAAGGCCTTATGCATAGTGCTTTATGCATAAGGTCTCATGCATAGTTTTATGCTTAAGGCCTCATGCATAGTGCTTTATGCATAAGCTTTATGCTTAAGGCCTCATGCATAGCTTTATGCATAAAGATGTATGCAAAAGGCCTCATGCATGCTTTATGCATAAGGCCTAATGCATAATGCTTTATGCAAGGCTTGCATAACGGTTTACATAAGGCTTTATGCATAAGGCCTAATGCATAATGCTTTATGCAAGGCTTGCATAACGGTTTACATAAGGCTTGCATAACGCATAGTGCTTTAAACATAATGTATAGTGTTTTAAGCTTATGCATAGTACCTTAAACATAATGCTTGCATAATATTTTTTTAATATTCTCTTTGTTTTTATAGATGTGGCATGGGTCCTCGTCCTTTTGTCCCACAGACCCAGAGGTTGAGGCTCTCATCGAGTCTCAACGACGGTTTTCTAGGGAGGTAGAGGGCATCTTTGGCTATACTCTCACCCCTGAGCAGTTGGCAGCCTATGCAGCAGGCACCCCTTTACCATCAAGTCTGTCCACAGCCCAACAGAGTCCCTTGCCAGGCACTTTACCCTTGCCAGGCACTTCACTTGCCTTTACATTCACCCCTCATCCATTAGCCCCAGCTAGTGCTACAGCATCTCCTACATCTCAACCTTCACACAGGAGATGTGACACCTCACAATTATCATGGCTCTCATGAGAGTGGCAGTTGTCGTCGTAGAGGGAGGCTAGTCGTGGAGATAGTGGCGATCGTACCTCACGTTGCACTAGCAGTAGTGAGAGTGGAGATAGAGGTGATAGAGGAGATAGAGGATGCCTATGGCAGTGCTTTGGGGGTGGGGATAGTTCTTCTTCAGAGCCACCACCACATCATGGTGATATATATCATATTATGATATCACAGATGTGGGTGGCATAGTTGATGACTCTCGTGTGGGAAGGAGGTGGTAAACTACTTACGCCAGGTAGTTTTTGAACACTATAAAGGCTGCTTTAAACATTTTAACCAGCAAAGGGAGAGCTTAGTGGATGATTGCATTAAAGCTATCCATAGGAAGTATCCTAAAGGCTACTTTAAACATTTTAAGCAGCAAAGGGAGAGCTTAGTGGATGATTGCATTAAAGCTGTCCATAGGAAGTATCCTAATCCCACGACCAAAGGTTTAACAGTAGATAGGCGCGACATAAAATCAAAGACACTGAAGAATAGGAGGTCTCTATAGTAAGGAGACATGCAAAGGAGGAGAAAGTCCGAATAGATGCCTATCAAAATGGACACGATAAGCCATCTACTGATCATAAGGGTGAGTGGAAGAAAGCCAAGAGGGAGATCTTAGAATAAATAGTAAACCAGTAACAAAGAGAAGCGCAGTGAATACAAATGGAGTGATATGGATCATCGCACTTCGGATCTGAAGGTCGTACATCATGGGAGGCCGAGTTTGTATTTATAGTGTAGCTTCATATCTTTTCTTTGTATTTATAGTGTAACTTCATATCTTTTCTTTGTATTCTCTCTATTTGAGTTGTGTTATAATGTTTGTCTTGTGATGTAGTAGTCACCCGCTAGTTTTTCCTCATGTATAGTTTTGGTTTATGCAACTATGTTTCTTTTTCAAGCCTCATGTGGCTACCATCATGTATGGATAATTTCTTGGACGATATAAGATGAAATTTTTCATCTTCTTTATATATCTATGTTTTTATTCAAGCCTTATGTGGCTACGATCATGTATGGACAAATTTTTGGACATAAAATATAATTTCTCATCTTCTTTAATCAAGATTCAATATTCAAAGTGTGTTCACAAATCTTTTTGTGCATATCTATCTTTAATTTAAGTTTTTATGTTGATATCTCTACTTATCTTCATTCGTCTATGTACAAGTAAGAAAAACCTTAAACTAGAGAGCTGCCTATGCAGAAAATAGAACTACATGTGCAGAAAATGCACCTGTACATCTGCATAGGTAGCTCTCTGAAAGTTTTTTTAAATTCTAGAGCGCGTCTATATGTGCATCTATAATGGAGGCTATAAACGCATCTATATGTGCGTCTATAATGGAGGCTATAAGCATGTCTATATGCGCGTCTATACTGATATAGACAGGCTTATAGATGCGCATATAGGTGCCTGTTGTTGGTAGATGTGATTTTAGATGTGCTTATAAACGTGTCCATAACATTTTAAACCACGTTGTCAAAACATATCTATAAACACGCCTACGATCGCTTTTCCTTGTAGTGCAAGTTGGATGCTGTTCTGTAGGAGTTTCACTTTGAAGTCATTCATCGACCAGGATCATAGCACATAGTAGCAGATTATCTTTCAAGATTGCATTGAGGAGAACAAGCTACAGGAGTGGATGACAAGTTTTTGGATGCATCACTTTTTACTGTTTTAAATGAAGTGGATGCAGTTAAGTTGATGCGGTTCTGCCTCTTCCGTGCCTTGGACATGGTACGAGGAAATGTTTTGTTTTCTGTCTAGGTGCTATGCCAACTCATTTGACGAAGGATCAGTGGAGGCGGCTCGCGTTGCGGAGTCGTTCCTTTGAAGTCTGTATTGGAGAATTGTACTACCACAATGTTGCTGATGTGTTGTTGTGATGTGTACTACCACAAGATCAGGAGGTCATGTGCGGGAAGCGCATTGCGAAGTCTCGGGAGGGAAATTTTTGGGGAATATTACTACAGGTAGAGTCTTGCAAGCTAGCTTGTGGTGGACAATAGTTTATTTTGATACGCAATAGTTCGCGTGCGGAAATGCGATGTGTGCCCCAGAGGATGGGCCAGCCATCACAGAGAGACCGCATGCCTTTACACCAGATATTGCCACTTGAGCCTTTTCAGAAGTGGGGTTTGGATTTCATTGGGCCTTTTAAACCCATAGCACAGCGAAGACAGGAAACCGGTATATTCTGACAGGAATAGATTACTGCAATAAAAGTGGGTGGAAGCTTGGGTGTTGTGGAACAACTCTACTCTTTCAGTGGCAAAGTGTCTATACAAGGATGTATTCACTCGTTTTGGCTATCCGGTGGAGCTCGTCTATGATCAAGGAGGTTATTTTATTAGTAAAGTGATCAGGCAAATGATAAGATTTTATATGATTCTTCATAAGAAGTCATCCCCCTACTATCCACAACCTAATGGATTGGATGAATCATCCAATAAGCAGATTGTGCATATTCTGACAAAGCTCGTAAAGCAAGCATCGTAAGGATTGGGATGTTAAGCTTCCGTTAGCATTTTGGGTGTATTGCACAGCTTACAAGGTGGCAACTGGATTAACCCCTTTCAAGCTGGCTTTTGGCATGGAGGCTATCACACTGGTCGAGTTTGTTTTGCCGAGTTTGCGAATTGCGGTGGAAGTTAAATTGCTGCCAGTAGAGTCCTTAGCATATCGACTAGAAGTCTTGAGCTCATTAGATGAAGATCAGCTCGGAGTTTTTACTGGGCGTAGGAACTCCAAAATCGAAGGAAGTGTCAGGTGGATCAGCACTCGAAGAAAAAGATTTTTCAAAAAGGGCATTTAGTTTGGTGTTCAATACTCGCATGGGGAAATTGCCAGGCAAGATGAAGTTGTGGTGGTTCGGTCCTGTTTGGATATATGCTACTTGTGGGGCCACTTCATTCTTTTTAGCAAACTTACAGGGTGAAGTTTTATCCTCTCCAGTTAATGGGTTCCAGTTGCAACATTATCATGCGATGGCACCTATTCAATGCCCTTTTCTAGTTTCCGAGGAGGCAGAAGTCTCTTTCATGATGATATCTTTAACAAACAATGAGGAGAAAGATTCAATCTTGGATTTTGCCCGAGTTTTGAGAAAAGATGTGAATGCAGATGTGGACAGCTGTGTGAGTTGTTGCATGCAAAGGGACAAATTCTATTTTTGGATTTTCACTTTTGCGTTCACGTACCTTCTGGACTTTTTTGAGCATTCTACGAGTTCTTTGCTCTTCCGTGCGCTTTTCTGTGTCTGCAAGCATGATGGCCTTGGTGCAGTTTCTACTGTTGACTCCAATTCAAAACCTTTAGCTACCCGTTATTGATGCTTGGCTAAAGGACATGCGCATGAGGGGAGGGTTTTTGCAAACCTCCATTCGCGGCGAGTGCCAATGCATCCTATGCATATCGGTTGTTGTAGTAGCTTCAGGGCGGTGACATGGTGGAAATTAATGGTGAAGTCAGAGAGAGCTGACTGTGCAGCTTATCCAGGAATGTCTTTCATTACCTCTAGATGGTGCCATCTAAGCTATCCAGATGGTGCCGTCCAAACTATCCAGATGGTGACTGCAGAGGAGATGGAGGCAGAGTTTGGGCCGAGAGTTAGTAGAGAGTATAAATTATCTGGCTGCACCATTGCAGGAGTTAGGGATTACTATAGGTGGTTCTCAGAAGCCATTTGGTTGCAAGACAAGACCTACAGTATCTCTGTGTGGGTTAAGAGTTTCTTGAAGTCAGCAGAATATGACACTGTTTCTTCCTGGGCCCGAGTACTGAAGGATAGGATTCGCTATGAAGCACAACAAGTTTGTGCGCAGGCTGCAAGGGGAGCAGCAGCAAATTCTAAAGTAGGGCAAATTTTATAGATATTGTTTCCTGTGGAGCCCACTTTCGTGGTTTCTATGCACCCTTTTTACCATTTCTCAGGGTCTTTCTCTATCAGTGCTGAAGTAACAGTGGTAGTTTCTAATGGCACCAATCACACAGGCGGTATTTCGCAGCGAAGGGGGAAGAAACATCTGCGGCCTTGCTCAATATTGTTTCCCCTGTGCCGCTAACAGTTGCATCAAGCAAGGCTCAGAGGTCTGAGAGCCATGTGGATACTCCACTAGTTTCTAAAGTGTCTGGAGATATGCGTGTTTTGCCAGTTTCTACAGTTGGATTTGTATCAGAGACAGTTGCACCTGCTGTATCTACCTCGGTGTGGCTTAGTTTGGAAATGACACCATCGGGCGTCTCTGCTCTTGATCGATGGCGCAAGCAAGTGCGGCAGAAGATGCTCTCTGCTAAGAGGGTAATCATTCCCATATTACTGCACTGGTGTTTAAGTGCGTAACACATGAGAAGAGATAGTATCACATGACTCCAAAGAGGGAGGTTATAGTTCACTATGGCATGTGGTCCATGATGTTGATTTGAGACCAAATGGATTGAATTCACCAATTCCAAATCCAAGTTGTAAGTGACATGGATCATCCTTGAATTCTAACCACTTCTCTTTTGTGTATTGCCATGATGGTGAATCCGTAGGGACCCTCATCATGCCATTGGTGGAATGATTGTGTGTATGCCATGTCATAAGTTCGATAATAGACTTACATCGGAACATGTGTTGAATAGAATTGCATGTGTTGTCATGGGTTCGGCAATAGACTTGCATTGAAAAATGTGTTGAATGTAGGGTGTGATAGGAAAATTCCTCAACAAAAAAATGCCTCAACACCTTTTGAGAAATCATTATACGTTGAAAATCACTTCGGTAACGAGACTCTCCACATTTCGGACACATTGAATTGCATCTTTATGAGAGCTTTATGAGCACCCCAAAATAGCACACAACCATTGCCACATGCATCTATACGTTCGTAATACATGCCAAGTGTCATCAATACTCTCCTAGCATGTTCCCTTGTGCTTGGCATCTTGTTATCAGAAGGAAGCATCTTCCTCATGAGCCTACAACGGGTTTAATAGAATTTCAAATATTATTTATAAATGGTATGTTATGTCAAAACTAAAAATTGCGAACCACAATTGCTAAGAACTAATTTAAAGAGGCTTGTAACACTAGCATTGATCCAACCATACATGGTTTGCAAGTTTAGTAACTCCAAGGTTGCATGAAGGGTGGAGTATGCACACCCCTCATATAGTAGAGTGCAAGTGGGATGTCACAATAGATCTTCGTCAGTTGTGGTCTCGGGCTCCTCCTCTCCTTCTTTCTCAAAGAAGTCATTCATCATCTTGTCCATGTCTAAATCTTCATCGACTTCATGTGCCATTGATGGAGGCATTTCTTTCTCATGTCGAGTATGCGGGCTTACCCTAATCAGGGAGGTCTCTAAAGCCTTTATGTAATTATCCACTAACAGCAGAGTAATGAGGCATAGACTCCCTCATTCTATGACATGCCTTCTCCTTGTCCTTGTCCTCAAAAACATGGACTACCTTATGAATAACTAAATCATGTGCATAGGAACTTGCGATAATGAATATTTACACTCACCAAACTCTCTGGATATCGTATATCTTCGAATCGATCATAATCTTGCACATGGGTTGTTGCAAGATCAGGGTGTCCAGTTTTATCCAGTTTATGTTGGACTGGGACAATGCTTGGAGAGCAAATTTTGGGGGGCAAGGTACTTAAAATGAGATCAAGTAAATAATAGAAAATACGCTTGCCTTTAAATTAACCCAATATAACTTAAATTAATATAAATTAGTCTAATTAATCAAAATTAATAAAAAATATGATGAAATGAGAAACAAATGATCTTTCCATACTTAAAGTGATCCAATTTATTTTTCCATAGATGCACCATTACAAGTACACTAGTCCCTATAGGTTTTGGATTATTCACATCAAAAATGTAATTTTACTAATTAGATTATTAATATTTGCAGGCCTTCTGATAGTCTGGAAGAATTTTGAAAAAGAGATCATTAAAAATCCAACCATTGGATTTGTAATTTTTACTAACCACCACATTCTACTAATGTCTCAGTATCTACCCACTCTTTTGATCTACAAGATTGAGGATTTTAAGTGGTAGCTATTGTGGGTACAAAAAGTGGCGTATATTATAACACTTTAAATACCTTGAAATATTTAAAGAAAATAGACAAATATCTTAAAATTTTCTTAAAAAATCAAGTTAAGCTCCATATTATGTGAAGATCTAAGGTACAAAGTGGGAATCTCATATGAGTTTATATACAAAAGATATTAGAATTTTATGGAATTAGTTCAAATTTGGGACAGGGTGTATACATTGACTTTGTACCTAAGAAAATGAGGACTTTTAACTATATAATGCTTAATCAAATTATGCAACTATATTTCCAACTTTGAATATGATGTTCCAACAAAAGAGCTTGAAACGAAATTCCTTCATTTACTAGGAGAGATTAGCCACTAAAGATAAACAAATGCCTGTTTTTTTACTGTTATAGAGTGCCTGAGTGGACAAAACTGGGCACCCTGATCTTGCAACCTCCCACATGCTTTATTGTGATTCATTGTAAACACATGATTGGTCCCTTGCATCTCTCGCACATGGACATGGAAACTTTGATGTAACCAGTCATGCGGACTTTTCATGAGTGTCATGCCATCTTCGGTAGAAGAAGGTGTTGATGGTCGTCTATGCATAGTGGGCACCTAAACCAAGATACAAGTGTATGAACACTCCATTCCATTTCATCAAACACAAAACTATCTCTCTAGAATCTACCAAAAACAACTCTTTGGATTTTTTCCTAGTACGTGGCTATGCATGTGGCTATGGGCATGGCTATATCGAGGGTGGATGCATGGTAAGGGTAATCACTTGCATTCACTCTCAAGGGGGGCAGAATATCGATATGCAATCAGAGATAATCGTGCGCAAGGTATCTCGATCGAGATATGAATAGCACTCACAGCATGATACGTGTCTTCTGAGCTAGTAGCCCAGTATCTCGATTGAGATCTCAAGCATCGCCATGCTAGTAACCTCCTAAGGGTTCACATATCTTGATCAAGATCCATGTCTCTAAAACACATCAATGCCACCTGGATATCTCGATCAAGATACCTAGTCCATATTGATAATATATGTGATGCCATGCAATTTAACCATGCCTCTCATGACATCGACCATATATCTTAACTGAGATATGAATGTGCGATCCTAGTCATTAAAATGTCTCAATCGAGATATTGAATTACAATCGCACCCATCCAGATGCGCATGATTTACGATTGAGATACACTATTTCGATCTCTTGACTATCCACAGTGAGAAGTTTGAGTTTCTAAAATCCACTCTCAAGCATCTTTTTTTAATTTTGAGTGAAGCTCTCTTAGGCCCCAAGGCTTAGCATAGCAATTGGACTTGTGTGGAGGTTTGCTTGGCAAATCTTTAGTGCTTTCCAACTTCAGCATTGACTTCCAACTCGGTCCGTGTGCAAAGGAATGCGTAGTACTATCATCACCTGTTTCCACATATCTTGGTTTATTCATTTTTTTCATATCTTTAAACCACTCACCATGACTAATCTATTAACACCCTATTTATATATATATATATATAATTCATAATATATTAACATTATAAAATGGCTTGAAGCCGATTAACATACTTTTATTTAATGATAAAGATTGCAATCTTTGTCAAACCTGGAAGATTAAGATTTGAGTGGTCCCCATACCTACCTACCGGTCTATGTTTCTTTTTCTTTTGTGAATTTTCTTCACGTTATCTTTTTGAAGGGTGGTACCTTCTTTTTTGATAATTTTTGTAGCTGGGTCAACACCTTTCTAGCTGATTTTGTAATAGGATTTTTTTAAAGGTTTTTTAAAAAAAATCACGCAAGGGTGGAGAGCGCTTTTCTTTGAAGGAATTGGGGCAAGTGAAAAAAAATTGCAAGAGTAGTGTAAATTTCCAAGTAGGCTAGATTTATCAGACCCACTACAACAAGCAGGAAGGAGCATTTGCAGGAAAAGAAAAACAGGTTGAACCTCCGTAGAGACACCACGACGGCGCTAAATAGCATGATCGATCGCCCGATGCCGTGCATTAAACGTAAAGGGTTCAATCAGTCTCTTTTCCGGACATCATGTTCCTAACATCAGCCTCCATAATGTATGAATTTCCGCGGTAGTTCGTGACTTATTCAGAATTCCAACCTCAATTTCTTAATTTTCAAAGAGGAATTAATTTGATCTGCAGACAGCTTAAGAAAAAGAAGGTTGGAATTCCGTTTAGTGCACGTAATTAACTGATGTGTCTTTTTTTGCTTTCATACCCAACTATCCTGGCGACTCAGCTGACACGCAAAAATAAAAACATCTATATAGCTAAGAACTCACAATGTATATAATTATATGGTCTTTAATTAAAGGTTTCAATCTTCGTGAATGAATTCAAGTATGTTAGAATTAAGAAAGAAATCAATCCACATAAATTTAATATTCATTATATTTTAAAAAAAGGAAATTATACTTATGATTAATGAGCTTTGTGTAAAAAACTTGTATTGAGAGAGAGCCAAGCTAGCGTGAGAGAGAGAGAGAGAGAGAGAGAGAGAGAGTGTTTATGCATGAGAGAGAGAAAGATAGAAGTAAACGAATGTGTTTATGCATGAGAGAGAGATAAGAGAGAGAGTGAGAGGAAGAGAGAGAGGAAGAGACAAGAGGGAGTGAGAATGAGAGAGAGGATAAGCAAGAGAGTACAAAGATAGCGAGGAAGAGAGGGTTAGTGTGTCTATGAGAGAGAGAGAGAGAGAGAGAGAGAGAGAGAGAGAGAGAGTACAAAGATAGCGAGGAAGAGAGGGTTAGTGTGTCTATGAGAGAGAGAGAGAGAGAGAGAGAGAGAGAGAGAGGTGGTGAGGTAGAGAGATAATTGAGAGGTTTGTGTATTTTTCTCTCCAAAGGATTAGAGGAGAGTGAGAGGAAGAGAGAAGAGAGAAGAGAGAAGAGGTAGTGAGAATGAGAGAGAGGATGAGCAAGAGAGTAGAGAGATATCAAGAGGAAGAGAGGGTTAGTGTTTGCCTATGAGTGAGAGAGAGAGAGAGAGAGAGAGAGAAAGAGAGAGGTAGTGAGGTAGAGAGATAACTATGAGAGGTTTCTGCATTTTTTCTCTGAAGGATTAGAGAGAGAGTAAGAGGAAGAGAGAAGAGGGAGTGAGAATGAGAGAGAGGATGAGCAAGAGAGGAGAGTGATAGAAGAGGGAGAAAAGGAGATATGCAGGTATAGAAAATAGAGAGAGAGTGTGTCAATGAAAAGAGTGGGGTTTTAGAGAGAGAGAGAGAGAGTGTGTGTGTGTTTGAGAAAGAAAGAGCGTCTGAGAAAGAGAAAGAGAGATCAAGTGAGAGATTCACAAAGAACAAGAAGAAAAGGACGCATAGGGGTAGAGAGAGGGGGGGGATAGAGAGAGTGTGTGTATATTGAAAGAGAGCCAAGCTAGATAGAGAGAGAGAGAGAGAGAGAGAGAGAGAGAAGTAAGCAAATGTGTTTATGCATGAGAGAGAAAGAGAAAAGTAAGCGAATGTGTTTATGCATGAGAGAGAGACACCGAAAGAGAGATTATAGAGGGTTAGTGTGTGCCTATGAGAGAGAGAGAGAGAGAGAGAGAGAGAGAGAGAGAATGGGAGAGAGGATGAGCAAGAGAGGAGAGAGATAGCAAGAGGAAGAGAGGGTTAGTGTGTGTGTGAGAACACATAAAAAGAGAGATAGAAGAGGGAGAAAAGGAGATATAGAGGTATAGAACATGGAGAGAGTGTGTCAAGAAAAAGAGTGAGGTTTGAGAGACAGAGCATGTGTGTGTGTGTGAGAGAGAGAGAGAAAGAAAGAGTGTGTGAGAAAAAAAATGAGAGATCAAGTAAGAGATTCACAAAGAATGAGGAGGAAAGGAGGCATAGGGGTAGAGAGAGAGGGGATAGGGAGAGTGTGTATATTGAGAGAGAGCCAAGCTAGAGAGAGAGAGAGAGAGAGAGAGAGAGAGAGAGAAGTAAGCGAATGTGTTTATGCACGATGAGAACACATAAAAAGAGAGATTGAGAGATAGAAGAGGGAGAAAAGGAGATATGGAGGTATAGAACATAGAGTGTGTGTGCCTATGAGAGAGAGAGAGAGAGAGAGAGAGAGAGAGAGAGAGGTAGTGAGTTAGAGAGATAATTATGAGAGCTTTGTGCATTTCTCTCTCCAAAGGATAAGAGAGAGAGTGAGAGGAATATTTCACTTAGGAAACATTATGTAAACTTATTTTTGGATGATTATTTAACTACACTTCATCCTCTTATTTACACTCTTGAAAGTTTGTCTTTGTGGCTTATAGATTTTTCTTATGTTTCACTTAAGGAAAAAATTATACACTGATTTTTTGGAAAATTATTTAACTGCAGTCCACCCTTTAATTTGTATCCATTTACATCTTTGTCCCTTATGCATTTTTATTATGTTTCACTTTAACAACAATATATATATATATATATATATATATGTATGTATATAGGTTGTGTGTGGTGTGTGTGAGAACACATTAAAAAGAGAGATTGAGAGATAGAAGATGGAGAAAAGGAGATATGGAGGTATAGAACATAGAGAGAGTGTGTTAAGGAAAAGAGTGAGGTTTGAGAGAGAGTGTGTGTGTGTGTGAGAAAGAAAGAGAGAGTGTGTGAGAAAGATAAAGAGAGATCAAGTGAGAGATTCCCAAAGAACGAGGAGGAAAGGAGGCATAGGGGTAGAGAGAGGGGGGATAGAGAGAGTGTGTATATATTGAGAGAGAGCCAAGCTAGAGAGAGAGAGAGAGAGAGAGAGAGAGAGAGAAGTAAGCGAATGTGTTTATGCATGAGAGAGAGAAAGATAGAAGCAAGCGAATGTGTTAATGCATGAGAGAGAGACACCGAGAGATAGATTAGAGAGAGAGAGAGAGAGAGAGAGAGAGAGAGAGAGAGCTGGTGTGTGTCTATGAGAGAGAGAGAGAGAGAGAGAGAGAGAGAGAGAGAATTAGAGAGAGGATGAGCAAGAGAGGAGAGAGATAGCAATAGGAACATAGGGTTAGTGTGTGTAAGAACACATAAAAAGAGAGATTGAGAGATAGAAGAGGGAGAAAAGGAGATATGGAGGTATAGAACACAGAGAGAGTGTGTGCCTATGAAAGAGAGAGAGAGAGAGAGAGAGAGAGAGAGAGAGAGAGAGGTAGTGAGGTAGAGAGATAATTATGAGAGCTTTGTGCATTTTTCTCTCAAAATGATTAGAGAGAGAGTGAGAGGAACGTTCCCTTTTATTACCTTACTCTGTCAATTTATTTATCTCACTCACACACAAACTCACCACACACATATACATTTAGATACCCTAAACCCTAAATCCTAAACCATAAATTCCTAAATCCTTAACCATAAATCCCTAAAACCTAAAACCTAAATCCTAGACTCTAAAGCCCAAACCCTCAACCTTGGAGGTCCCTAAACCCTAAATCCCAGACTTAAACCCCAAACCCTAAACCCCGAACTCTAAACCCTAAACTCTAAAACCTACACCCTACACCCTACGCCCTTCACCGTAGACCCTAGACCCTAAACCCTAGACCCTAGACCTAAAACCCAAAATCCTAGACCTAAACCCTAAATTCTAAATTATAAACCCTAAATCGTAAACCCTAGACCATAGACCCTAAACGTTCGATCCTAGACCCTAGACCCTAGACCCTATACCCAAAACCCTAGACCTGAAACCCTACACCCTAAACCTTAATTTCTAACGCCTAAAACCCTAAGCTATAAAACACTAAAACCCTAAACCCTGAACCCTGAACCCTAAACCCTAGACCCTAGACCCTAGACCCTACATCCTAAACCTTAAACCCTAAACCCTAATCTCTAAAACCCTAAAACCTAAACCCTAGACCCTAGAGCCTAAACCCTAAACCCTACACCCTAAACCCCAATCCCTAAACCGTAATCTCTAAATCATAAACTCTAAACCCTAAACCCTACATCCCAGACCCTAGACCCTAAACCCTAAATCTTATGTCCCAATCCCTAGACCTTAATCCCTAAATCCTAAACCCTAAACCTTATACCCTAATCCCTAAAACCCTAAACCCTAACTCACAAACTCTATACCCTAAACCCTAAACTTCAAACCCTATACCCTAATTCAAACCCGTCAAACCCTAAGCCCTAAAACAGTAAATCCTTAGCCCTTGAAACCCTAAGACCCAAGACTCTAGACCGTAGACTCTAGACCCTAAATCCTAAAACCCTAGACCCTAGACCCTAGACCCTAAACCCTAGACCCTAAACCCAAAATCCTATGTCCCAATCCCTAAACCCTAATCCCTAAATCCTAAACCCGAAACCCTAAACCATAAACCCTAAACCAAAAACCCTAGACCCTAAACCCTAAATCCTATGTCCCAATCCCTAAACCCTAATATCTAAATCCTAAACTGTAAAACCCTAAGCCCTAATTCCAAAACTCTATACGCTAGACACTAAACCTTAAAATCATTTCATCATTGCTATAATAATCAAGTCATTTGCATAGATATAGATATCAAGTCATGGCTATAAAAATCAAGTTATCTAGTAGATATCACCATTTCTTCACACAAAGCAAGTAATCCATAATGGCAATTTCAAAGGAACAAATGATGATATATTGACTAATCATCTTGTCAAACAATGATCTTTGTGCCTCTTTCTAACCATAAAAATCTTAATTCAACTTGTATACATTGTATAGGCAATGTGGATACACATAATTATTAATCCTAAGTCCAGTGTGACAATCAAAATGAACTAACTTGGAATTTTTGAAGGGGTGCCTTAGTAGGGTTATTCTTTTTTAATGGAAAATAATTTAAATATTTAATTAAATAAATAATTAAATTTAGAAACCATGAGGCTTTAAAAGGGGAGGGAGGGGTTCATTTTTTCACATGCGCAAGTTGTGTTTGGAGCTGTCCTACCACTTCACTCAGGGACTGCTCCATCAGCCCTCGCCCATCGTACCAGAAGCGCACCATTTTAACCGTACCAAGGCTGGTCAAGACCTTGGCAGGCTTTGCCATGGGTGACATCCCTTGAGACGACTCCTCGCCAGCTATTCCAACAACGAATCTCCTTTAGAAAAACATAAGCCAAATGCTTCCTCCAGCATTCTGGCATAAAACACTCCTTTGAATGAAAATAGAGTTTCCAATGCAAGTGAGATTCCAGCTTGAAATTGGTTCCAAAGACACTTTTTCCAATAATTCCTAGTTTCAATAATGAGGATCCTTGATCTCTCATGAGGGTAATCTACCCTTCATTTTATCCATTTATCCAACTAGATTCTTGGTGAGATTGGTCAGGGAGAAACTAGATTAGTTTCGTTAGTCTATTCTTTGGATTTAGTAACTGGAATTGGTCACGAAGTTTTTGTCTGATTTAGTTCGAGAGAAGGACAATAAGGTTTACTGTCCGACCTCATGTAGTCTAACTAAATTCATTCAGTTTAGTTCCACCAGGATTACTTTCAACTAAACATCTAGTTTTTGGGTAAATATCCATTTAGTGATTTTTCCAACTCAATTATCCAAGATTTTCTTTTTCCCACATAAATTCTCAACCTTAATTCATTAGGTAGAATTATGATGGAAATTCATCTTTTGACATTAGAATTTAATTCAAATTTATTATTTAATCTTATCTATGCAAAAAGATAATTTTAATTAAATTTTTCTCTTAAAATTTAAATAAAAATCTCCATTAATTCCTTTGCACTAGGAATTACACTTTCTTCATTTAATTAATTGGATTCCAATATGGTGGGAATTCCTCTTTCATCATAAAAATTTATCTATACAAAAAGATAAATTTAACTATATTTTCTCTTAAAAATTAAATAAAAGTCTTCATTAATTCCTTTGCACTAGGAAATATACTTTTCTTATTTAAATATTTGAATTTCAATATGGTGGAAATTCCTCTTTCATCATAAAAGTTTATCTATACAAAAAGATAAATTTAACTAAAATCTGTCATAAATTATACATTATTTTAGCATTCCAATTTTATTCTCTAAATCATTGGAATACATGGATTTCCAATGTCTTGGGGATTACTCTTTTAACATAAAAATAAATTACCAAAAATTTCTCTTTCTCCTAATTTATTAATTATGCATAATCATAAAAACAAATTTCTTCATGATTACAATGAGAATCATTCAATTAATCTAGGATGATAATTCCTAGAATATGGTAGGAAGTCCTCTTTTCATATTATGAATGAAAATGTTTTATGTGTTTATTTTTATAGAAATTTTGCCATATCTCTGCTGCTATTACTGATAATTCTCAATTTAATTGAGAGAATGAAGTTTAATATGATTAGTATGATTAGAATGACCACTAATTGGATCATTATCCAATTATGGATTGATTCATAATTTCTCTATGAAATAAATATTAAAAAAGCCATTATTTTGGCCTCCAATTAGACAAGTATAAAAATTACTTTTGGATTAGAGAAATGCTTCATGAGAAGCTTCATTTGGATTGAGAAAATATCATAAAAGCATTAAAAAACCATTATTTTGGCCTCCAATTAGACAAGTATAAAAATTACTTTTGGATTAGAGAAATGCTTCATGAGAAGCTTCATTTGGATTGAGAATAGGTCATAGGAATGACCTTTCTTTGGGGAGAGAGAGAGAAATGCTTAAAAACCATTAAAATTAAGCATAAATAGAAATTTATGTGTTTCTTTATTACAATACATTAAAAAATTTCAATTATATTCAAAAGCCATTCAAATTAAAGCTTCTCAAGCTTGAGAGGGGTTGAGAAGAAAGAAACATTTAGAAATTATAGAAAAAAGACCATAATCCACTCTTTACCTCCTAAAATGCTTGATTCTTTAGTCACTATAGAGACCCCCAACCAATCAATTGGTTTGGTATGTCATAGGAGTCACCAAGGAATATTGAAGAGAGAGAGAAGCTCCAATCTTTTCAATTTTGTAGAGGTTTTTAGAGGATAATAGAAATTAAGCTTAGTTTAGAGTAATACCGGCATAGTTTAGTTCACAGATAATAATACAAAGGAATGAGGGTTCATTTATAGGAGAGGGAGGCCACTAACCAAGTCCAACTGAGTTCTAGAATTTTCCAGCTTCAGTTTGGCTGAATTTGGACAAGTTTTGGACCAGTTTGGCTCCCTTTTTTATTTGGTTTGATTTAGGAGAGAGAAAAATATCCTATTATTTTTTAGTTTTAAACTCATCCAAGCATGTGAAATAGGCGCCTCCTTGAAGGCCTCCCTTTTCCTACACATGTGTCAAAAATGAATGATTACTTCAAAATATCTCATTTTTTTGTTAATACACCATAATTTTTAACTAATAAACCTAGTACTTGGTCAACTCTTCATCTTATGTGCGCATTTACTCATTTTTGGGTATTTTCTTTTGTTCTTTGGATTTATCTTGTCCCAACACTTGGATTAATCTTATTGGTCCATAAGAACCTTGGACCATAATTTAAAAAAAAATCAAAAATCTGGACCCTTAGGGCTAAGGTCTTCTGAATCAATTTTAATTAATTCCAATTGCACCTTGGAAAATCTATTTTGATTTTTTGTTTTAGGGAAATATTTTTTTGATATTTGAAGAATTTATTTATCCAAAAATATCCCAATTTTGATTTACCACTCTCTGGAATTTTTTATCTCACTAGGCAAAACAAGGAAAAATGATATTTTCTTGTATGCAGAATCATAGAATGATTACAAGGGATTGAAGTAGAGGCTTATTTGATATTCAGTCTGAGGAGGAATCTTACAGAGGGATTCAATCACATTAAAGGGAAACGTCACCTGCTGTGTGCATGAACCTCAAGAAAACCACCTGTATATGATGCTTATAAGATGATAACACCCCCCTATTTAAGCTTATAAGGATACCTTTAAAAATGACTATGTTACCCCTCCCTTATATCATGTTTTTTCTCTAACATTTACACACCCCCTCTCCTTAGATTAAAGTATGTAACTTTGAACCATATTGAGCAAACATATGACATATCCTTAATATTGCTATACCTCTCCCTGTCCCCCCTTGAGGCCCCCTCTACCTAACTTAAATTTAAGATTTAGTATTAACCTAAATACCCCTACCTTATAAGCTTATGCCTCATTTCAAAAAAAAACTCCTCTTGTACACTCATGTGATATCATAAGTTTTATAAGAGTGAATCCACCGGGCGGATTTCGAACAGGTATTTTCTGAACTTGCCCCGAAGTTTCTAACATTAATGACAGATTACATATAGTGAGACAGCAGGACCAAGTCACCGCCACCACACAATAGCAAATACTAATTGCCAAGGCCAACCAGCAGAGTAGACACAGGAAACACTCCATGAAGCTATGCTTGCCAATGAGCAACTCCATGCAGCTTTGGAGGACTGCAAGGTAACCCTCACCACTACTATCGCCAATCTGCAACTTGTTACAACACCAACTACAGAGGCTGAGTAGTGCACCAACCAAGCCCTCTCCCTCACCCAAATTGAAACCGACCAACTCAAGCAACACGCTGCTCGCCCTGAGGAGGATGAAGGAAACCGCATCCGCCTCTCTTTTAGCCAATACAGAGAAGTGGCCAAGGACTGCCTTCATTAGAAGGACCTTCAAGCTCCAAGCCTCAGAGGCTTGCCACACTCTCTCTCAACCCACACCTTCCAGGCCAATACTAAGGAAAATTTATCGCAAGGTCAAGAGGTTGCTGGACTCTACCAACAACTGTTTGAGATAACACTGCAAGGTAAAGCAGTGCGATGGCTGGCAGAGTATCCAGTGGGTCACTTCCCGACTTATAAGAGGTACAATGGGCATTTTTGCGATGATTCCGAAAAGAGAAGACAATGTCGCAAATCCTAGAGGGCTTGCTGGAGTTAAAGCAAGGCCAAAAGGATGTGGAGAATTATATAGCATGTTTTTGAATCTTGTTTGAAAAGGGTTCCAGCGGGCCCAACGACTAGCCCCAAAGGTGTTGAATTCATACTTTGTGACAAGTCTCACAAAGGATTTGCGGACAGCAATGGCCATAGTAGATATGGTAACTGTACCCTTGGAAGGCATCATTGAGCAAGCGATAAGGGTAGGCCGCTCATTAAACACTCTTGGGAAAGGCAAGGGCTCAAGAAGAAGACCGGAAAAGGAAAGCATAAGGAAATTGATAGTGAAGATTCTGATGATAGTTCGGAATTTGATTCGGATGATAGTGAGGACTCATAGGATGAGGAAGCCCAGAAGTCCAAGAAAGGGTCGAAGAAAGGGAAAGACCATCAACATGAGCACTATGCAGAGCACACAAAGCTCCCCAAATCAAAGTGCGACTAGAAAGATAGTTCGGAATTTGATTCGGATGATAGTGAGGACTCATAGGATGAGGAAGCCCAGAAGTCCAAGAAAGGGTCGAAGAAAGGGAAAGACCATCAACATGAGCACTATGCAGAGCACTCGTTGCACAAAGCTCCCCGAATCAAAGTGCGACTAGAAAGAACACAGATAAGGGTATTTGGTGTGTTACATGCAAGAATCTTTGTCACCCCCCACGCATGAATGTGCTTTGAATTAGCGCTGGTGTGAGATTTGTAAATCTTCTACCCATAATCTGGAAGATTGCCATTATAATGGTCAAGCACAGAAGGCCGGTAGAGGCAAATGGCAGGGTAGAGAATCTTCTGACCCGACAGTATATTTTACCCAGACGCAGTAGGAATTCCAAGGTAGCTCGTTCAGGGGTGGACGAGGTGGTGGAAGAGGTCGAGGTCGTGGTGCTACGCCGCGCACTAAAACTTGTCTATTTTTCCTAGAGGAGGGCCATTGGCAGTCAAAATGTCTGGAGGTAGCAGCGTACGATGCCCAAATGGCGAAAAAACAAGCAAAGTCACTAGGAAAGGCACCGAGTGTTAGTATGGTGCAGTTGGTCGCATTAGATGAACCCTTGATAGATCATATTGTAACCAGATCCAGTGCCAAGGTGAAGGCACAAGATATCGTGGACAATGACTGGCCACAGTAGGAGGCAGTACGGCATGAATTTTCCACTTGGGTTGCCAACCAACCGCCACCAGCGTATCCTATCCAGGACATCGAAGAAAACAATACCAATGGCCAGAGTACCATGTTGGGAAGAGACATGCCAGAGAACATTAAACATGGCGGAGTGAGAAATGGGACTCTCAAGGTGCCGAGTCCGACTTCGACTCCGAAAATTCCATCTTTATGGCAGTATCCTATCACTATACCGCTCGGGTAGCTGTTGGAACTAGTACCCACATTCAGAGATCAGATTATTAACCCAAGTAAGCAACATGTGGAAGAACCCGCAAGCCATGCAGTGTAGTAGATGGAAGGCCCGGTGGATGCAGTACCGCTGTCAGATGCTTGTATTCCGGTAACCACATAGTAAAATATAGACGACATCTAATTGATCAAGTGATGCTGGATGGTGGGTCTGGAGTCAATATTATAACCACCTCTACTTGTCGGAAGTATGACTTAATGCAATGGGAGGCAACACCTTTTCTGGTTTGGATGGCAGATCAAAGATGGGTTTATCCTCTGGGAATTCTGTAGGATATGGTGGTGGAGTCAGCTGGAATACAGTTCCAGTTGTCTTTAGTGGTTCTAGATATGGAAGGAGCGAAGGCTGATTTTAATTTGTTGCTGGGATGGCCTTGGCTTCGGTAGGCAAAAGTTAAGCATAATTGGGAAACAAATGTGCTGACACACCACAGGGGGAAGAAGAAAGTTAAAGTAACTCTGGAAGAGTGGTGCCCGTTTGCTGGCTGCTGGCTGCTAGACCAATCATTGCAGAAATGGTCGATATGGTAGAAGGATTGGATGATGATGAGAGAAAGCAGAGTTTCTGGCAATTAACAAAGATCTAGTATCACTATGTGTTATTGATATTGAAGAAATACAACAAGGGTATCAATCTACGAAGGAAGCCGAAAGTGAAGCAGAAGGCGAGGATAATCAAAAAGTTGCTGATGAATTGGCCAAGTTGGACACAAAGGAGATACTGCTGTAGGAAAGGAATTTCGAGTAACAGATGCAAACAGTGACTAGGGCAATGGAAGAGGAATTACAGATAGTAAATTTGAGTGAGTCGTCGTTCACACAGGCAGAAGACAAACCTGTGAAGATTAGTGTTGTCCTTCCAGTGGAGTTTCTGGAGTATCTGATTAACATATTGTTGCGGGAATTCAAGGATGTGTTTGCATGGGATTACTCAGATATGAAGGGTTTATGCGGGTATTCTTAGATGACTTCAGTGTTTTTAGTGAATTTTGTAAGCATTTGCAGCTATGTTTACTGAAATGCCGGGAGGCTAGGTTGAGCCTCAACCCGCTGAAGAGTGTGTTTGTGGTAAAAAGTGGCATGTTACTAGGTCCTATCATCTCTCAGGAGGATGGCATTGAGGTGGATCCTAGTAAAGTGGCAGCAATTATGCAAGCGTGTGCACCACGCAACCCAAGGGAAGTAAGCCAATTTTTGGGGCAAATCAGGTGGCATGGAAGACATCTCCGGTTGTTGGCCCATATTGCGGTTTCGCTAAATCTGATGACCCATATTCCAACAGTGGACTCCTGATTGGAAATATAGCATATCGCAGATTGCGGTTATTACTATCAAAGGCTCCGATGTTGATGCCCCGGATTGGGAACAGTAATTTCATGTTTTTGTGGATGCTTCGGATACCGCAATAGGCAGTGTTTTAATGCAAAAGAATGTGGATGGGTGTTTCCCGCCTGTGTTTTATGCCAGTCGTCGTCGGCTTTCTAATGCTGAAAAGAATTATTCAGTGATAGAGTCAGAGTGTCTTGGGATGATCTATTCTGTGAAGAAAGTTCGGCATTATTTGCTGGGGTGCCCATTCATTTTTCATGTGGATCATTCTGCATTGCTGTACCTGGTGAAGTAGCAGAATTTGATGGGCAGATTAGCACAATGGGTTCTATTGTTATAGGAATTTGAGTATACTGTGGTGCATCGACCAAGTAGTCAGCATGTTATAGCCGATTATTTGTCCAGACTGGGTAATGGAGAATTTCCAGTCAGGGTGGAAGATGAATTTCCTGATACACACTTTTTTGCAGTCCAGTCAAGGGCAAAAGATATCGGTATATAGATTCCTTCGACATGGCACAATGAGATGCTGCATTTTCTGGTTTCTGGGGAGATGTCGGCTCATCTATCGGTAGATCAACGAAAAAGATTGGCACTTTGGAGCTGGAATTTTGAAGTAGTTTTGGGACAATTATACCACAGGAATCTGATTGGTGTCTTTCAGTAATGTGTATTACCAATGGAGCAGGAATCGGTGCTGAGTAAAGCTCATGCACGGGAGTAGCTGGTGGACACTTTACGAGCCGAATTACTGCTAAGAAAGTATTGTAAGAGGACTGTGGTGGCCTTCTGTACATGCTAATACACAGAAGTTTGTCAGTAATTGTGATGCTTGTCAAAGATTAGGGTGGCCAATAGCAAGGACCAGATGTCGCTACAATTGGTGTTACCGTTGGAGCCTTTTCAAAAGTGGGGTCTGGATTTTGTTGGGCCAATTAAGCCAACATCACAAAGAACTGGAAACATGTATATTTTGATAGCAACGGATTATTGCACCAAATGGGTTGAAGCTTGGGCATTGGACCAGAGCAACAACAGAACAGACACTGGCCATAGCACCTTCAGGATTTATGTCAAGTGCCAGAGTAGGTCAGTCTAGGGATAGACCCTTGGATAAGGGAGAATAGCTGTTGGAAGTAATGCCATAAATGATAAAGCCGATAGAAATGTAGATAGTAGAAAGTTTGTTTTGTGGCACTAGAGGCTCCAGCTCAAATCCACAGCTTGAAATGATGAGGGAGCATGTAACTGCGTTAGAGCACAGAGTACAAGATTTACAATCAAAGTTATTAGTGCTACTACGAGAGAATCCGAGGAGCCTGCCACAACAAAGTGGAAGATCACAAGCATGTTGGAGAATGCGGGGTGCGGGGCGAGCAGTACAAGATTTACAATCAAAGTTATTAGTGCTACTACGAGAGAATCCGAGGAGCCTGCCCACAACAAAGTGGAAGATCGCAAGCATGTTGGAGAATGCGGGGTGCGGGGCGAGCAGTACAACCTGGATGGGAATGGATAAGGAAGGATAGGAGGCTAAAGGAAGAATGAAGAAGATTATGCTTCTAGTTAGAGATGTGTGCGCACCAGTTAGCACTCTATCTACCAATGCAACCACCTTGGTGGAAAGCAGCCAATGATTTTCTTTCCAAGAAGTACTTACAACATGTCCAGTTCTCCGGACTGCCAAATACTCACACAGCGAACCTGCCAAAGTAGACCCCTCCGCACCACATCCATTGCAATGGATGCACGATTGGAAGGAATGGCAAGATCCGTAGGTTCGGACGCCAAGACCTTGCAGCAGCAGCAGATAGCAAGAAGAGCGACAAGCTGGTGGTGGCTGCAACATCTATGCAAGCTTCTGTAAATTTACTTTCTGAAGATGAAGATTGATACTGAAGACGAAGATTGTGGGTTCCCGATTCCACCATGCGTGCCAAGTGTAATGGGTGGCCGCCAGTCTATGTACAAATTAAAGAGTCACAACCAGTCATACTGGAACGTCAACAATGCTTGTTAGCTTGCTATAAATTGTATGGAATACATGAATACATCGCTTGACGTTCCAGTCATACTGGAACGTCAAGCGATGCTTGTTTGCTATAAATTGTATGGAATACATGAATAAATCATCAAGAAGTTATCTTGTCTGTGCGTTCTGTCTGTGCAATCTTTGCCATGTTCTTTGTTTACAACATATTATATTCTTGATGATTATTATCTCTGAAATTATGCAGTAGTTAAGCATATGTTTAACACTATTTAGCTGTATTAATCTTATCATTAATTATGATGGATAACAGACCTTTAGGCAGGGAGAGCTCTATGCTGCTACCCATAGGCAATATGTGCATGTAATCTCATTAGCTTGAAAATGCATTTTCAACAAAGAATAGCTTTTCTATTTGGTCTTGAAAGATTAGCAGAAGTTAATGCATCACCCTATCTCTTTATCCTTCCTTTGATCAATTACAATCATTAATTTGATGTAATCATCTTCATTTTGTTGTAACTTTCTCTTCCAGCCCTTGTAATCCCCACCAAATAAAAGAAGAAGAAAAGAAAAGAGTTGTATCTTGTAACCACTTCTTTAGCCTTGGCAGATCATATCATGGCTTTCCCTACAAGAGGTATGGGGAGGATGGACAATAGATTTTGGATGGTTTAGAAATGGCTTCCTTGATGAATGAGCAAGATCAAGATGAAATAAAGGTATGAGCGTTTCCACTAGTGTTAAATTAAGAGGCTAGAGCTTGGTACAAAGCTTTAGCAAGGGAAGCTAGAATAGATTGGAGCCCCTTTGCTAGGCCATCACTGTGAAATATGAAATTGTGGATATGCCAGAAAGACTCTAGGAACAATTACTGGATTTTCACCAGAAGGATTTGCATGTCTATGCGAGATATGAGTCAAAATTTCAAAATATATGGGGAAGATGGGTCACATCTTTAGAAGGGCAAGAAAGGGATCTAGATTTCTTGAGAAAAGATAGGTTCCCAACAGGGCTTTTTACACTATTGAGGGATAAGGTGAAGGAAAAATTCCTGAGAATGTTCAAAGAGGCACTCCAGTTGGCTAGGTCAAAGGATAGAAAGCTTAAGTATCAAGCTCAAGTAGTGAGAGGTGAAAAGATGCAGGGGGGAAGAGAGCTTGAGCTCTTGCAAGCACATACACACACTCACAAAACCCTAATAGAGAACACACAAGGTGAGAGGCTGAAAATCTTCTTCTTCTCTACTCTACACTCAACACACCATATACAAGAATAAGAGTACTCACCATATGAAAGGTACTCAACCAAATACATACACGGGTTCTCTATAATGTGAACCCGACTAAATGAGCTGGCGCTATAACTATGCCAGTCTCTAGAATGGCTGTCATACAGCCTGTCATCCCACTGGCCGCATATCACCCAAGATCTCACCAACCATGCCAGTGGTGTAAGTGTGGGGCCTATCCCCCAGGCGGGTCATCAGTGTCCACCGCCTCACTAGAGCTCGATATCTCAACACTCCCCCTCGAGCTCAACTCCATCTCATGTACACCAAGCGAAGCCCTGAATCTGCGGAGCTTCTCTGTACCCAATGCTTTGGTGAAGATGTCAGCTACCTGATCCTCTGTGCTGACATAAACAAGGTCAAGGTCTCCTGCCAAGACCTTCTCTCTGACGAAGTGGTAGTGGACCTCTATGTGCTTCGTACGAGCATGAAAGACTGGGTTCCTGGCCAACTGTATACTACTAATGTTGTCACAGAAAATGACAACTTGTCTATCCACTGATAGACCCAAATCTGTAAGTAGCTTTCTCAACCAAGCTACCTCACATGCTGCCATAGCAGCTCCTCTGTACTCGGCCTCTGTACTCGATAGAGCAACCGTAGGCTGCTTCTTGCTGCTCCAAGTCACAGCAGCACTCCCCAAAGAAAACATGAATCCACTGGTAGATCTTCTGTCTGAGATACTACCAGCCCAATCAGCATCTGTGTACCCATGTACACATATCTCTGTCCCAGTCTCATAGAATAGTCCACAATGCAAAGTAGACTTCACATACCTCAGTATGCGTCTCACTGCATCCAAATGCGGTTTCTGTGGAACCTGCATAAACTGACTCACCAACCCAACAGCATAGCTCAAATCTGGTCTGGTGATCGTCATGTAGATCAAACTTCCTACTATGCGTCTGTACATAGTAGGATCCTCCAAGATCTCTCCTGAATCTGCACTCAACTTGCCATTCTGATCCAATGGCACAGAAATAGGCTTACAGCCTGTCATACCATACTTGGACAACATGTCCAAGCCATACTGTCTCTGCAGTAATCCAATACCATGTGGTGACCTAATCACCTCAATGCCCAAGAAATATCTGAGCTCCCCCAGATCCTTCATCTTGAACTTCTGTCTAAGCAAGATCTTTACATCAAAGATCTCTGCATCATGGTCCCCCGTAATGATCAAGTCATCTACATAGATGACAACAAGCACAACCCCTCTATCACCATGTCTCACATACAATGAGAAATCTGCATTGGCTACATGAAAGCCAATAGTGACAAGATATTCAGAAATCTTGTCAGACCATGCTCTTGGTGCTTGCTTTAAGCCATACAAGGCTTTCTTCAACTTGCAAACATGCTCGGGGTGACCCACATCCTCATAACCAGGTGGCTGCAACATATACACTTCTTCTTGCAAATCCCCATGCAAGAATGCATTCTTTACATCCATCTGATGTAAAGACCATTGCTTTGACGCAGCCACTGCTATCACAACTCTCACCGTTGCCATCTTGGCAACTGGGCTGAAAGTTTCCTCATAATCAATCCCATATGTCTGCGCATATCCTTTGGCTACCAATCTAGCCTTGTACCTGTTTATGCTTCCATCACTGTTATGTTTTACTTTGTACACCCACTTGCATCCAATAGCTTTCTTGCCTTCAGGCAATTGCACTAAATCCCAAGTTTCATTTCCATATAGTGCATCCATCTCCTCATCCATAGCTTTCTCCCAATGCACATTTCCAACAGCCTCATCAATGCATGTGGGCTCTACAACCTGCACAACCTTTGCCATATATGCATAGTGATGTGCCACATAACCATCATATGTAAATCTCTACACAGGGTTCTTCACTCTCCCTGATCTTCGCAGCTTTTCATTCATGGCTTCCATAGCCTTCTTTACACCAGGTGTTCTCATAGCTGGGATCCCAAGCTCCTCATCAAGGCTCATATCTAAGCCACTAGGCTCTCCATCAACATGAGAATGCCCTGCAGAAATGTCAGGCATACCAAGGGGCTCAACCACTTTCTCTTTTCCTTTACGTGATGTAGTAATCACATTTGCAGGGCTGGTATTATGACGCAGCCTGCCACTCCATGGTCTATCAACAGACCCACTAGATGAGGACTCTCCTGGTCCACTCAAAGACTGTGATTGCTGACCTGCATTCTGTGCAACCACACTTCCACTCACATCAGCCCCAACAGCTTCTTTTTCAGCAGCATACCAGCTGCTCATCTCATCAAAGACAACATCCCTGCTTACCCTCAACTCACGTGTAGCAGGGTTATAACACCTGTATCCCTTTTGCTCAAGGGAATATCCAATAAACACACATTTTTCAGCTTTCGGATCCAGCTTAGTTCTCAGCTCATCGGCACATGCACATATGCAATGCATCCAAAGACTTTCAGATGAGACAAATCTGGTTTTCTGCCAGTAAACCTCTCCTCTGGAGTTACATCATGTATGGCTGCAGTTGGAGTCCTGTTCATGATGTATACTGCTGTAGAAACAGCCTCAGCCCAATAGCAATGCGGCATATTCTTCTCTTCCATCAATGCTCGCGCAATCTCAGCAATGTGCCTGTTTTTCCGCTCAGTAACTCCATTTTGCTGCGGAGTGTATCTGCATGTAAACTGTCTCCGAATACCATTCTTCTTCAAAAATTCAGAGAACTCATTGGAGAAGTACTCTCCCCCTCCATCTGACCTTAGGCACTTTACATATTTCCCTGTTTGCTTTTCAACCAAATTCTGAAAGTGAGTGAACACCTCACTCTTCTCCTTCATGAAATATACCCACACTTTTCTTGTGTGGTCATCAATGAAAGTGACATAGTACCTGCAGCCTCCCATAGACACGGTCTTCGTAGGACCCCATACATCTGAATGCACAACATCTAGTGCATTTCTGCTCACATATCTGTTACGTGGAAACACATGCTTTGTTTGCTTCCCAAATTGGCATGCTTCACATATTTTCTGCATACCTTCCACTTTAAATTTTGGCAGCCCTGTCACAATTCCTTTTGTCTGCATAGACTTCAATCTCTGCACATTTACATGTCCAATTCTTTTATGCCATATGTCTGTGTCTGCAACAACTCCTGAACCATTTGCAAACATCGCAGCACTCATTTCAGGCATGTCTACATCCAACGTAAACATTCTGCCCACTCTGTTGCCTTTTGCAACCAACCTGCACTTGTCTTTGAAATCTTCAACATAACACCCATCAGGGTTAAACCTAACCTGCAAACCCTGCTCAATCATCTGGCCAACTGAAACCAGATTCTTTGTTATGTTCGGTACATGAAGTACATCTGCAAGGTACTTCACTTTGCCATCCTGCATAGACAATGGCACATCTCCAACGTGGGCAATTGGATGAGCAGTGTCATCCCCTGTTTCCACAAAACCTGGTCTTTCCGGGTTTTTCATCTCCTTGAACCACTCCCCATGACTCGTCATGTGGTTCAAAGCGCCTGAATCCACATACCATACATTATCTTTTTGTGCTGCATCAACATTTTCAGACATGGCATTCACGACATGCTGCATAACAAACAACCTCTCATTATCCTCATTATTTCTGCTTGAGGATGCATAGTTGTTTTGCTGCACTTTCCCATTTTGCATGTCAGCTTGCTTTTTATAACATTTTGCTTGCACATGTCCAGGCTTACCACAATAATAGCATTCACGTGCATCATTGTATTGCCTTTGCCAATTTCCACGGCCTCTTTGACTCCCCCTGCCTCTGAATTTGCCTCTTCCACCTGCGTGTTGTTGTTGTTGTTGATTCTGGGACTGTTGTTGTTGCTGCTGCTGCTGGCCATAATTCTGATTACCTGTTCGGCCACCTCCTTGACCGCGTCCACGGCCTCCTCTACCTCGTCCTCTTCCTGAACTCGTGTAGAAGGCCTGTTGCTCTGAACTGTTTTTACTTTGTGAAGACTGTTGGTCTTCACCCAAGTTCTTCTCTTCGATAATCAGCATGGACACCAAATCTGTAAAGTTGGGAATGTTTTCCCGAGTCTGAATAGACGTCTTAAACGCCTTGTATTGTGGCCCGAGACCACGTAGACAGACTTCCACCTTGTCATCATCATCTACTGACACACCAATAGATGCAAGGGATTCCACAATACCCTTTATCTTCAACGCATAGTCATTCACAGACATGCTCTTTTTCTCCACAGTATGAAGTTCATTCTTCAACTGTATCTTACGTGCCTTGGTATTTGTTTCATAAAGCTTTACCAAGGTGTCCCACGCCTCCTTGGGGGACTTGGCATCCTGAATGTGCCCAATCATGGTGTCCTGTATACTAATGGATAGCCAATACATAACCTTCCTGGCTCCTTGGTTCCAGTCTTTAAACTCTTTCACGTCTGCAGCAGCAGTCGGATTTATATCCGGTATCTCCAGTGCCTCTTCATGCTCACCTTCTATGTAGTCCCAATAACCTTTTCCCATCAGGAAATTCGTCAATCTGAACCTCCAAGCATGGAAGTTATTCTTATCCAGCTTCTCAGCCACAATCTGAGTTATCCCATCATTTGACATCTTGCCAAACACACAACTTTACCAGAAACTGCACTCTGGTTTTTCTGCACAAATGCTGTATTTTCTGCACAGCGGTACTGCAGTACTCTCAAATGTCACAACCAGTGACTTCAATGCACATACATAGGTCCAGACGCGCCCGAAACGCGTTTTCGGCCCGAAAATTTTCGTAGGACTGTATAGTTGCCCTGTAGCTTCACTCCCGCGAAGAAAGCTCCTCAATCGGAGATCGTTTGCCGGTGCCTCCTGTAGAGCTCCCGACAAGGGTGTAGTCACCAACACAATAGGGAAGAGTAGTTGAAGCTCTTACCCTCGTACCGCTTCCTGTGGTTCTCTTGCTTGCAGCTCAGCCCTTAGCACGAACCAGGCTCTGATACCATGAAAAGATGCAGGGGGGAAGAGAGCTTGAGCTCTTGCAAGCACATACACACACTCACAAAACCCTAATAGAGAACACACAAGGTGAGAGGCTGAAAATCTTCTTCTTCTCTACTCTACACTCAACACACCATATACAAGAATAAGAGTACTCACCATATGAAAGGTACTCAACCAAATACATACACGGGTTCTCTATAATGTGAACCCGACTAAATGAGCTGGCGCTATAACTATGCCAGTCTCTAGAATGGCTGTCATACAGCCTGTCATCCCACTGGCCGCATATCACCCAAGATCTCACCAACCATGCCAGTGGTGTAAGTGTGGGGCCTATCCCCCAGGCAGGTCATCAGTGTCCACCGCCTCACTAGAGCTCGATATCTCAACAAGAGGGGGAGAAGTAGCAAGGGAACAAGTTTCAGCCTTTGAGGTGTCTGCCAAGGAGCATAGCCATAACACATCCAACCTAGAGAAAACTCTCTAGAGGAGCTCATGCAGCGGCTCACTGAACAACTAAAAGACCTTCCAGTAAATTTGGTGCAAAATGCAAGGAAACCCACCAATGGGCAAAACTAAGAGCAAAGAAGGCAAGAAAGGGAGTTCCACTACTAACAATTACGGTGAGGATGGTCATGTCATGTACAATTTCCCGTACCCCAAGGGGATTACTATCCACCAAGAAGGCCTTGACAACAAATACTCCCTCCTCATCCTAGACGCCCACCACCTCCACTAGCACCAATACCACAACCACCTGTGTAAATCTTACCACACCAAGCACCAACACCTCATCCTCCCACCCAAGTTCCACCGCTACCACAAGAAGGTGAGAGGACGGTCAACATTATTGGTTTAGATAAAGTTCCAAGAGTAAAGGATGATTTAAAGACTCTATTAAAGATAGATGCCATGCTAGTGAAGAGAACGAGAATCCAAGAGACCAAAGATATGGGCTCAGACAAGCTAGAGGAGAAGTGGAAAGGAAGAAGAGCAAAGCAAGATGGAGAAGCAAGCACCAGCAACCCAAGAAAGCCTCATCACAAACTCACCATCAAGGAGTTTCTTTTGGGTAAGGGTCACCAACCTTATGATCCAACTTTTGATGTGGGGAGTCAAGGTCAAAAACTTACATGGCCTCAATTCTTGTATTTGGTGCCTAAGGTGAGGAGACAATGGTATAAAATGGTTAGCACTTGAAAAAGGTTACCTAGAACACTAAAATTTATTAGAGAAGACCCACACCAAGATGTAGTACCCCTGGTAGCACAAATCAAGGGGCAAAAAGTTTCAACAGTGTATGTAGATGGGGGTGCACAAATGTGTGTTATGAGTGAGAAGTTTATGCACAAATTGGTATTAGAGGTGAGTGGACCATCTTTGTACAAGGCAAGGTTAGCAAACAATACCTCAGTGAATGTGTGCGGGATTAGTCAAAGGGGTGAGAGTGACTATTTGTGGGGTTGAAGCAGCTGTGGACATGTATGTTGTGCCATCCAAGGGGGAAGGCTATCTATTAATTATGGGGAGACCTTGGCCAATAGCAATGAAGACTGACCAATGTTAGGAAACTAGAATACTAATGTTAAAGTCATACCATGAGAAAGGAGGAGGAAGGAAGACCATCACATGACATGAAAGTTGGTAGATAGGTGAATCTCAAGTATGAGACCACAGTAGATGAGTTTAGTAGTAGTGAGAGTGCCTCATCAGGGAGCAAGATGAGTAGTGAGAGTGAAGAGAGTTCGTTAGGAGTGATGGGCCTAGTCCGTAAGAGAGCCTCTCTCTCATGGGCAAGAGGAGGACACTACCATGCCCAAGGTTGATGAAGTGAAGCTAGAAGGGATGTTAGTCAAGAGTCTTTCTGCAGAAGAGAGGGAACTGTATATTTGCATGCTAAAGAAGCATCATAATTTGTTCATCACCAACTACACACACATCACGAGGGTATCTATAATTGAGCACCACATTGATTTGAAGGAGGAAGCAAAGCCAGTAGCATAAAAACTAAGGAGATTGGGAGTAATATAGAGAGAAGCACTATTGGGAGAAGTGAAGAAATTTCTTCGTGCAAAGTTTATGGAAAATTCAAAATGGGTCTCACTAGTGGTAGTCACTCCAAATAAAAATGCGAAGTGGCATATTTGTGTACAAACCTTTGAATTTAGCCTACTAAGTGGGATCACTTTCTACTTCCAGTTTAGGATGAGATTCTACATGAGGTGGCAGTTCATGAATTGTATACTATTTGTGATGGTTATTCTAGTTATTTTCAAATAAGAATTTCATAGGAAGATCAACAAAAGACCACTTTTATCACCCCATGGGGATGTTTTACATACAAAGTAATGCTTTTTGGTCTCACCAATTCTTCATGAATTGTATTTTAGCCTTATTTTGGCTCTTTTATTTCAGTTTTCATGGATGATTTCTTCATCTATAGATCGAGAATTCTACATCTGGCTAGAGTTGAGAGGAAGGCCTCAGTAGGGTGGCCAGCTCAACCCCAACAAGTGTCACATTGCAGAAGAGAAGGTGGTTCTCCTGGGCCATGTCATTTTAAAGGTAGGTATTTGAAAAAGTTCAAGCTCTTGTAGCCCTCCCTCCACCATCAAGAGAGCTGGTGTCCTTCATCTAGAAGGTACGGTACATGAGTAGGTTCATACATCTCCTGTATTTCCATTACATCAGTTGACACATCAAAGTGTTTTTACATGGGGAGAGGAGGATGAAATGCATTTCTAAGAAGTAAAAAATTTTCTTTGTTCTTTGCCCACCATTTCACCACCTAGATGGGATGACACATTTTATGCTAATCCTAGTGTTGGGGTAGACACACTAGGAGTTGTGCTAATGCAAAAAGATCCCTAGACCTCATTTATGAGGCTAGTGTATTTTGTTAGTCGGGCAATGACTCTTGCTGAGAAAGAGTACACAACAATAGAACAAATGGTATTAGCAATAGTTCCGCCCCTATCTCTTGCTTAGGCAATTTGTGGTGATCTGTAGAGCCAATTTTCCCTTATGTAATGCAGCACATGGACACTTCCATCAGGATAGCAAAGTGGGTAGTTTATATCCAGGAGTATGATTACACTTTTATTGTTGAAGGAGGGGATAAATTCCAACAACAAAGTAGAATATGCCACTCTTGTCATGGATCTCAAATTATGCCTGAATCATGGGGTAAAAAGGTTGAATATTAAAGGTGATGCATTGTTGCTAATTAAACAAATTCAAGGCACTTGGGCATGTAAAAAATCCAGTTTAAATGCTTGGCTAAGGTAGGTGAAGAAGCTCATGTAGGAATTTGATGTCATACAAGTCACTCCTATGGCTAGGGATGGCAAAAACAAGGAGGCAGATGTGCACTAGCCAATGTGACAGGCTAGAGACACCCTTTTTGGAGCTGTCAAATTTCAAGAACCCTTATTCAAAGGACATGATCACCTTCAAGAGATCATATATTTTTTGGATCTAGGGGAAAACCCAACTCACATGACAAGGGAGCAAAAATGGTGGTTGGCAAGGAAGGTCAGCGGGTATAAGCTCATTAATGGTGAATTGTACTACAAGGGTAAGGATTTGAATTTAAGAGGGGTACCAAGTTCCTTAGAAATTGAGTCTATTTTAAGGAGTTGTCATGATGGGATATGTGGTGGGCATTTTTCTCAAGGGGCAACTAGCAGGAAGATTCTTTAAGCAGATTTCACTTGGCCCACTCTTCACAGACACTCAACACTGGTGCAAAACATGCAAGGAATGTCAAATAGCGGGAGCATTAGGCAAAATATGGACTCTCATTTTGCCCCTTAAGGATTTCCACACCTCCTCTCTCTAGAAAATGGGCTCATGGTGAACTTTTTGCAAATCAACTCAAAAGTGAGCGGAGTTTGGACATTTGGAATCTACTCTTCGAGACCTTTCTAATGATATATAGCATGATAAGCAATTTTGAATATTCAAGAAGTCCCCAAATTGGTGATGGTTACATGCCATATCATCACCAATTTGGGGACTTCTTGAATAATCAAAATTTTCCATCATACTATATATCATTGGAAAGGTCTCGATGAGTAGATTCCAAATGTGCAATCTCCGCCAATTTTTTATTTGATTTGCAAAAATTTCACCCATGAGCCCATTTCTCTAGAGAGAGGAGGTGTGGAAATCCTTAAGGGGCAAAAATGAGAGTCCATATTTCACCTAATGACAAGAGGTAACTTTCTTGCCTCAAACACCCATTAGTTCTTTCGGCCCGTTTGAGAAAAGGGGTGTGGATGCAATAGGTCATCTCCCTAGGACTAGTTCTAGCAAGGATTACATCATCGCTCGTGAGGGTAGACTACATGATAAGATGGGTCGAAAGCGACTACCACATCAAGAATCACAGCCTAGGACATAAGTAAGTTCATTTTTGAATTTATTATTGTAGGTTTGGGACTCCATTTGAGATAATTTCAGACAGGGGACCGGGTTCCCGTTCCAATCTTGTGGGCAAACTTGATGCAAAGGCTGAAAATTAAGCATAGGCGCTCCACCCCATACTACCCTCAATGTAATGGGCTAGTGGAAAAGATCAATGGAATGATCTACAAGATCATCAATAAGCAGGAAGGCAACAAGCCAAAGGAGTGGGGCAAGCATCTTTCAATAGCTTTGTGGGCTTACAGGAACACCTTCAAGACATCAACAACAACAAGTTTCATTCCTCTTGGTATACGGATAGGAGGCTCTCCTACCTATTGAAGTAGAGCTATCAGGTCTCAGATTGAGTGTAGACAATGGTTTGGGATCAATGACAAAGTTTTCAAGGAGGTTGCATGATCTGGGATGACTGGTGCAGCGCATAGAGAAGAAGAAATCACTCACTACATAAGACAAGCAAAGAAGCGGCAAGTAGCTGAAGTTTTTCTAGTGCTCTTCCACCCTAGGAGGGCTACCCGCACTTGAGTTGTCCTGATATTATGAACCTTGGCTCACCTCTTGGACCTACTATACAATCAATATATATATGTATGTATGTATGTATGAGTGCTCCTTGATTGATATTATGAACCTTGGCTCACCTCTTGGACCTACTATACAAACGAAATATATATGTATGTATGTATGTATGCATGCATGCATGCTTAGCTTTTTTTAAATTGTTTTTTCTTCCCACGTGGGACCACCCTCTTAATATAGGGGGTGGTAGCTCATTAAAAAAATAAAAATAAAAATAAACATTTCAACGGCCGGCGGCCTCCCCGCCTCGTCATCACTGTATGGGCCCCCTCCCTCACTAGCTGCGTGGGTTGTTGTGGCGCATACAAGGGAGGCTGTCACCTTATGGCCCCTGGCAGCTGATGCAAGAGTAGGGGGCTGCCACCTCATCTCTCTCCACCATCACCTCCTCTCGGTAGCAGCCACCCGTCCCCGCTCGGCTCTGAGGCAACCCCACCTTCTCAACCTTCACGGAAACCACCTCCCCTCTCTCCTTCTCATGGCGATGAGTTGGCACCAGTCCACCTATTCCTCACGATGGTGACTCGGACTATGGACAATGAAAGGGTCCTCACCTCAATGGTCCCCCTCCTCCCATGTGTAGACAATGAATGGCATCAAGCGTAGCTAGTCACCACACTGCTCGGAACCGATGGCATGGATAGCTAGTGCATAATGGAGGAGGGCCAGCACCTCTATGCCCCCCCTCTTCTCTAATATCACCCTTCTCGGCGGAATTTGAGGCGACGACCACCCACCCACACACACACACA
This sequence comes from Cibotium barometz, assembly GCF_041138505.1. Lineage (NCBI taxonomy): Eukaryota > Viridiplantae > Streptophyta > Polypodiopsida > Cyatheales > Cibotiaceae > Cibotium > Cibotium barometz. The sequence goes on along the minus strand of NC_141080.1, from coordinate 38,265,269 downwards.
CACACACCACACCTATTCAAACTCTCAAATCTAGAGTATTATGATGGTACATGGTGACAAATCGCTTCATTAGATCATTTCCTTGATGAAGGTCCTCAATGGATAGTGGTGGTTCAAAATAAGGAAAGTTAAATTTTGGGAGACTCCTACCTTTTTGTAGGTTCTCAAAATCCTCCCACTTATACATGTGCTTGACTAACGTGAATCATATATCAATCTTCTACACCGGACGTGCGATGTAGTAGGGTCTTCCAATAGGTTATTCCTTGAGGTAGCTCACTCTCCATGCTATTTTTATCCCCATATCTACCTTCATTAGGGGAAGGTTGAGGTCTATAGGGGCCCTTTAAGCTGCCATATTATGATTTTAATGACTTTTTGTTAAAATGTTAAGTTTCTTTGACTTTAGATACCTTCTTATTCTTCAAATGGCTAGAAGTTTGAATTTTAAAGTTTCCCACCAAAATTGAATTTAAAATTGAGTGGGCAAAACCATATCATGTGACATATCTATGGAAAGAGCTCAGCGAGTAGATTCTGGATCTGTAATCTCCGACAAATTTTGAGCTCATATGTAGATATCCGAAATTTCAAAAACTTTCCCCCCCACTTTTTGGGAATGAAAAGTACCAAAAAGATATCTTCTAGAGAATCTTTTGATCACCTTTAATCACCCAACATTTTTGTACACATGGCATCACATGATTGGCTCTTTTCCTTAATAACCTTTTAATCACAGGGCATCTTAAAGGGCCCCTATAGACCTCAACCTTCCCCTAATGCCTTAATGTGGTGAATATTTTATCACCTCTATAGTAGCCTCCTCACATATGCTAGGGATTCTCAATCTTCCATTTTCTGCTTTAATGTGATGAATATTTTATCACCTCTATGGTAGCCTCCTCACATATGCTAGGGATTCTCAATCTTCCACTTTATTATCAATTTTAGTGATGTTTGTTATAATAAGCCAAAACTTTGCAAGATCATAAGTGGGTTTTATGTTTGGAACATTATTTGTAAGTAAATTTGTTCTCCTAAGGTTTAGGTCTTTGAAACATCTACTCTTTAAGAATAGATATGGATTACAATGGGGGTGGGTTGAGCTCTTTATCCTCAAGAATGACTATTTCTTTGGTGAGGGTTCCATGAAGTGGGGAGATAAGGAGTTCTTATCTTGGTGGACCTATGACTTCTTAAGGCAGTAGTATAATCTTTCCAATCAAGTTCTATTTGCTTGAAGTTGTGCCTATAATGGATTTGCAAGAAGTCGCGAACATCATCACGGTCTATCACCAAGCTCCATATCCTTTTCTTTGTATGTGGTACTTCTATATTTGGAAGTTATTTCAGTTAAGATTTTCACCCACAATTTGCACTCACCCACGTTTGTCAAATACAATGCTCTAATATGCATACTTAACCAACTAATATAACCAATATGGTACAATGCCAACCGCTAATACATATACATACACAAATCCTTTCAATGTAGTGTCAACACCAACTAACTAATGTAACCAATATGGTACAATGCCAATTGCTAATACATATACATACACAAATCCTATCAATGTAGTGACAACACCACTTGTTCATTCACTCGCTCAATGTAAAAACTTTCTGAAACCATTCTCAAACCATCTACATGTCCACATTACACTCTCATATGCTTATTTGCTCTATACATACACATATAGTTGCATTAGGCATCAATAAGTGTAGAAGCCCAAAAATTATCCTGCCAAATTTTTGTAAGCTCCAAAATTGCAATAACCTATAAATTAGCTTCTCAAGATCTTTCCAATATCATGTTGTCACAGCAAACTCTTTTACCAATCACAATGCATACATTTCAATTTGTCAAATTCACCTTGTAACATCAAGATTTAACTAAGCTTGTGGGTAATCTTCACATACATCATCACTTCAACTAAATATTGTAGTAGGCATCCCAAACTTACATCCTTATCTTGTTTCGTTCATAGTTTGAGCTAAAGAATTCCAAATCCAATGTTTGGGTAGTCTAAATACATTTAATGAAAACAAGCTCTATGTTTGTCATGTTACAAGTTTTTGAGCAGCATGGTGAAATCTTGGGGGGTGCACCTTGTGTAAGCCCTGTATATAACGTGTGTTCAAAGCTTGTATTAAAGAAACCCCTCTTAAAATGTTTTTTCGTATTTTATATACCCCTTTTGTGAATTTTTGGGTCATTACATATATCCTTATAATTAATTTAAAATTTAGCTTTTCCCCTTCCTATACATTTCAGTGTCAATTGAGGTAAACGTCTTCCGCAATGGCTAATTTCAGTGTCAATTGGGGTATGGAAAATACATAGAAATAGTGCTGAATTCCTAAAAGGTACAGTTAGTTTTTATGATTTTACCTCTTGAAATCAAAATAAATGAAAACTTGTGTTTCACAAAAATATTTCTCCTAAACACAATATAAAACTCTTGTCACTCATGTGTAAAGGCACTAGAGGAGCTAAAGAGTAACCTTAAGAGCATAGTGTATTGAATTTTCTCATTACCATCTTAGTGAATATGAAACGGTAGCATTTCTTCTCACAGATTATCTACTTATTCGTTTTTATTTTTTTTACAAAAATTAAACAGAGGATTAAGAGAACCCTTATTTCAATATAAAAATTCTATAGGCATCTATTTATGCATAAAATCTAATTCTGATGAGAGTCACACTTTTATCATCATAAAAATCATTTATGATGAAAGTCGCTCTTTTAATATAAAAGAATTTCTTTTATGCATCCATTTATGCATAAAAATCATTTATGATGAAAATCACACTTTTAATATAAAAATTAACTTTTATGCATATGTTTATGCATACAAATCATTTATGATGAAAATCACTCTTTTAATATGAAAGAATTTCTTTTATGCATCCATTTATGCATAAAAATTATTTATGATAAAAATCACACTTTTAATATAAAAAATATATCTTTTATGCATAAGTTTATGCATACAAATCATTTATAATGAAAATCACTCTTTTAATATAAAAAAATATCTTTTATGCATACAACTCATTTATGATGAAAATCACTCTTTTAATATAAAAGAATTTCTCTTATGCATCCATTTATTCATAAAAATCATTTATGATGAAAATCACACTTTTAATATAAAAAACATCTTTTTGCATATGTTTATTTATGATGAAAATCTCTCTTTTAATATAAAAGAATTTCTTTTATGCATCCATTTACGCATAAAAATCATTTATGATGAAAATCACACTTTTAATATAAAAAAATATCTTTTATGCATAAGTTTATGCATACAAATCATTTATAATGAAAATCACTCTTTTAATATAAAAAACTATCTTTTATGCATATGTTTATGCATACAACTCATTTATGATGAAAATCACTCTTTTAATATAAAAGAATTTCTCTTATATATCCATTTATGCATAAAAATCATTTATGATGAAAATCACACTTTTAATATAAAAGAATTTCTTTTATGCATCCATTTATGCATAAAAATCATTTATGATGAAAATCACACTTTTAATATAAAAAAATATCTTTTATGCATAAGTTTATGCATACAAATCATTTATGATTAAAATCACTCTTTTAATATATAAAAAATATCTTTTATGCATATGTTTATGCATACAACTCATTTATGATGAAAATCACTCTTTTAATATAAAAGAATTTCTCTTATGCATCCATTTATGCATAAAAATCATTTATGATAAAAATCACACTTTTAATATAAAAGAATTTCTTTTATGCATCCATTTATGCATAAAAATCATTTATGATGAAAATCACACTTTTAATATAAAAAATATCTTTTATGTACATAAATCATTTATGATGAAAATCACTCTTTTAATATATAAAATATCTTTTATGCATAAGTTTATGCATATAACTCATTTATGATGAAAATCACTCTTTTAATATAAAAGAATTTCTTTTATGCATATGTTTATGTATACAAATCATTTATAATCAAAATAAAAATTTCAATATGCTTCCTTCTATACATAGAATTTAATTCTAAAGAAAGTAGTGGTTGATATACTCCACTTAAAAATGGTGATCTATCATCCTTAGATCACTTAGACATTACAAGGATTATAGTAGAAAATGATCAATGGAGCACGAGTGAGCTAGATGTAGCTTAATGAGTGAGCTCAATGGGTGGGCCAAAAACCTATGTTGGTCATATCTCAAAAGTAAGAATGCAATTCACATGCAAGCATATGACTTGTAGCTATTATAAAAAATGTTAGGTCCTTCATTAAAGTCTTAGCCATGCTCTACAAATTTTTGTATGGGATATTTTGAATGATGAGGATCAAAAGCTAAAGAAACCTACCCAAAAACTTACCCTTCAGAAAAATTTTGCCATAACCTCCTTTGTATGGCTGACCATTTTTCAATTTTTAATTCTCTAAAATTAATTAGAAGTTCACCAAGAGTATTTAAATCATTCTAATGTAAACATTTTCTACTTATCAAAGAGAAACATTATGAAAAACTTGATTTTATCCATTAATCATTCATCTAGGATAAAGAATGGTTGGATTTACTAAAGAAGAGAGGGGAATGCCTTTTTTCAATGAGACATAACATCATATTCAATTTAGAGAAGACAAAAATCCTAAAAAACCATAAAATGAATAGAAAAGAGAAGAATCTCCAACTTACGAAAGAATTTGAGAGCTTTCCTTTGGCTTGATGGTTTGAGGGTTCTACTCTTGTTGAAAAACAAGAGTGGCCACCAATCTTTAAAAGAGGGAAGGTCAAAAAACTAATGAATTATGAGTAAATTCACAGTTTTTTGGCTCTTGGGAGAAGTAGGGTAATAGTGCAAAAACACTATTAAGCTTCAACAAAGGGGAAGGCTTCTATTTATAGGAAAAAGTGAGCTTCTAACCAAGCCAATGGATTCTAGAATTTTCCAGGTCAGTTTGGTCGATTTTTGACTATTTTTGGATCAGTTTAGTCCACTTTTTGGATTTAGTTGAAACAGGAGAGAGGAGAGATAAAAATATCTCATTATTTGGGAGTTTAAAACTCTCCCACACATGTGAAATAGGCGCCTCCTTCATGAGAAAAATTCCCCCATACTGAGGTGTCAAAAATGCATCATTTCTTCTAAATATCTCTCTTTTTTAAATATTAACCTTGTCCTTAGTCAACTCTTAACACCATATTGGGGAATATGGGAATTTCCCATAAGTTTGGGACACGTGGTCAAAACTTTGGATTTGCCATAACTTGAACACCATTACTCCAAATTGTGCGCTTTAAAGCTTAATAGATCCCTCTTTTCAAGCGCTTTCCAATGATAGGTGACATGATAGGGTTTTGAGAAACTTATAGACATGTTAATCGGGTCCCACCTTTTTAGTATTACAAAAACGGGACTTGAGAGATTCCCAAACTCACGAATATGGTGTTTCTTCATCTTATGTGAGTATTTACTCATTTTTGGGGGATTTTCCTTTTATTTCTCTATTTATCTCCTGCCTACATTTGGATGAATCTTATTGGTCCATAGGAAAATTAATTTAAAATTTTGAAAAAATCTTGACCCCTAGGATAATGCCTCTTCTAATGCACCTTCTGAAAATCTTTTTGAACTTCTATTTCAGGGGAACTTATTTTAATAAGATGAGATATTTTTCCATCCAAAAATATTTAAAAACTGAATTACCACTCTCTAGAAGATTTTCTCTCTCTAGGCCAAAACTGGTAGAAACAAGATCTTTTATATTTCTGAAGAGGGATTTGATTATAGGGGAAGATACTGGATATCTTGAGAGGCTCGGGAGGAATCTTACATTCTCTCCCACTTGAAAAATGTGAGATGCTCTCATCTCGCAAACTGGGGGTAATCCCAACAGATCGGCTTCATTCTGCCAGGTGGCATCTTCAAAAGGATAGAACTTCCATTTTACCAATAATTCTCTGAGAATTCTGTTCTTGAGAATCTTTTCTCGAACATCAAGAATTTCTTCAGGTTGGAGTTCCATCTGCCCTTGGGTTGAAGAGGTTAGGATTTCATCATCAAGTACATGATTTGGGCTTGACACATATTTCTTTAGAAGGCTTACATGAAATACATTATGAACTTTGAGATGAGGAGGTAGAAGAAGCTCGTAGGCTAAGTCACCTACTTTCTTTGTAATTAGATATGGCCCACAATATCTGGGGGATAACTTCTTGTACTTCCCAAGAGATAGAGAACTCCTTTTGGGCCGTACTCTAATGAAGACCATATCTGCTTCTTCAAACTTTCTGTCTGTCCTCTTCTTATTTGCATACTGCTTCTATCGATCTTGGGCAACTTTAATATCTTTACGAATTGACTGCATCTGCTGCTCCATGTTGTCAAGCATCTATCTAGACATCTCGACCCTAATCAATGGGTCGGACCAAGTTAATGGAGTTAAGCAATCTTGTCAATACAGAGCTTTAAAAGGGCTCATCCCGATACTTCGGTGATAAGAAGCATTGTAGGCGAACTCGACTAGGTGCAGATAGCTTAGCCACTTCTTGGATTCTCTGCCACCACAGCATGACCAAAGTATATCTTCGATTACTTGGTTTACCCTTTCAGTTTGACCATCGGTCTCAGGGTGATAAGCTATGCTGAGATCCAAGAAAGTTCCCACTGCTTTGAAAAATGCAGTCCAGAACCTTGAAGTAAACTTGGGATCTTGATCACTTACTATTCTCCTGGGTAGGCCATGCAATCTGAAGATTTCTTTGAGGAACACTCTGGCCACATCCTGTAGTGTAGGTTTCTTTTACTGGAATCAGATGGGCAACTTTGGTTAGTCTGTCAACTACTACAAAAATGGAGTTGTAACCTGATTGCACTGAAGGTAATCCAATAATAAAGTCCATATTGATACATTCCCACTTCATCTGCAATGGATGTAACTTCCCAAGCATTTTTACTCTTTGAGCTTTGACTTTCTGGCATGTCAGACATTGATGTACATGATTCAGTACATCCTTTTTCAGACCAGGTCAAAAGAAGCTTTTCTTTACAGACATGTAGGTTTTGATGAAACCTGGGTGTCCTGCTATAAGGCTGTCATGGGCTTCATTCAAAATTTGACCCTTGGTTCCCTCATCATTGGGAATGCATAGCCTGCAATTATAATACATAATGCCATCATCCAGGCTATACCCTTGAACTCTGTTCAACTCCTGTGTAGTTTTTCTTTTCTGCATAAGTAGGGTAGTAATAGGGCCAAAGAATCTATCCTGCATGATCTTCTCTCTTGCTTCAATAATCAAAGGATTTGATACTACAGTAATTGCAAGCAAGGAGGCTTTTCTGCTGAGGGCATTTGCTACCACATTTTCTTTGCTTGGGCGATACTTGATTTCAAAATCAAACTCCTGTAAGGTCTGCATCCACCTTCTTTGGTGCATGTGAGGTCCTTTTGAGTGAAGATCCACTTTAAACTTTGATGGTCTGTCAAAGTGAATCTTTTTCCCAGTAGGTAATGTCTCCACAACTTTAAGGCATAGACTACTGAAAGTAATTCCAGGTCGTGAACAACATAATTCCTCTCATGCATTTTGAGCTTTCGGGATTCATAGGCCATTGCATGACCTTCTTGCATGAGTGCACCTCCCAGGGCAAAACCACTTGCATCAGTTACTACCTCAAAGGGTAGAAAGAAATCTCGCAGCTTCAGAACGGGACTGGTTACCAAGCCGGTCTTCAGCTTATCAAAAGCACTCTGACACCTGGCAGACCACTAAAATGGGGTATTCTTTTTGAGAAGGTTAGTTAGGGGGAAGCTATGAGAGCATACTTTGGTATAAAATTTCTATACCAACCAGTCAATCCCAAGAATCCTCTAACTTCTTTCACTTTCTTTGGTTCAGGCCAATCTATAACTGCTTGGACTTTTGCGAAATCTGGAGAAATTCCATCTTTGGATACCAGAAAGCCCAAGTATTCAAGTGGTCGGCAGAGAAAGTGCATTTTCTCTTTTTGGCAAAGAGTTGGTGCTTCCTCAGAATGGTGGTCAGCTGCATTCTTTGAGTAAATCAGAATGTCATCAAAGAAAACTAGAACAAAATCATCCAAGTATTCTCTGAGGATGTCCTCCATTAGGCGATTGAATGTAGCTGGGGCATTAGTTAATCCGAACGGCATGATAGTAAATTCATAATGCCCATAGCGAGTATTGATGGCTATTTTTGGTATATCTTGATCATTGATCCTGATCTGGTAATACCCGGATTTGAGATCTATCTTTGTGAAGATCTGGGCTCCATTTAGGCTGTCCAGAAGCTCATCAATTCTTGGGATAGGATACTTATTCTTAACTGTCAGCTGATTTAGACCTCTATAGTACACAGTGTCTAAGAGTTCCATCTTTCTTTTTCTGAAAGAGAACTGGTGCTCCCCAAGGTGAAACACTGGGTCTTACAAACCCTTGTTCTAACAGCTGTCTAAGCTGTTCCTTGAGTTTGATGGCTTCAGGAACTGGCATTTTGTATGTGCGCAGGGCTACTGGGTGGCTGAGCTCCAGGGGTCAATTCAATCACATGATCTACTTCCCGGATTGGAGGCATTTCAATTAGCTCTGCTGGGAATAGATCATCAAATTCATTTAACCATTCTGGTTCTTTAGCCTTAAGCTTTGAGTCTACTGGGTTCATTTTGACAACATAAATTTGCTACTTCTTTCTAAGTCCTTTCAGCAACTTAGAAGCTTTTACTAACTGAAGGTCTGGGGATCCGGAAACTCCAGTTCCTTGAACTTTGTTCCCGTGAAGGTCATGAAAGGAAATGGTTCCATTGTGACAGTGTATGTCAGCTTGATTTTTGTGGAGCTAATCCATTCCAAGGTGTTAGAATTCGTGGTGCTCATGCTAGATCAAGTATGTGGAGAGGAGAGACTCACAAAGAATACAAGAAAATATCTTGTTTATTAAGTTGTTTATGAATACAACTAGGCCTTGCTCCATACAAAATGCCTCCTAGCTTCACCTTTAAATAGGTGAGCTAGTGGACCTTAAGTCCCTTCACACACACCCTTCTCTTTCCCTTCTACATAACCTTAGTCTCTTAATACCCCCCCTCAATACCAACTATGAAAGAAAATTGGAATAGGTGGTATTGGACATAGGTTGCCTTTATAACATTAGGTGTACAAGGATGTCATGGTGGTGTGGTTATCTAGGACTTACAACTATGTTCCTAGAGCCTTAGAGGCTAATACAATGATGCCATCTAAGTCTTTATTTGATGTCGATGAAGATGTACACCTTAATGATGGTGCACCCCACTCTTTGTGCTTGCTTGACCTCTTATAGTTGACATGCTTTAGACATACATGCCATTGCTTCCACATGCTTTCCACCTTGACCATTCTCACACAATAATCAAAATAAGGCTGCCACACTTGCTTAAGTGGTTTGCACATAGATGTTCCTTCAACATGTTGGATGCTTATCTGCATATCATACATCCTCCATGGGCAACGAGGGCCTTCCTTCTTAGAGTAATGGTTATGAGGTAGATTTATATGGGAAAGGGAAAGGGAGGGTCTTACCACTTGCCTTATGGATTGGTCAAGGGCAGTGTCTACTCCACAATTACACAACAAAAGCTTTTGGGCATGTTGGTTACATGATACCCATTAGGGTTTAAAGGTACAAGCTTAATGAAAGTGAGTAAGTGGTTGAGGTAAATGCTCAAACCAAAAAGGTACATCATTCTTGTCTCAAGAAGGTGAGGGCATGGCTCATAATGTTGCCTATGCCTCTTACAAAGACACTGCCAAGAGATGTTTAAAAACATGACAAACAACAAGGTAGAGCACTTAGTGATGCTATGCTCAACCTTACAACTCATCTTAGACGATGAAAATGTTGAATATGCAGCGGAATAACATGCCTTGGGCTTGGGAAATGAGAGCATATGGCTTATGACATGCCTATGCCTCTTACAAACAAGAGCCTCAAGGGTGATACACATAAACATTAAAGATGAGCACTTAGTGTACATGTGCCCAACTTTAAAACCACTCAAAATAATGAGTTTTGATGATAAAAAAACCAAAAAACATCAACCTCTTTGGCTTATGGGATGAAGACAATGGTTCATGGTTGCACCATTTCTCCTTGGAAGCTTGCCAAGGTAAGCATAGAAGCGGGTTGACGATGAAGGCTTATAGTGTGGCACTTATGGTGTGTGCTCGGCCTCCAATGTTGATGAAGAAGAGACTCCTCAGTATTAAAGACCCCCTCCTTTGATGGTTAAGACCACATTAGTGTTTAAACAACACTATTAGTGCTTATAAGCACACTTTGAGAAGCTTTGAGCTTTTAAAGATGATTTTGATGAAGCTGAATGAGAATGAGGCTCATGAATACCTCATGGTATAGCCCACAACATCAGAGAATCTGGAGAAAAAACACTTTCAAAACTCCAGCTCAGCCATCTGCCTCTGTCCAGATTAGCCTCAAAACTCCTTTCCACCAGAAGTGGGGCAACCAGCAGCCAGAGCAGTCACAATAGCAGAAGTAGTGGAAGAAGAAAGAGGATAGATTTATGCAGCAATTGAAAACCAAGGGCCAAACCATCAATTCTCCGTCATTCATACTCCAGCTGAGTATCAGGGTAAGCCTTTTAAGCTTTTGATTGATTTAGGCAATACTCATTCTTTCATTTCCCATGGATGCTTGCATAAGCTAGTCTTAGACAGAAATCAGGGAAACCTATGCAAGTTGAATTGGCAAGTGCGAAGATTCATTTCACTCACCTTGCGAGACAGATCGTATTCAGTCTCTCCTCTCCACATACTTGATCTAGCATGAGCACCACGAATTCTAACATGGTATCTAGAGCCTTGGTTGATTAGGCCCTTTTGTGGTGTAGAATCGTTCATTTATCCTTATCTTTTCATGTGTGGAGCTCAACCCCGTACTGGTGGAGGACCTTTAGCCATTCATGGAGGCAACATCTTGGGGAGACTTCAACTAGAGAAGTGAAGAGGAGACCTGACCATTCAAGAATGTACGCTCAATTGAAGGGAATGTACGCTCAATTGAAGGGAATGCTGCTGCGCTGCTGCGGCATTACTCATTGAGGGAGCCGGCACCGATTTTCTTGGTATGCTGGAGGCCGTACAATGATTCGCCACCTACAGGCCATTATAAGCTATGAGTGTTGAGGGCTTTTGAATCCCAATGTCTCAAGAATCTACAGTTCAAATTTTATCTTCAATGATGCATCAACGCGACTGCTACAGTAAAAAAACCAAGTCCCCCTGTGAGGTTTCCATGGAAGCTTGCATAAAAGCTTCACAATAAGTGTTTTTTTATTAATCTCCACTTATTAAGCTTCAGATCTCTTCAAGTGTCTCTTGGGCTCGTTCATTCCTCTACTCTTCATCCAATTGCGGGGAATATTTGAGGAGAAGGGCAAAAGCTTGATGGTACTCTTCAATTGTCCGGCTATCCTGCTTTAGTTCCAAGAACTCATTCATTTTAGTTTCAAGGAAGCTCAGAGGACAAAACCTCTTTCTGAGGTAAGCTTTAAGATTGGTCCAGGTCTGGGTATTCTGGTCGAGACGGTTAATCTCCCAGTGATTCCTCCAAGTGACCCTGGCTGTTTCCACAATCTTTAACCTGGCGAGAGCCATCTTGCTTCTCTCATTGTAGCCAGTTACATCAAAGTATTCCTCCATTGCCTCAATCCACTTTTCCACTACTTCACCTAACTGCTCCCCTTCACCCTTGAAGGGACCAGGTTGGGATTTGTGCCAGGGCTTTTTGAACATCTGGATCTAACTCTTCGTCATTGATTAGAGGATCCAGTTGCCTTGCACGGGCCGCGCGCCTCATGATTGACAAAATGAGATTTTCATCAACTTAACTTTGACAACAGATTTATGATTATTTAATTTTTACAATTTATTCTTTAAACAGATAATTATTTCATCATACATCATGAAACAAGATTTCCTCTGATAATTTTACTAACCATATTCACAATCATGAAAACAATTTGAAATTTTTTTGTAAAACATCGTTTATTATCAAAAGTTTTTGATATATACATAGAGCATCATAGCTCCCAAAATCACTACCTCAATCATATACGCATAAAGAAGCAAAACTGCGAAGGAGACATGCCATGGTACACATGATTCATTACAGAAAGAGCTGCTGTAATTCTACTTCTAGGGATACAGCGGCTAAGAAGCCTAAAAACTCGGCATGAAATTTTGAAGTTCCTGGGTGAATGATCAAAGAGTTGTACATGCTGAACAAGCCCTAGCCTTACCAGAATCATGGCTAAGGAAATATTTTGCCTGAGCCTCTGACGCTGACTGGTACTGACATTAATACATCGTCCTCCATAGAACCATATATATCGACGTTGCTCAAGAGGATCAGGAAAGTAAAGGCTCTCAAAATGATGTGCGAGTCTCACTCTGCTTACTCAGGGTCGTAGCAGAGTTGCTGAGGTGCTCGAATGCAAAGGCTATCATATCCTGACTCTGGGAGAGTTCAGGAATGCCAGATAGATTCGGGGTATCCATCTATAAATTTTCAATTTAATTTATGAGTTTTCAATTTTTGAAGTTCATTCAACATAAATCTAACAAGCGAAAACATTATTTCCTAGATTTACTTTAAAATTTTATGCAATTTATGATGCTGTTACGTAAATTTACAACAGTGCTCTGATACCAACTGTGAGATTCCACTGCCCCCTCCACGCACCGGATTCCCGATTACTGTGGCAGCAGCAGCGGAAGCAGCTCCCTCTTGCACGCGGGGCAGGGTTTCCCACTCGGGGCGTCGCCCTCGAATGCCGGGGCACGAGACTAAGTCGGTGGTCATTCCGAAAACCGAAACCGGGAAAATTTCCCATGCCCGAAAAACGGGGACGATTCCACCAATTTGAATTTCTTAAGGCCCATTTTTCTAGTGAGGTCAAGATACTGAACTAACCTTCATCTGAATAAACCAGATAGAAGGGAAACTATTACAGACTTAACTTGAAGGAATCAATGCTTTTTTCCTAATTGAATCAGGCACAGTCATTGATCTATTCATTTGAGAAGTTTTCAGGTTATTCAATTTAACTATTCGAGTTCTAAGCGTATTCCTATTGATCAATTTTATTATTAAAACTCTACTAATTCCAGCCTACCCATCCGGCCCATGGGTTAGCCACCAACCACTGGAATCGGTAGAACCAGACAAGTACTCACCCACCCATAATTAAATGCCTTTCTTAACTTTTGCTTTAGAATACAGATATGCACACACTCCTCTTTAAACTTTAATTTATAAAACAATCCATTGACAACAAACAATTATTGGTTACAGATGTCATAACTCAAAATTTCCATTCAATCCTTGTTTCTCACAAAAATCACTCTAGACTCTCCATTGAGACTAGAAGGTCAGCAACAACGAGATCCAGTAACAAATTACAATAATTTTCTCGTCACCATCATACATATATATATCTTCCATGACATACGCATGGGTGTCCTAAGCACCGCGAGCCCGTGCATCGCTTGGTCAGAACCCTCTAGGATCCTCCTTAGGTGTCCTGGCACTTCACTAAGGGACTTCGTCGGCCCTCGCCCATCGTACAAAAGCACACATTTTACACCATACCCAGGCTGGTCAAGACCTGGGCAGGTTTTTGCCGCGTGAGCCGTCCTTTGAACACTCCCCGACCGTCAGCTGTTGCAACCAAACTTTCCTTAGAAAACACATATACCAAATGCTCCCTCTAGCGTAAGCTAGTCCTTTAAGAAAATAGGGTTTCTATGCAAGTTTTTAGTTTTGATTTTCTTTTAAATACAATGGGTATATCTTAATTCTGTATCCCAAGACTTCTAGATCACAGGTCTGGATTCCCAAGCATAATTCCTCGAATTCTGAATTCTTGATCCTCAGATCAAAATCAAAGGTCTCAACTTAGTTTTAGATTCGGTGGGTGATTTGAGTGTAGATTACTGAATGAACTAGTCACATCGTCTTTTCTTGAAACTGGCAAAGGAGTTACGTCTTGGTCATAGTCTGATTCAGGGTTTGAGTTTGGAAAGGTTCTCCCTGAACTATATTTCTCGTAGGGTAATATTTCAATTACTACTTTATTGAATTTCATTCATTGAGTATTTTGCTTAACTGAATTCAAAACTAGTCACGAATTCCTATGAGGAATAAATTAATCATTTATCTAAAATTCTGACCGATAGTTTTTTTGAATTTTCTCATTACCATCCTAAACAATATGAAACGGTATAATTTTTCTTCACTGAATATTTACTTATTCATTTTCCAATATTCATGGGATTTAAACATAGGATTAAAGAGAACTCTTATTTTAATATACAAATTTTGTATGCATCTATTTATGCATAAAATCCAACTTCTATGGAAATAACACTTTTATATAAAAGAAAAATCCTTTTATGAATCTATTTATGCATTAAAAAAAATAAATTTTGATGAAAGTAACACTTTTATGATAACAAAAATCTTTTATGCATCATTTTATGTATAAAACTAAATATTGGTGAAAGCAACACTTTTGCAATAAAAAAAATTCTTTTATGCATCATTTTATGCATAAAAATTAATATTAATGAAAGTAACACTTTTATAGTTAAAAAAATATGCCTCATTTTATGCATAAAAATCAAAAAGTGTTACTTTCATCAATATTGATTTTTATGCAAAAAAATGATGCATAAAAGAATTTTTATTATTATAAAAGTGTTACTTTCATCAATATTGATTTTTATGCATAAAATGATGCATAAAAGAATTTTCTTATTATAAAAGTATTACTTTCATCAATATTGCTTTTTATGCATAAAATGATGCATAAAAGAATTTTTTCATTATAAACGTGTTACTTTCATCAATACTGATTTTTATGCATAAAATGATGCATAAAAGAATTTTTTTTATTATAAAAGTATTACTTTCATCAATATTGATTTTTATGCATAAAATGATGCATAAAAGAATTTTTTTATTATAAAAGTGTTACTTTCATCAATATTGATTTTTATGCATAAAAGATTTTTTTTAATTATAAAAGAGGTTACTTTCATCAATACTGATTTTTATGCATAAAATGATGCATAAAAGAAATTTTTTTTTATAAAAGTGTTACTTTCATCAATATTGATTTTTATGCATAAAATGATGCATAAAAGAATTTTTTTATTATAAAAGTGTTATTTTCATCAATATTAATTTTTATGCATAAAATGATGCATAAAAGAATTTTTTTATTATAAAAGTGTAACTTTCATCAATACTGATTTTTATGCATAAAATAAATTTTTTTATTATAAAAGTGTTACTTTCATCAATATTGATTTTTATGCATAAAATGATGCATAAAAGATTTTTTTATTATTATAAAAGTGTTACTTTCATCAATACTGATTTTTATGCATAAATAGATGCATAAAAGAATTTTTTTATTATAAAAGTGTTACTTTCATCAATATTGATTTTTATGCATAAAAGAAATTTTTTTATTATAAAAGTGTAACTTTCACCAATATTGATGTTTATGTATAAATAAATGCATAAAAGGATTTTCTTTTTTTTAAGTGTTATTTTCATAGAAGTTGGATTTTATGCATAAATAGATGCATACAGAATTTTTTTATATCAAAATAAGAGTTCTCTTTAATCTTATGTTTAATTCCCATGAATATTGAAAAATGAATATGTAAATACTCAGTGAAGGAAAATTATACTGTTTCATATGCTCTAGGATGATAATGAGAAAATTCAAAAAAACTATCGAAGTCGAAATTCTAGATAAATGATTAATTTATTCCTCATAGGAATTCGTGACTAGTTTTGAATTCAGTTAAGCAAAATACTCATGAATGAATGAAATTCAGTAAAGTAGTAATTGAAATATTACCCTTCGAGAAAGATAGTTCAAGGAGAATCTTTCCAGACTCAAACCCTGAATCAAACTATGACCGAGACTTAATCTCCTTTGTCAGTTTCAAGAAAAGACGATGTGACCAGTTCAGTAATCTACACTCAAATCACCCACCGAATCTGAAACTAATTTGAGACCTTTGATTTTGATCTGAGGATCAAGAATTCAGAATTCGAGGAATCCAGACCTGTGATCTAGAAGTCTTGGGGATACGGAATTAAGATATACTCTTGTATTTAAAAGAAAATCAAAACTGAAAACTTGCATAGAAACCCTGTTTTTTTAAGGATTGTCTTACGCCAGAATGCTGGAGGGAGCATTTGGTATATGTGTTTTCTAAGTTCGGTTGCAACAGCTCGTGGGGAGTGTTCAAAGGATGGCTCACGTGGTAAAAACCTGCCCAGGTCTTGACCAGCCTAGGTATAGTGTAAAATGGTGTGCTTCCAATACGATGGGCGAGGGCCGATGAAGCGGTCCCTGAGTGAAGTGCCAGGACACCTAAGGAGGATCCTGGAGGGTTCTGACCAGGTGATGCATGGGCTCGCGGTGCTTAGGACACCCATGCATATGTCGTGGAAGATATATATATGTATGATGACGAGAAAAGTATTGTAATCTCTGAATCTCGTTTTGCGGACCTGCTCATCTCAACGGAGAGTCCAGAGTGATACTATTTTGGGAGAAACAAGGATTGAATGAAAATTTTGAGTTATGACATCTGTAACCAATAATTGTTTGTCAATGGATTGTTTTATAAATTAAAGTTTAAAGAGGAGTGTGTGCGTATCTGTATTCTAAAGCAAAAGTTAAGAAAGGCATTCAATTATGGGTGAATGAGTACTTGTCTAGTTCTACCAATTCCTGTGGTTGGGGGCGGTGGCTAACCCGTATGGGGTTAGGCTGGAATCAGTAGAGTTTTAATAATAAAATTGATTAATAGGAATACGCTTAGAACTCGAATAGTTAAATAATAACCTGAAGACTTCTCAAATTAATAGATCAGCAGTTGTGCCTGATTCAATCAGGAAAAAAGCGTTGATTCCTTCAAGATAAGTCTGTAATAGTTTTCCTTCTATCTGGTTTAATCAGATGAGGGTTAGTTCAGTATCTTGACCTCGTTAGAAAAATTCGTTAAGAAATTCAAAATGGTGAAATCGTCCCCGTTTTTCGGGCATGGAAAATTTTCCCGATTTTGGTTTTTGGAATGACCACCAGCTTAGTCTCGTGCGCCCGGACATTCGAGGGCAAGGCCCCCCCAATGGGAAACCCTGCCCCACGCAAGAGGGAGCTGCTTCTGCCTGTTGCCAATAATCGGGAATCCGGTGCGCGGAGGGGGCAGTGGGATCCCATAGTTGGTATCAGAGCGCTATTGTAAATCTACGTAACAGCATCAAAAATTGCTTAAAATTTTAAAGTAAATCTAGGAAATAATGTTTTCGCTTGTTAAATTTATGTTGAATGAACTTCAAAAATTCAAAACTCATGAATTGAATTGGAAATTTATAGATGGATACCCCGAATCTATCTAGCATTCCTGAACTCTCCCAGTGTCAGGATATGATAGCCTTTGCATTCGAGCACCTTATCAACTTTGCTACGACCCGAGTAAGTAGAGTGAGACTCGCACGTCATTTTGAGAGTCTTTACTTTCCTGATCCTCTTGAGCGACGTCGGTATATATGGTTTTGTGGAGGACGATGTATTAATGACAGTACCATACAACGTTAGAGGCTCAGGCAAAATATTTCCTTAGCCATGATTCTGATAAGGCTAGGGCTTGTTCAGCATGTACAACTCTTTGATCATTCACCCAGAAACTTCAGAATTTCATGCCGAGTTTTTAGGCTTCTTAGTCGCTTTATCCCTAGAAGTAGAACTACAGCACCTCTTTCTGTAATGAATCATGTGTACCATGGCATGTCTCCTTTGCAGTTTTGCTTCTTTATGCGTATACGATTGAGGCACTGATTTTGGGAGCCATGATGCTCTATGTATATATCAAAAACTTTTGATAATAAACAATGTTTTGTAAAAAAAATCCAAATTGTTTTCATGATTGTGAATATGGTTAGTAAAATTATCAGAGTAAATCTTGTTTCATGATGTATGATGAAATAATTATCTGTTTAAAGAATAAATCACAAAAATTAAATAATCATAAACCTGTTGTCAAAGTTAAGTTGACAAAAATCTCATTTTGTCAGAGTCATGAGGCACGCGGCCCGTGCAAGGCAACCGGATCCTCTAACCGACGAAGAGTTAGATCCAGATGTTCGAAAAGCCCTGCACAGATCCCAACCTGGTCCCTTCAAGGCTGAAGGGGAGCAGTTAGGTGTAGTGCAAAAGTGGATTAAGGCAATGGAGGAATACTTTGATGTAACTGGCTACAATGAGAGAAGCAAGATGGCTCTCGCCAGGTTAAAGATTGTGGAAATGGCCACGGTCTCTTGGAGGAATCACTGCGAGACTAACCATCTCGACCGCAATACCCAGACCTAGACCGATCTTAAAGCTTACCTCAGAAAGAGGTTTTGTCCTCCAGGCTTCCTTGAAACTAAAATGAATGAGTTCTTGGAACTAAAACAGGATAGTCGGATAATTGAAGAGTACCATCAAGCTTTTGGCCTTCTCCTCAAATATTCCCCGCAATTGGATGAAGAGCAACTAATGGCCAAATTCATTCGAGGAATGAACGAGCCATTGGACACCTTAGTAAAGAATGCCAAACCTGTCTCAATTGCCGAAGCAATAAGAATAGCAAAGGCCTTTGCCAAAGCCTTTGTAGTTAAGGTCCCACCAAAGCCTGCACCCTCTAACTTTAAAAGATTCCAAACCCCGAGAAGTACTTCAAACTTTCCTCCCCCAAAGAGCCAGCAAGGCCGAAATCAGAATCAGGATACTGGAAGATTCATAAGTGAAGGAAGACCCTTCCCACAGAACACTTTCTCAGGAGCCCTAATGAGCTCAGAAGTAAGAACCGGTGTTTTGGATGCCAAGGTTTTGGTCACCAGCTAAAAGACTTCCCGACTCCTGCCATGTCAAGGGGACAGGGAAGTCAAGGACCGAGAGTGTAGAGACCAGCCCCTTCCTATCAGTCAAATCAGGGTCCATCTCATCAAAATCAGGAAAATCCTAGGAGAATTCCAGCTCAGTCATCTGCCTTTGTCCAGAGAGTAGCCTCCCAAAACTGGGGCAACCAAAGAGAAAGAGTTCCACCTCAGCCTGCAATAGCCAGAGCAGTCACAATAGCAGAAGTAGTGGAAGAAGAAAGAGGACAGATTTATGCAGCAATTGAAAACCAAGGGCCAAACCGTCAATTCTCCATCATTCATACTCTAGCTGAGTATCAGGGTAAGCCTTTTAAGCTTTTGATTGATTCAGGCAGTACTCGTTCTTTCATTTCCCCTGGATACTTGCACAAGCTAGTCCTAGATCAAAAATCAGGGAAACCTATGCAAGTTGAATTGGCAAGTGGAAAAATTCTTTTCACTCACCTTGAGACAGATCGTATTCAATTCAATCTAGATGGGAATTTAATTGACTGTCAGTTCAGAGTTATACCTTTGGGAGTTTTTGATGGGATCCTTGGAATGGATTGGCTCCATAAAAATCAAGCTGACATTCACTGTCATAATGGAACCATTTCCTTCCGTGTGACCTCCATGGAAATGAAGTTCAAGGAACCGGAATTTCAGGATCCCCAAGTTTGTAGTTAGTAAAGGCTTCTAAGTTACTAAAAGGACTTAGAAAGAAGCAGCTCATTTATGTTGTCAAAATGATTCCAGTAGACTCAAAGTTAAAAGCTAAAGAACCTGAATGGTTAAGTGATTATGATGATTTATTCCCAGCAGAATTAACACAGATGCCTCCAATTCGAGAAGTACATCATGTGATAGGATTGACCCCAGGAGCTCAGCAAAGTAGCCCTGTGCACATACAAAATGCCAGTTCTTGAAGCCATCGAACTCAAGGAACAGCTTAGACAGTTGTTAGAACAAGGGTTTGTAAGACCCAGTGTTTCACCTTGGGGTGCACTAGTTCTCTTTTAGAAAAAGAAAGATGGAACACTAAGACTCTGTGTGGACTACAAAGGTATCCTATCCCCTGAATTGATGATGAGCTTCTAGATAGGCTAAGTGGAGCTCAGATCTTCAGAAAGATAGATCTCAAATCATGGTATTATTAGATCAGGATTAATGAGCAAGATATCTTGAAGACAGCCATCAATACTCGGTATGGGCATTATGAATTCATTGTCATGCCCTTTGGATTGACAAATGCCCCAGCTACATTCAATCGATTAATGCGAGACATTCTCAGAGAATACTTGGATGATTTTGTTCTAGTTTTCTTTGATGATATTCTGATTTACTCAAAGAATGTAGCTTACCATCATGAAGCTCGTGTCAGAAGAGTTCTTGAGATCCTAAGGAAGCACCAGCTCTTTGTAAAAAGAGCAAATGCACTTTCTCTGCCGACCATGTTGAATACTTGGGCTTTCTAGTATCCAAAGATAAAATTTCTCCAGATTCCGCAAAAGTCCGAACAGTCATAGATTGGCCTGAACCAAAGACAGTGAAAGAAGTCAAAGGATTCTTGGGATTGACTGGTTGGTATAGAATTTTTATACCAAAGTATGCTGTCATAGCTTCCCCCTAACTAATCTTCTCAAGAAGAATATCCTGTTTCAATAGTCTACCAGGTGCCAGATTTCTCTCTACCCTTTGAGGTAGTAACTGTTGCCAGCGGTTTTGCCCTGGGAGGTGCACTCATGCAGGAAGGACATGCAGTGGCCTATGAATCCCGAAAACTCAGAACGCATGAGAGGAATTATGTTGTCCATGACTTGGAACTACTTTCAGTAGTATATGCCCTGAAGGTGTGGAGGCATTACCTACTAGGTCAAAGATTCACTTTGATGACAGATCATCAGAGCTTAAGTGGATCTTCACTTAGAAGGATCTCAACATGCGCCAAAGAAGATGGATGCAGACCCTGCAGGAATTTGATTTTGAAATCAAGTACCGCCCAGGCAAAGAAAATGTGGTAACAGATGCCCTTAGCAGAAAAGCCTCCTTGCTTGTAATTACTGTAGTGTCAAATCCTTTGATTATTGAAGCAAGTGAGAAGATCTTGCAAGATAGATTCTTTGCCCGCCCTATTGCTACCCTACTTATTATGAAGGAAAGCAAAACTCCACAGGAGTTGAACCAAGTTCAAGGGTATAGCCTCGATGATGGAATTATGTATTATAATCGCAAGCTATGCATTCCCAATGATGAGGGAACCAAGGGTCAAATTCTGAATGAAGCCCATGACAGCCTTATTGTAGGACATCCAGGTTTCATCAAAACTTACATGTCTATGAAGAAAAGCTTCTTTTGGCCTGGTCTAAAAAAGGATGTGCATAATCATGTATGTCAATGTTTGACCTATCAGAAAGTCAAGGCCGAGAGAGTAAAAATGCCTGGGAAGTTACATCCATTAGACATCCCCAGATGAAGTGGGAATGTTACATCCATTAGACATCCCCAGATGAAGTGGGAATGTATCAGTATGGATTTTATTATTGGATTACCTTCAGTGCAATTAGGTTTACAAGTCCATCTTCGTGGTGGTTGATAAACTAACCAAAGTTGCCCATCTGATTTCAATAAAAGAAACCTACACTGCAGTGGATGTGGCCAGAGTGTTCCTCAAGGAAATCTTCAGATCGCATGGCCTACCCAGAAGAATAGTAAGTGATCGAGATCCCAAATTCACGTCAAGATTCTGGACTGTATTTTTTGAAGCAGTAGGTACTTTCTTGGACCTCAGCACAGCTTACCACCCTGAGACTGATGGTCAGACAGAAAGGGTAAACCAAGTAATCGAGGATATACTTCGATCATGCTGTGCTGTGATGGCAGGGAACCCAAGAAGTGGCTAAGCTATCTGCACCTATTAACTTGGTCGTCCGACCCATTTATTAGGGTCGAGATGTCCAGACACATGCTTGATGACATGGAGCAGCAGATACAGTTAATTCGTAAAGAAATAAAAGCTGCCCAAGATAGATAGAAGCAGTATGTAGATAAGAAGAGGACAAACAAAAAATTCGAAGAAGCAGATATGGTCTTCATTCGAGTACGCCCCAAAAGAAGTTCTCTATCTCTTGGGAAGTACAAGAAGTTATCTCCCAGATATTGTGGACCATATCTGATTACAAAGAAAGTAGATGACTTAGCCTAAGAGCTTCTTCTGCCTCCTCATCTCAAAGTACATAATGTATTTCATGTCAGTCTTCTTAAAAACTATATACCAAGCCCAAATCATGTGCTTGATGATGAAATCTTAACTTCTTCAACGCAAGGGCAGATGGAACTCCAACCTGAAGAAATCCTTGATGTTCGAGAAAAGGTTCTCAGGAACAAAATTCTGAGAGAATTATTGGTCAAATGGAAGTTCTATCCTTTTGAAGATGCCACCTGGGAGAAAGAAGCCGAACTATTGCAGGATTACCCCCAGTTTGCGAGATGACATCTTGCGTTTTTCAAGTGGGAGAGAATGTAAGATTTCTCCTTAGCCTCTCAAGATATCTAGTATCTTCCCCTGTAATCAAATCCCTCTTCAGAAATATAAAAGATCTTGTTTCTACCTATTTTGGCCTAGACAGAGAAAATATTCTAGAGAGAGGTTATTCAGATTTTAGTTATTTTTGGATGGAAAAATATCTCTTCTTATTAAAATAAATTTCCCCGAAATAGAAGTTCAAAAAGATTTTCAGAAGGTGCATTAGAAATCAATTATAATATGTTCAAAAGGCCTTATCCTAGGAATCCAAATTTTCTAAAAATTTTAAATTAAAGTTTTGAGGGGCTAATCAGATTCATCCAAATGTGTAGAGGAGATAAATAGAAGAAATAAAGAAAATCCCTCCAAAAATGAGTAAATACTCACATAAGATGAAAAGTGGACTAAGGACCAAAGGAAATACTTAAAAAAATAAATTTTTGACACATCAGATGTGGGGATTCCCCCTCATGAAGGAGGTGCCTATTTCACATGTGTGGTGGAGTTTTAAATTCTCAAATATTGAGATATTTCATCTCTCCTCTCTCCTAATTCAAGTCTAGTTCCAAAAAGTAAGCTAAACTGACCCAAAAATGGTCAAAAATTATCCAAACTGATCTGGAAAATTCTAGAATTAGTTTGCTTGGTCAGAAGCTCACTTTTTCCTATAAATAGAAGCCTCCCCCTTTGTTGAAGCTTAATAGTGTTTTACTCTACTTCTCCCCAAAGCTAAGAACTGTGAATTTCTTAATAATTCACTAGTTTTTGACCTTTCCCTCTTCTAAAGAATTGGTGGCCACTCTTGTTGCAAACTAGAGTAGATCCCTCAAACCATCAAGCCAAAGGAAAGCTCCCAAATTTTCATATAAGTTATAAATCCTACTTTTTCTTATTCTTTTAATGGTTTTCTAATTTTTTTTGTTATCTTTAAAATGAACAGATGCTATGCCTTGTTGGAAAGGCTTTCCCCCTCTCTTCTTTTTTAAATTCATCCCTTCTTTATCCTAGTTAAGTAATCAAATTGTTTGAATTAAACTTTTCATATTGTTTCTCTTTTAAAAGTGGAATTTGATTAGTTTAGAATGCTTTAAAAAAATTGGGGATAATTTTTAAGTAAATTAAGAATAGGAAAATTTAAAAAATGGTCAGCCATACAAAGGAAGTTATGGCAAAATTTTATTAAATTTTGTGAAATAAGTATTACCTTTTATTATTCAAAAAGAGTAATCCCCATCATTTGTGTATTCTAAAAGTGTTATTTTCATTCTATGCATAGAAAAATGCATAGTAGAAATACTTTTATTACAAAAGTGTTATTTCTATTAGATTTAAAATCTATGCATAGAAAGATGCATATTGGTTATTTTTTTTATTATAAAAGAGTGATTTCTATTAGATTTAAATTCCAAGATAGAAAGATGCATGTTGATTTTTTTTAAATTATAAAAGAGTGATTTTCATTAGATTTAAATTCTATGCATAGAAAGATGCATATTCATTATTTTTTTATTATAAAAGAGTGATTTTCATTAGATTTAAATTCTATGCATAGAAAGATGCATATTGATTTTTTTTAATTATAAAAGTGTTACTTTCATCAATATTGATTTTTATGCATAAAAGAAATTTTTTTATTATAAAAGTGTTACTTTCATCAATATTGATTTTTATGCATAAAATGATGCATAAAGGAATTTTTTTATTATAAAAGTGTTACTTTCATCAATATTGATTTTTATGCATAAAATGATGCATAAAGAAGTTTTTTTATTATAAAAGTGTTCCTTTCATCAATACTAATTTTTATGCATAAAAGAAATTTTTTTATTATAAAAGTGTTACTTTCATCAATACTAATTTTTATGCATAAAATGATGCATAAAAGAATTTTTTTTATTATAAAAGTGTTACTTTCATCAATACTGATTTTTATGCATAAAATGATGCATAAAAGAAATTTTTTTATTATAAAAGTGTTACTTTCATCAATACTGATTTTTATGCATAAAATGATGCATAAAAGAATTTTTTTATTATAAAAGTATTACTTTCATCAATATTGATTTTTATGCATAAAATGATGCATGAAAGAATTTTTTAATTATAAAAGTATTACTTTCATCAATACTGATTTTTACGCATAAAATGATGCATAAAAGAATTTTTTTTATATAAAAGTATTACTTTCATCAATATTGATTTTTATGCATAAAATGATACATGAAAGAATTTTTTTTCATTATAAAAGTGTTACTTTCATCAATACTGATTTTTACGCATAAAATGATGCATAAAAGAAATTTTTTTATATAAAAGTGTTACTTTCATCAATATTGATTTTTATGCATAAAATGATGCATAAAATAAATTTTTTTAATTATAAAAGTGTTACTTTCATCAATATTGATTTTTATGCATAAATAGATGCATAAAAGAATTTTTTTTATTATAAAAGTGTTACTTTCATCAATATTGATTTTTATGCATAAAATGATGCATAAAAGAATTAGTATTATAAAAGTGTAACTTTCACCAATATTGATTTTTATGCATAAATAAATGCATAAAAGGATTTTCTTTTTTATAAAAGTGTTATTTCCATAGAAGTTGGATTTTATGCATAAATAGATGCATACATAATTTTTTGGAGGGTTCTGACCAGGCGATGCACGGGCTCACGGTGCTTAGGACACCTATGCGTATGTCGTGGAAGATATATATATGTATGATGACAAGAAAAGTATTGTAATCTGTTATTTACTGGATCTCGTTTTGCTGACCTCCTGCTGGTCTCAACAACGGAGAGTCCAGAGTGATACTGTTTTGTGAGAAACAAGGATTGAATGAAAATTTTGAGTTATGACATCTGTAACCAATAATTGTTTGTCAATGGATTGTTTTATAAATTAAAGTTTAAAGAGAAGTGTGTGCGTATCTGTATTCTAAAGCAAAAGTTAAGAAAGGCATTCAATTATGGGTGGGTGAGTACTTGTCTGGTTCTACCAATTCCAGTGGTTGGGCGGTGGCTAACCCATGGAAGCCACTAGTAGATCTTCTATCTGAGATACTACCAGCCCAATCAGCATCTGTGTACCCATGTACACATATCTCTGTCCCAGTTTCATAAAATAGTCCACAATGCAAAGTAGACCTCACATACCTCAGTATGTGTCTCAATGCATCTAAATACGGCTTCTGAGGAACCTGCATAAACTGACTCACCAACCCAACAGCATAGCTCAAATCTGGCCTGGTGATTGTCATGTAGATCAAACTTCCTACTATGCGCCTATACATAGTAGGATCCTCCAAAATCTCTCCTGAATCTGCACTCAACTTGCCATTCTAATCCAATGGCACTAAGATAGGCTTACAGCCTGTCATACCATACTTGGACAACATGTCCAAGCCATACTGTCTAACATTTTCGGCCCAAAAAACGTTGTCCGATAGGAAGGTATAGTTGCCCTATAGTTTTAGTCCCGCGAAGAAAGCTCCTCAATCAGAGATCATTTGCCAGTGCCTCCCATAGAGCTCCCGACAAGGGTGTAGTCACCAACACAAATAGGGAAGAGTAATTGAAGCTCTTACCCTCGTACTGCTTCCTGTGCTTCTCTTGCTTGCAGCTCAGCCCTTAGCATAAACTAGGCTCTGATACCATTAAAAGATGTAGGGGAGAAGAGAGCTTGAGCTCTTGCAACAAGCACACACACACTCACAAAACCCTAAAAGAGAACACACAAGGTGAGAGGCTGAAAATCTTCTTCTTCTTTTACACAACACTCAACACATCATATACAAAGATAAGAGTACACACATATGAAAAGGTACTCAACCAAATACATACTAGGGTTCTCTATAGTGTGAACCCAACTAAATGAGCTGGTGCTATAACTATTCCAGTCTCTAGAATAGCCTGTCATCCCACTGGCCGCATATCACCCATGATCCACCAACCATGCCAGTGGTGTAAGTGTGGGGCCTATCCCCCAGGCGGGTCATCAGTGTCCACCGCCTCACTAGATGAGCTCGATATCTCAACATTACCCCCACCACCAAAAAGAGTACAAAGGATGAAGAAGATGCTTGTGGAGATGCAGCAACAATTTTGGTGGCTATCAAGGAGGTGAATGTTTTCAATAGGGCTCATGAAGGTAAACTTCTACTTCTTTTCTTGATGCCTTGTAGCTAAAGTAATATCTTACTTGTGGAAGATTCTTGTTAACTCATGCAAAATATTATTTTTGAACCTTTTCTTTGAGTATATTTTTGAGGGATTTTGCTTATACATGTGGGAGTTAATTTTCAAAGGTGATATTTCTTAAGATTTTTTTTGCTCATGTAGCGGCTGATTTTCAGTTGGTTGAAGCAACTTTGAATGAATATAAAGATAAAAGTATTGTCAAAGTGGAATGTAAGTACGATGGAAAGTAGTTACACTGAGGTAGTGATTGTCAAACCCTCCTAACACAGCATATCCACGGGAAATCTCACATCATGACATGGTCAAAGGTGTCATATCCAATCACTCATCTCCACTCTTGACTGGGATTTATGGGCAACCTAAGAAACTTCTTGAGAAATATCCATGTCAACAATCCTTGGGTTCTTTTCTCACATCAAGCAAAGAGCAAGGAGTAGAACCTTCTAACCCCACAGGTGATTCGTGCTTGTCTTCATCAAATTTGATGTTGCTATGCTGGGGATTATGGAAATACACCTTGAACACTCATCTCCACTCTTGACTGGGATTTGTGGGCTGTAAATATTTAGACTGCAACATAACAATGCCATCATTGTGTTGCATAAACTAAATAATCCCCAAACAGTAATGCAAGGGTTCCAAATATGATATCTCAAATGATGACTGCAAATTAGTCTTAAAGGCTGAAATCTGATCTATATTGGGTCCCATGAGTAGCATGTCATCAACATATAGACGATGACCAAAAATGTGTCCTTACTCCTCTTCACATAGAGGGTACTCTCTGTTGGACTGTTGAAAAAATCGTTTGCAACCAAGTATGCATGAATCTTCTCATACCATGCTCTAGGAGACTGCGAGATAGCTCGACCATTGTATAAGCTTCTCATTGAGTTTATTTGGACCGAAGAATGTGACCGTGCCTATGAGCTATTAAAGAAGGCCTTAGCGAGTGCTCCAATCTTGCGAATGCCTAACTGGGATTCAATCTTCCATATGCATATTGATGCATCAAACTTTGCTATTGGGGGTGTGTGTTAACTCAACCTGGAGAACACAAATTAGACTACCCCATTAGCTTTGCCAGTCGCCAGTTGAACGATGCTGAGATGAACTACACCACTACGGAGCGAGAAGGGTTGGCAATTATATATGCAGTAAGGAAATTTTGTTATTACCTCCTTGCCACCAAGTTTGTTTTCTATGTGGATCATCAAGCATTGTTGTATCTGGTAAACAAACCATGCTCCACAGGAAGAATCACACAATGGCTATCGATTCGTCTTGAGTTTGATTTCACTGTTGTTGTGAGACCTAGCAAAAAACATGTTATGGCTGATCATTTGTCTCGCATACCTAATGGTGAGGCTCCTACAGGGAGTTGATGATGACTTACCTGACACTTCCCTGTTCATGGTGGAGACAATGCCTGAATGGAGTGAGAAGATTGTTAACTTTTTGGTTAATGGCTTTCCACCCAAGGAGCTTCGTAAAGATCTAGCTCGAAATCTGATCAAAGAATGCAAACCCTATTGCCTGATAGCCGGGACTCTTTATAAAAGAGGAAAGGATGACGTTCTTAGGTGTTGTGCCCGAGAGGATGAGTATCTATACATTTTGTAAGAGGCACATATGGGTGTAGCCGGTGGTCACTTCTCAGGAGACTTAATTGCGCGAAAGTTCTTACAATCGGGGTATTGGTGGCCCACTATGTTCCAAGATGCATCACTCTTTGTGAAGGGTTGCAATGAATGCCAATGATACAAGAAACCCCAGAGGAAAGATCAGATGCCCCTACATCTAATCAAAATAAACCAACCATTTGAAAAGTGGGGTTTAGACTTTGTAGGTCCAATTAGCCCAGCGGCTCGAAACACACAAACTCGCTATATTATTGTGGCCACTGACTATATGACCAAATGGGCTGAAGCGACATTAGGACCTCAATGGAAGGCTTCTTGGGCCCTTTTATTTGGCAGTTTAAGGAGTCAAACCTTTTCTCTTAAGAAGAAACGTTTTCTAATTAGAAGCTTCAAAACGGCTACTTTATTCGAATTTGAATTTTGGGAGGAAAATGGAATTTAAAATCTAGCGGACAAAACCATATTATGTAACATATTTATGGAAAGCTCTTGATGTGTAGATCACGGATCTATAATCTCCGCTCAAATCGGAGCTTGTATGTAGAAGTTATGGAGGTTCGAAAATTGTAAAATTTCCTCCCCCCTTTTTGGGGGAAAAAGTGCACCCTTTGACCACTCTTACACCTCTCTTACAAACCCAACATTTCAGTCCACATGGCAACCCCCCATTTGGCTATTCCTTAATCACCTTGATTAGGCTTGGGCAAATTAAAGGGCCCAAGAAGACCCCATTCACTTCCTAATGAGGCGACACGTAATGCAGATGCAAGGACAACAGCCAAGTTCCTCTTTGAAAATATAATCACACGCTTCGGTTGTCCTTTTGAACTTGTGAGCGACAATGGTACGCATTTTATAAATGAAGTGATTAAGGAGCTCACAACAAATTTCATGATATCCCATCATAAATCTACTCCTTACTATCCGAATGGCCAAGCTGAGAGTACCAACAAGACTTTAATCTCTATTTTGACAAAGACAGTTGAAGCTCATCGCACGGATTGGGATCTAAAGCTCACGATAGCTTTATGGGCCTATCGTACTGCGTACAAAGTGGCTATTAATTGCACACCATTCAAAATGGTATATGGCCAAGAAGCAGTCATGTCGTGGGAATTTGTCATTCCTAGTCTTCATGTTGCTACTCAAGAGGGTTGGGATGGTAATCCCTTAGTAGAGTGACTGTATATCCTTGAGCGGCCAAATGAAGAAAGACAATTGGCTGTGTACAATGCCCTTGTGGAGAAGGATAGAAGGAAAAAATGGTTTGATCGCCACCTAAAGGACAAGGACATCAAGGTTGGGGATAAAGTCCTGATGTATGGAGTGCGAAACGAAAAGAAGAAGCTCAAATATGCTAGTAAGGGACCGTATAGAGTATGTGAAATTACCCCACAAGGTACCATCAGAGTGGAGACTCTTGACGGAGTTGAAACCATTGGATTCCTTAATGGGAGTAAATTCAAAAGATACTATGATCCCCTGAGCCAAGAGGAGTTACATGCAATCCATCAAAAGAAGGCAGCTAAAGAACAAGCGGAGCTTAAGAAGATACAAGCGAGAGTTGAAGCCAAAGAATGTCAACAGCGTGCTAGCCGACAACGAGAAGCCAACTTGGGAATTACGCAAGTATTTTTCGAGGAGGCAGAGGAGGATATTCACTGGAATTTGACCCACCTCTAAGATACCCAATTGAGTTACAGAGTCCTTACGGGGAGGTGCTGTATAATGCATTATTGGATACAGGAGCTCAACAAAATTTGCTATCATATGGTGTGTGGTGTCAACTTGGAAAACCACCTTTATCTAAGAGTGCTATCCAAGTTCAAGGAATCAACAAGAAGAAAACCCCTGTCTCAGGAATTCTGCAGACTCCGGTGACCTATGACAAGGGGACCATAATTCAAAGCTTTTTGGTTATGCCTGCTGGTACCATGGAAGGGACTGTAAACTTAGGGCGCAAATGATGTTGGCCACCAAGTGCAATATCGATTGGGCAACCAGACGAGTCACAATGCAAGAACCAACACTAGGTCTGACCGCTCAAAATCCTGCACCTAAGTCATCCACTCAAATGTTAGATAATGAAAAATCACAAAGTCCAGTGGCAAAACCATCTTTGATTGTTTGCCACCCCTCTAACGCTTCAACGCCAAGAGTGGAAACAGGCAGTGTGGTCTCTAAGGCTCCGCTTACTATACCAAAGAGTATATACAAATGGGTCCCAAAAGCTTCGTTAACAGCTACTTCCCCTGCTCAATCTCGTTCAAACAAGAAGCCTCGTAGAAGGAAAACAGCTACCCACTCGAGAAAGGGCAATGTAACATCACGATGGATCCCTAAAAAATTATTAGAAGCCCAAGGGTACTACGAGGGAAATGACCAGATTTGGGTCCCTAAACATAAGCTGAATCCCTCTACATCACCTGTAAAACCTTGCAAACTAAATATTGCCACCCCAACGACAATTCAAGACCGTGGTAAGGGAAAGGTAACAGAGTGCTCCGCACCACTTCTTCCAGAGCTAGTTTGGATTCCCAAACAATATCGATCAATACCACCTAGCTCAGGAAGGGGGGAGCCACATGAAGCTTCTAGCTCCTCATGCCAAACACACGTTGATATAGAAGTTTCTTCATACTCTACACCTACTCTTGTCAACACCCAACAAGAGACCAATGAGTCTGTCTCCCTTTGCAAAAGTATCGTTGGAAACCATTTCCTCCATTCGTCAATGGGAGCGTACACTTCCATCTCTGCAATTGGATGTGGCCACAAGGGTCATAAAAAGCTATCTGCCTACATCACAACCTATGACCCGCTGGACAAATTGGTTCCAAGAAGCTACAACATCATTGCAGAAAATATGATCTACCCAAGGAAAGGGGGAGCATGTACTCACGCTCGACATTCTATTGCTTCCTCCCTAACCTTCTCCCCTCTGACCATGTAATTGCCAAATTCAAGGGGATGTATATATATAGCTTCATACATTAAAAAAAACAAAGAAAAGAAAAACAAAAAATAGTAAAAAGAGCAAGAGCACAAAAAGAGGAGAAATATCCGTATACAATCAAGAACTACATTGACCTGTCATAAACCTACTGAGGCTATATCTGTGTTTGCAGATATGGCAGATGCACGATCATCATACACTTCATCCACTCCCACCTTTGGTGAGAGGTATCATCTGTACCTTTCTCAGATATTTCACATGTGCTATCCTGTAATTGAAACTGAATGGGATCATATAGATGTACTAGCCAGAGAGGAAAATGTTGAGGAATTAGAATTCGCCTATTGACCATGACTGATCCCTACTCCGTAGAGGACATATCCCCGATAGCCCAATGCTTTCCTTTTCCACAAGATGACTATCCTCACATGGTTACATTCTTGATGAGTTTATGTGGATGGGAAAATGAAAAGGAAATATCTGACAATGATGAATGGACAGATGAAACTCATAGCACTACTGAGGTTGACTTTATTTATTTGGATGATGCGGATAGAGGCTTAGCTTTAGGGCTAGAGCCAGGACTCTACAACATCCTCTTACCGCCGTATCCTCAGTAGTAGTGTGGTGACTGGTAGGTAGGTTAGTGTTTTCAAGTTTTTTCTAGTTTGGATTCCTTAAACGAGTCTTTAATTTTTCACACTGATGTGCCTCTTGAGGTATAGTGCTTGTTAGTTGGTTGTACAGGTGAAAAAGTTTGAGGTGGGTTTGCTTTCAAGTCCTGAGATAGCCGCAACGCTCATACATAAATATCTCATCAAATTGCAGGCATTTTTCTCATCGAATCAAGGAGATCTTCAAAATACAGGTGTAATTCTTCCATACCCACTCTCTTTCATTTTTACTGTTCAATTAATTGCATGAACTATAATGCATGACCACATGGAAATTGTCAATGTGCTACTTAGTTTTTGAAGTTGCCTGACGTGCTAGTCTGAATCATTAATGAGTTTTAACCTTATTGGATATATTCTTGAGAATGCATGCAGTCTTTAGTTAACCTTGGAATACGATTGTCTTAGGTCTAGGGTCAAACCATCTTAATGTTTGACACCTGGCCATGTGTGTGTTGACCTCTAGGACATAGCTTTTACCCCTTTGTCGAACGGATGCAAGACAAATTATAGTTCAGGAGCGAACATCAAAAGAAATAAACTTTTAAAATTTTACGAATTTAATTTTATGCATGATTTTGTTAATACAAAAAGAGGAATTCCAATTGTATTCTAGGCATAAACATTTCAATAATTTTAAACTCCTGTTAATTTGCTACACTAGCTCATTCATGTGACCCCTTAAACTAAGTCTCATAGCAACATCCATTGTGGTCTAACATGCTTGAATTTATACACTTTATATCTTTTAAATTCCAGCATACTTTCACTCTACTTCCCTGTTTTGCAGACGGTCTACCACAACAACCCTATCGAGCTTACCATACCATAGCTTCCGAGGACGGAATCTACATCAGGAAGGGGGGCATGTTAACCTATGACAGACATTGAGACGTACTATGTTTTACGTCATTAATTTAAATATTCTGAGTCATGGGCCGGGCTTGTCGGCACCATATGTTAAGAATAAAGGGATTGGGTGATCGAGGCGCACCTTGAATATCAGCAAGGTAAGGGTTAGGATCTGCCGACCATGTATGGGCGCCCATGTGTGAACGGCCAAGTCACCTATAAAAGTCAAATGTAACCCTAAAACCCTCATTCTCATGTGTTGAATACAAGAGTGCTCTTGCCTTATCCTCTTGGTTTCCTTCTCTTGCGTGTGTGTGTGAGAGAGAGAGAGAGAGAGAGTGAGAGAGCGATCGAGCACTGTGTAGCGGCACGATGGCGGCGAGGCGGTAGAGCGGCGACGGCGGCTCCTTCTTCACTACGATGCAAGAATCCTTCACGGCGGCGGTTTTAGCATGGTGAGTGACACACCTTTGCATTCTGTTTGAGCTTACTTTCCTGGTTGTATGCTTGTAGCCATTACGGTGTTCGGCAAGTCCCTAGCTACGACCTGTGCGGCAAAAGCACACACATTCATACACATCTCATCTCATTCATCCACATCCATCCAATTGTTCACATGTACGACTACTCACATCTATCCATACATTCATATCTATCACTTCACATCCACATATATTCATGTCACATCACATTCTTTCACATACACATCCACATCCATTCTTTCACATACTCATCCACATCCATTCTTCACATACATATCCACATCCATTCT
Source organism: Cibotium barometz (assembly GCF_041138505.1). Lineage (NCBI taxonomy): Eukaryota > Viridiplantae > Streptophyta > Polypodiopsida > Cyatheales > Cibotiaceae > Cibotium > Cibotium barometz. Next base: position 38,231,624 of record NC_141080.1, on the reverse strand, counting down.
TCACATACACATTCACATCCATTCTTCACATACACATTCACATCCATTTTCATCACATACACATCCACATCCATTCTTCACATACACATTCACATCCACATCCATTCTTCACATACACATCCACATCCATTCTTCACATCCATTCACATCACATCTCATTTCTATGCAAGTTTTCAGTTTGATTTTCTTTTGAATATAAGGAGTATTTCTTGAATCAATATCCCTAAAACTTCTTGATCGAAATTCTGAATTTCATACCAGAATTCCTCTAGTTCTATAACCTTGATCCACAGATCAATTCGAAGGGTCTCAAACTTAGTTTCAGATTTGGCGGGAGTTTTGGGTGTATTTTTCTAAACTGGTCACACCTTCTTTCCTCAAACTGACGAAAGAGTTTAGTCTTGGTCATAGTCTGATTCAAGGTTCGAGTCGGATAAGATTTTTCCTGAACTATCTTTCTCGAAAAGGTTTGGTAATCCAGTTACTATTTTACTGAATTTCTTTCTTTGAATATTCACTTAACTGATTTCTAAAATAGTTACAAATTTCAATGAGGAATAATTAATCATTTATCTGAATATTTCGATCTCGATAGATTTCTTGAATTTTCTTTTTACAATCCGTGTGAATATAAAACGATAGAAATTTCTTTCTTAGAGTATTTAATTATTCATTTATCAAATACTCATAGAATTTAAACATAGAATTTAAGAGAATCCCAATCTTGATATAAAAAATTCTTTATGCATCTATTTATGCATAAAAATCAACTTCACTTCTAAAATAAAAAGAATTTCTTTATGCATCTATTTATGCATAAAAATCAATTTTTATAAGAATAACACTTTAATAATTAAAAAAATTCCTTTATGCATCTTTTTATGTATAAAAATCAAATTTAATAAGAATAACACTTTTGTAATAAAAAATTCTATTATGCATCTTTCTATGCATAAAAATTAAATTTAATAAGAATAACACTTTTATAATTAAAAAATTTCTTTATGCATCTTTCTATGCATAAAAATCAAATTTAATAAGAATAACACTTTTATAGTAAAAAATTTCATTATGCATCTTTCTATACATAAAAATCAATTTTAATGAGAATAACACTTTTGTAATAAAAAAATTTCCTTTATGCATCTTTCTATGCATAGAAATCAATTTTAATGAGAATAAAACTTTTGTAATAAAAAAAATTCCTTTATGCATCTTTCTATGCATAGAAATCAATTTTAATGAGAATAACACTTTTGTAATAAAAAGAATTCCTTTATGCATCTTTCTATACATAGAAATCAATTTTAATGAGAATAACACTTTTGTAATTAAAAAAATTCTTTATGCATCTTTCTATGCATAGAAATCAATTCTAATGAGAATGACACTTTTGCAATAAAAAAAATTCTTTTATGCATCTTTCTATGCATAAAAATCAATTTTAATGAGAATAACACTTTTGTAATTAAAAAAATTCCTTTATGCATCTTTCTATGCATAGAAATCAATTTTAATGAGAATAATACTTTTGTAATAAAAAAATTCCTTTATGCATATTTCTATGCATAGAAATAAAATTTAATAAGAATATCAGTGATATCCATGCATATTCATGGTGAATATGTACATGGAGTAATTAGAATATTTCTTTTAGATGAAAAAATGATGGAAATTACTCTTTTGGAATAACATAAAAATACTTTCTTTTTTCACAAAATTTTAGAAAATTTTACCATAACCTCCTTTGTATGACTGACCATTTCTCATTTTTATCTTCTTCATTTAACTTAAATTAATCCAAATTAGATTTATAGAACTCTAATCAATACAATTTTCTAAATTCAAGAGAGTAAACAATAAGAAGAGTTTAATTAATCTTTCTAGGATTAAGAAAGGTTGGAATGTAAAGAAGAGAAGGGGGTGGCCTTTTTATAAAGGCATAGCATTTGAATTTAATTCAAACATTTGCAAAACATAAAAATTAAGAAAACCATAGATTTTTCATTAAACAAAGTAAGAAAATCAACTTACATAGAGCTTGTAAGCTCTCCTTTGGCTTGAGGGATTGAGGGTTCTACTCTTGTTTGAAGCAAGAGTGGCACCCAATTCACTTTGGAGAGGATTAGGCCAAAAACAATTGAATTATTAAAAAATTCAATGTAGATGGCTCAAGGACAGGAGCAGAGTAATAGTGCATAAACACCATTAAGCTTTTACAAAGGGGGAGGCTTCTATTTATAGGAAAAAGTGAGTCTCTAACCAAGCAAACTGATTCTAGAGTTTTTCAGATCAGTTTGGTCAAATTTTGACCATTTTTGGGTTAGTTCAGCTTACTTTTAGGATCTAGTTTTGAAATAGGAGAGAGGAGAAATGAAAATATCTCATTTTATTGATTAAAAATTTAGGGTAATGATGAGAAAAAGGCACCTACTTCATGAGGGGAGATCCCCACACTGAGGTGTCAAAATTCAGTTTTTTAATTATTTTCTTTGGTCCTTAGTCCACTCTTCATCTTATGTGAGCATTTACTCATTTTTGGGAGGTTTTTCTTTTATTCTTCAATTTATCTCCTCCCTACATTTATATTAATCTTATTGGTCCATAAGAACCTTAATTGGACCATAATCTAAAAATTTCTGAAAATTTGGACCCTTAGACTAAGGTCCTTTATACCTATTTTCAATTAATTCCAATTGCACATTGGAAAGTTCTTTTTGAATTTCTATTTCAAGGGAAACCATTTTAGACACTAGGAGGATTTTTATATCCAAAAATATCTCAATTTTGAATTATCTCCCTCTAGACATTTTCTCTCTCCAGGCCAAAACAGGATAAAACAAGATCTTTCTTTTATTTCAAAGAGGGGAATAATTATAAGATCAGAAGGAAAGGTTCTTACACCTACACACCTCAAAAGTGGAGGAAGGAATCTTACAAAATGAGAGACCTGTTCTTCCTCTCAGCCACACCATTTTGTTGAGGTGTGTATGGCACTGTACATTGATGTCTTATGCCTTTTTAGCCATATATGCATGAAATTCCATTGATGCCTTATGCCTTTTTCAGCCATATATGCATGAAATTCCTTGGACATATACTCCCTCCCTCAATCTGAACGAAGGGTGACAACTTTACATTCACATGCATTTTCAGCCATGGATACAAAGTTCCTATAAAGCACATTAAAAAACCTCTGACTTCTGCTTTAATAGATACACCCACTATATCTGGAGTAACCATCAATAAAAGTGACAAAGTAGAGATATCCCCCAATAGATGGTGTCCTCATAGGACTGTATACATCACTATATATAAGCTATAATTTCTTAACTGCTCTCATAGATCCATCCTTTGGCAATGATGCCTAATGTATTTTACCAAGAATACACCCCTCACATACATGTCTAGCAGGGGTCTCAAGAGTTGGCAACTCAGATACCATATCATGACTTTAAAGGCGTAACAAGCTGCCATAATTTAGATGGCCAAATCGTGCATGCCATAATTCTACATCACTCATAGCATGAGTTGTTGAGATATCGAGCTCATCTAGTGAGGCAGTGGACACTGATGACCCGCCTGGGGGATAGGCCCCACACTTACACTACTAGCATGGTTGGTGAGATCATGGGTGATATGTGGCCAGTGGGATGACAAGCTGTGTGTGTGACAGCCATTCTAGAGACTGGCATAGTTATAGCGCCAGCTCATTTTAGTTGGGTTCACACTATAGAGAACCCTAGTATGTATTTGGTTAAGTACCTTTTCATATTGTGTGTACTCTTATCTTTGTATATGGTGTGTTGAGAGTTGAGTGAAGAAGAAGAAGATTTTCAGCCTCTCACTTTGTGTGTTCTCTTTTAGGGTTTTGTGAGTGTGTGAGTGCTTGCAAGAGCTCAAGCTCTCTTCTCCCCTGCATCTTTTCATGGTATCAGAGCCTGGTTCATGCTAAGGGCTCAGCTATACAAGCAAGAGAAGCACAGGAAGTGGTACGAGGGTAAGAGCTTCATCTACTCTTCCCTATTTGTGTTGGTGACTACACCCTTGTGTCGGGAGCTCTACAGCAGAGGCACTAGCAAACGATCTTTGATTGAGGAGCTTTGTGGAATCTTGTGGGAGATAATGTGTAATTTAAGGCTAAAAGACACCATAGGGCCAATAATCAGGCATGCTTCATATGGTGACAATAGATGTCATAAGCTCATGGTGGTCAAAGACTATGTGGAAAAGAGTGATAGATAGTTCTTCATCAATTTGTGTGGATGGAATCTCAAAGGCAGATTGGTAGAAGGAGATGTATATGGTTTACATGATCAGGACTTTGTGAATGGTGGAAAGAAGCTTGTAAGTTTGCTTGACAGCCCTACCCGACAACTTGCAATAGGTGGGTTTTGGATTACACTAAATCACATTGTTGTGGTATATAATTCATTCTCCATGGATGAGCATAGGCTACAAGATAGAGATATATAACAAACTCATTGCCAAAATTGGGGGAAGCTCAGAGGCCTACATAGATATTCAACTCTCAGGTCATTTTTCAGTGCTACTCATAAATATGTTTTGCGACTTCTATTCGGGTCTCAAGTTTCCATTACATCTTACAAGATTAGATGCAATTGAAATGGGCTTACTTTTACATGAATGTAGCTCAAATGGGCTTACTTTTACAAGAGCTCATAAAAAACAGGAACATATTTGGAAAGATCTGAACAAGCGTGAAGGTGCTCTTGAAGCAAACCTTGGGAACTATGAAAGTGTGTCTTTTGATGCAAAGATAATAGATGCATTGAAAGAGGGCTTGCATCAATAAAAAAGTCTATGTGAGTCATTGGGTCTAAAATCCAACAAGATTGATGAGTTGAAGTGGTTGTTGGAGCCTTCGGTAGATGGAGAGTCAACATGGTAAAAGTCAACATGGTAAAAGCTAGATGCTGAAACGGGTGATGCTGATGAGTATGATGATTTTGTAGGGCCTACAACCGGTGAAACTAGCTCTTAGATGAGGATAGTGATGTAGATGATGAGATCATTGCTCTAAGCGAGATTTGACATGGAGTGGATGGACTTTTAGATGAGGGAAGTGTTCAAGAAGAGAAGACGAATATCAACTTGGTAGTGGAGGTTTTGATGGGAAGTTTATCTTCAAGTCTTAGTAAGCCAACTAAATGGGAATTCAATATTGTCAAAAGGTGGGCTAACAAGGGTGAAACAAGGAGTTTATTTCAGCCATGAGCCAAAATCACCATCAACAAGCAATGAGAACTATTTTGGGATAGGGTATTACTATGCGCTTTACTTCCTTGATGACACACATGTGCGATTTACTTCCTTGATGAAACACATGGGCAAGGAGGTCAAACTTCAAAGAGAAGTGGAAAAGCGACAAACTTGGAGAAGATGGAAACATCTCACAACACATTGTACCTTGGGAGATGGACACATCTCACAACACATGGTACCTTGGGAGAGTACATAAGATGTGAAAGAAGGTAGGAAATAGGTATGTGGACTACAAGCGGCGGTTAGACTTGTCGAAGTTCATGGTTGGTACCAAAAGGTGAAAGGGCATCGGCGGATGTTCACATATGATTTGATAAAATTAAATATGGTGGCTATAGAGTCAGTTATTGCACTAGAAAATTTAAGATATAATGTAGCAATACGAACTAGATCAGAATGGCTACAAGCTTTTAATGATTTTATAAAGAGACCTAATTAGTTTTCATGCATTTCATGTAAGTGGAAAACCACTAAACTTCCATGTTCTACACCCTTTATATAGTAGATATTGTGAAATCATTCTTTTGTTTGTTGTCTTACTTTTTGCAGGGGCAAAAGACCCTCGGATTTCTCAGGAGGCAAGGAGTTGGCTTGATGCTTTTTGTGCTTAAATGAAGTTTTTTTTTTTTATGTTCATAAAGAACTTGTGGCTACAAGTTATGTCTACACTTGCTTTTTGTAGCTCTTCTATGTACGCGTATGTATGGAAACAGGAGTTAGCATAGTAGACCTACCAAAAGCATGTGTAAGTTTTGGCCCTTTTTCATTCATTGTTAGATATCATTATTGCTTTGTATATAGCATTGGTGAATGGTTATCTGACAAGAATGGATATGGAATTATTCTTCTTGTGATTTCAAATACTTTTTGTGGATTTTAGAGGTGCCTAATTAGCAAACTTGGCAACAGTGGCAATGCTAATATTTATTGTAACATTTTATAAAATGTTCTATGTGAAGCCCTTTTTTCCTTGTTACAAAATGTTTATTATAAAATTTTGTAAAATGTTCTATGTGCAACCCTTTTGTTACTTGTCCACCCAAAATCATGGTATATATTTGAGTGGTTGATATCAGACACATCATGTGGGCTTATGTCCATCTATAATAGTGTACTCAGCATGTAAGTACAACATGTAAGTACAACGTACTAATTAAGTTTTGCTATTTTCCTCTTTTATATATAATCACTGCATTTGGAGGGAAGTCAATATGTGTGTTTTAAAAGTACCAAGGCAACCATGCAGACAAACCCATGAAATTCATACGATAGCTAGAGCCTATGCATCTGAATACCATACGACCAGTAGGAAAGTGGTTTATGTGATTTTATAGGCATGGCATTTGCGTTAGGTCCTAGGCCCCATGGCCATAAGGTTGGATCTCAGTTTGCATGGTTAATCCAAGACCAAAATTAGCATAGACGTATTCCTCAATTAGGTCCACATGTTTCCATCATGTCAGAATCCATTTGGTATCATGCCGGAGTGGCAGTAGGATCTGAAGTTGGTATGAACATGGCTAGTGCCTAGATGATCATCTAATTGACTGTTTGACTTGATATTCAAGATAAGATAAGTTTAGTTCACATGTTTATGAATAGGGATCATGGTTTGGTCACTCTTAGGTCAAGGATCTGGCATGGCACTTTCCAGAGGCACTAATGCAAGTGCCAATTTTCTTGGCTTGACTTGTGGGACCTGCATAGTTACTCTTTGAGTCAAAATGAGTTTAAAAGTGGTATGGGCATAGCACATGTTATGGTTTAGGTGGCTGTGAAGTGATATTTGTGTTTTGAGCACCAAGATAGCCATGTAAACAAACCCACGAAGGCCTTATGGCAACTAAAGTCTATGCATCCAAAGGCCATATGGCAACTAAAGTCTATGCATCCAAAGGCCATATGACCAAGAGGGAAGTGATTTCCATGATCTCACATGCATGGCATTTGTGTTAGGTCCTAGCCTCCATGGCCATGTGGTTGGATCTCAGTTTGTATGATCTATGTGAGCATAGTGAACACAGATCCAACTGGCAGTTTCCTTAGTGCAAGTTGATCAAAAATGTAATGATGGGAAAAAGAAAGAAAGAAAGATTGCACTCCGATAATGGAGTACCACATGCACTCATGATGGAGTACCACATGCACTTAAGGGAGTACCACCATAGCCATGGAAGCATGGAGCTCTAGGAAGTATGATTTCATTAGTAAAAGTGTGTTATGCCCCTAGTTACAATATTCACTTATATACTTGCCCACCTTTTCACACTTATTAATGTTGGACCTCCATACTTGTCCGGCCATATCTATGCCCATGGGCTCTCTTTGAGTCTAATTCCAAGTCCCCCTTCATTACAAACGATCCCCACCCAAAGGTTTTGTCCTCGAAACCATGTATGGAGCAATATATGGGCTATTGAGAATGTTCTTGACTTCTCTCATGAATGTGGAAGTACATTTGTTGCAACTCCAAAAGTGCCTCACACAAAAGAACTCCACATAGAGCTATCCACTTATTTGATGTACATATGGACTGCTGATATCCATAAGCCCATGGAGTCTTGTTGAGAGTTGATTGATGAATGGTGAAGTACACCAATGGCTATGGCTGTCCATATATTAAATTTGTAGCAAATGACACCTTTCATGCCATCATCCCATTCCATGCATATAGCTGTCCAAAGACACCATACAGCTATACTTATTTCATGAAAACTCAAGCATAAGGTAATAGGTGACCCACACCAAGTCCCCATCAATAAGGTTGACTTCCAAAAATGCCCGATTCAAAAGGAAACCCATTCGCTTCAAATGGTAATGCATAGTATCCACCCAAGTCATATGGAAATCCATCCGCTTCAAGTGGCAATGCATGTTGTCCACCCGGATCATATGGAAATGAATACACATCAAGCATCTTTCCATGTATACTAGGATCAAATGGGTAAGAAACATCATGGTTGGAAGTGTCATCACCAACCAATGATCCACCCATCAAAGTCAACCCATGAATCACTTCCATAAACCAAAGCATCATCATCATCATTACCCAAAGCATTTTCCTCATAAATGTCATCATAAGGATCACAATCAACCACATTATTGCTTTCATCCACACCATCATTTGCATTAGGACCAAAAATGAAAAAAAAGGGCCCTTTAAGGTTTTGATTAAAATACTAATTAGCTGAGGTTTTAGTAGAATGAGACCTCCAAATTTGGCCGTTCAGAGGGACTTTTGGTGCATTTAAGAGACGAGCCACAATAAATGCTAACATTCCTTAAATCATGTCAGAGGTACTTTTTAGTCGTTATTCTCAGTGTTATTTGAACTTTTGAAACATCTATTGTACAAATATTCCCACCAAAACACGTCCGTTTTTCCTCTTGTCTCATCATTTGAGTGCTCTCTCTCTCTCTCTCTCTCTCTCTTCTCTTCTCTTCTATTCTTTTTTGTTATACCCTTGCACAGTGGATTACACTCTAATGTCTATCGCTAACTCTTTACTCAATGCAAGAGAACACAGATACAAACTTGCTATTAACATAGATCAGGTCTACTCATCTTGGAGAAGTTCATCATCGAGCATTGTTGGACAAAGATGAGGCAAATAGATTACGACTAGAGGGAAGAAAGCACATTGATTTTTGTGGGTGGATGGAAGTATTTACCCAGTGGTGAGTGCAAATAAAACAATAGTAAGAAAATATCTACTCACATGAGTTATGAATTTAAAACTATTAAAAAATACTACCTTAAAACTATTAAAAAATACTACCTTTCATTATATGGGATGAATATATAATAGTTTCTCAGGCTATCATATGCATTAAAAAACACTTCAATATTTGATCCTATCTTTGAAAAGATATCACTTGATATTAGAGGATCAACCACAAATATGTTGCTCGTGAAACCTCTATGGGCATTGTAGAACTGTATGCCCTGTAATCAAAGACAATATTAAGTATGAAAAAAGGAGAGAAAAGGATAAAATTGTGGCTAAAGAATGATTCTTACCTCATGCAACAGAATAATATAGAGTTAGATATTTCAATATCTGTCTTCTCTAACATCACTTTGTCCTCAGGTGAAATGCTCAAGTAATAGTCATTCTGAGGGTTGGAGGAGACATTGATAATCATTTGACCAAATACGTCGCCCATTCTATCATAATTCATAGCACCAAGTTTCTTAACTTCCTCCTTATAAAAATTATCCTCCCTCTTGAGAAGAATCTCTTTTTGGTCAAGTGCTTTTCTTGTTTCATACTCATGTGTAACATCTTCAATAGTAGGCCCTTCAGCTTTACGAGAGCTCTTGGGAGGAATTGTCAGGATATCAAAGGCCTTAGTAGTATCTGTGGTGGGAAGTGGCTTGATAACTTTATCAAATCTATACCTAAGCCTACTCACCACCACTGAGAAACCCTTGTTCATTAAAGTGACCCTGTGTGCATGTGCAGCAGCAATATAGGCATCATTCATGAAATCTATAAGAAAGTCTTTTTGCAAACACCACAATGCAGAAGCTTGACACTTTTTGTATGGGGTATTACTTTAGGTCAAGAGACCAATCCTGTCACATATTTGCTTTACTACACCGATGAAGGCAGCCCTTGGGATAAGATGATGAGTGTCATCTTAGGCCTTCCTGATCTCTGAAAAAACACCTCATATAATACAATCTTGACCTTATTTTCTTCTTAGGACTGGGTGGAGTAGCAACTTGTGCTATCTTTGGATCTTTAGTATATACTTTCCTTGCAGTTTTCTTTGTCCCTGCCATATATTGCAAACTGAGAAATATTTGAGAAACCCTGCACAACAGTAGTCAAAACCCTTTCTAGATTAATAGAAGACCCTCAAAGAAGAAGAAATAAAGAAAGGATGTACATGGCCAGTGGTTTCAAAAAGGCACACAAAAGGATTTCCCAAACAAAAGCAAGAAAAAATTATCCATACACATATGCTAAGCACACACACCAAAGACAAACAAGGAGGTTGAATAAGCTATTTCCAATAAAAGACATGCACAACAATCCATAACCTCATGATAGGTGGTAAAGCCCCTTGAAGATGTAGGCAATTCGTGCCATTACGAACGGCAAAAAACAATACTCTCACTCTCTGGTAGCAATAGCACCAGACTTGGACAGGCTAGGGGGGCCACTTACAACATCACGCTCTTTTTATCTCTAACCTCGTAGAAAATCAATGAAGCACTAATGGATTCTTCGAATGTCTTCCACATATTTTCAATAGATGATCAATGAATAAAGTACTTCCAATAAAAGACATGCAGAACATTCCGTAATGGCGCGAGTAGGTGGTAATTCCCTTGAAGAAGCAGGCGATTCGTGCCATTATGGACGGCTAAAAACAATACTCTCTCTCTCTCTCTCTGGTAGCACTAGCACTAGAGAGGGGGGACACTTACAACATCAAGCTCTTATGGGATCTATATGGGTATGTAGTCTTATTTCTATGACAAACTCAAGGGGCCCATATTTCAAGCATAAATTCACCCCTACAACCTTGTCCGCAAATGATGCGATAGGGGAAAAACCACATGCTACTTTAGATCCCTTTGCATCGTTACGGAAGCAAGAATATGATCACACTGGATTACCTGAAGGCACGTGGAGACTTCACTTGGGAATGATGTGGTCGCACACAAGGACAGAGCTCTCTCAAAGTCGAAAATGAATAATGTGGTCCCAAATTTCTATATATACCTCACTGAGTGTTGGACACACTGCACATTACCATTCGTTGTCTCCAACGGTTAGTGACACATGGCACGTTCTTACTGGATCTTTCATCAATGGTACATTCCACGTGGCCTTCCGTAATTGGTTGTTATACAAGGTATGTAGATGTATATAAATGTTGTCGCTCATTTCATTTTTCGAATGTATCCGTTACGGCACGAAGGCTTGGTTTATAGAAATTGAAGGTCTCCGTTATTGCACTGTTTTGGAATGGCATCTTCCCCATCACCAACTCATGCCTCACCAAGGCCACCATCTCCCAGTGGGTGGTTCAAAGTCTTCACCAAGGCCACCATCTCCAGTGGGTGGGTGGTTCAAAGTCTTCATCACCAACTCATGCCTCACCAAGGCCACCATCTCCAGTGGTGGGTGGTTCAAAGTCTTCATCTCAAAGGTCTAGCTCACCAAAAACACCTATTGGTTTGCAGTCTTTACAAGTATCTCCATCCAAGTCCAAAGTTTCCAAAAAGAGAGGGCTTTCCAAATCTCCTACAGCAGTTACAAAATCATATAAGAAAGTGAAGGAAACAATCCAACCCTCTCCAACAAAGCCTACTAGGTTCTCAAATATTTCTCTTAGTGCACTAGATACCCAATCAAAGTCTAGTGTATCCAAAGCACGTGGAAGGCTTACAAAGTCACCAAAGGTAGGTCCTATAGCATCAAAAAAGTTTAAGTCGTCACACAAGGCTCCTGGTCTTTTTGACATACATGATGTGTCTCCTACAGAGAAAATGTTAGATTTTTTTATTGAAAGTGGAATTGCCTCTTTCTTTCCAGTTGCTAAGGATATTTTCAATCCAAAAATTGATGTTTCAATGATTATTAATCATGCCATGCAATTTATCAAAGATTTTTTTATTGAAAGTGGAATTGAGGCCTCTTTCTTTCCAGTTGCTAAGGATATTTTCAATCCAAAAATTGATGTTTCAATGATTATTAATCATGCCATGCAATTTATCAAAGAGGACTTTGATGAATTTGAGGAACTTGCAAGGCCTTCTATCTTGATTGATAACAACGAGTATGTCCATGTCCCTATATGGGAACCTCCTCTGTCCAGAGAGACAAACATTTACAAAGAGGTGTAGTATGTACAAACTTCAAAGGTTTTTAGTAGAAAATGTAGAATGCTCCTCTCATCCAAAAGGCTATAGGAGAATGGTCAAAGCTGCTGCATTCATAGTTTTCTCCATTGTCAAATATCCTCTTAGAGAGGTGAAGAGGAGGAACTTGAGGAGATTGAAGGCTCTTCAAACTTTTGCTTTCTCAGAGATTTAGAGGCAAATGATATAGAGGAGGAACTTGGACCTCAGGAGGAGGAGAGGCTTGCCAAGGATAATGAAATCACATTATTAAAGGCACATACAGTTGTTCAGTCACCCAAGGAAGGTGGAGATCCATTGCATAAATATATTGCTCCTTCACTGCCAAGTTTTCCTATCAACGATAAGGAGTATTTACTCCATACTGATATTCAAAAGTTATTTAACTTGAGGGAAGACTATTGTCTTGCCATCATTACAGAGGGTTGTGAAGCTGCTGAAGGGCTCATTGATATTGAGAATGAGCATAATGATGAATTTGCTGCTTTAGATGTGTCTACTTCAGATGACAAGTTCATTGACTCAACTCATGCTTTATTATTATGTATTAAGAAAGCACAGGAGTCACAACCATTGATCTCTGAAGATGAATTAAGTTAGATTCAAGCTTCACTTGGTATTGCTGATGTTGGTAGGGAACAGAGTGATTATGTCCAACTTAAAGACATCAAAGAAACCTCAATCTCACTCTAGACATCAGATATACTTGAACAAGATGAAAATCGAAAGGTAAATGAATTTGAATTTGAATCCATACATTATATTGTTTTAACTAACAATAGTTTTACAGTATTCCTCTTGTTTACATTTGGAGCTAGTAGATGAAGACAACTTCTTAGGGAGAGGTAAAGGATCAAGGCAAGCAGGCTCTAGCAAGAAAGATACTGCACTTGGATGAGAATATTTTCCATGTGTTGCATAGCCAGCTCTCCAAGGATGTGGATTGGCTTATACTTTGTATTAAAGCTCTTTGCAGACTGTATGGCTTCTCAACTATACAAGACAATGCTAACAAAATCATGTTTCTTAAGAAGACAACAATCACTAACTAGAATTTTTGGTTATGGCCCTGGGTTTTTTGCCTAGAGCATGATATTTTTTGACATACTCTGCGTATGCTCTAGCTGCAAATAAAACCGATGTAAACACAATAGGTGGCTATAGTAGAAGGAAATTTCTACTCTCTAGGGGAGCACTGACAAAGGATGAGGATGTGAAAACTTTGGAATAGACTTTTTGTACATACTCCCGATTACAATAGATAACTTTTTGTCAATTCCACTAAGTGTATCATGAATACAAAGGAGTCTTACCAAATAGTATGTGATATCTTTTTCTCCCCTTGCTTCTTTGATTATTTGAATGAGATTTGTAATAGAACTTTTGCACTCTTGCGCATATGTAGCTTATGTCTTATGTTGTCTAAGAACATTTAAAAAGATGTCAAGATGCTTCCAAACCTCCATTCTAAGATTTGCTAGCCGTGGTGTACTGGCAACATTTGTCGTGATCTCACACAATTCTTTTCAAAAATCCCACGTAACATTCACTTGTTTTTGACTATGGTTTCCTAAAAATCTTATGGCTTTTGCACCTCCCATGGAGACATCTCATGTTTTCCCTGAAACTGTTGGATCTTTCCTTAAATGAACCTGACCCCCATGAAAGCCCATTTTTTATAACAATGCTTCACATGTATCAATACATTGATTTGTCCCAACGATGTTGGTTTAATAGAATATGCATAATCAAGATGCAATCTCAGAAGCTTGTTAATCATTCTTATCTCTACATGCAAAGTGCATATGTGAACATTCTTAAGAGAGATAGGAAGAATGGGATCCCAAATGTCTTCTTTATTCTTGAACTTACTCAGATCTATAGAGTCTCTCATTGGGACTCTCCTTGCTGGTCGCAAACTGCTGCACTCTTTTGATCCCATACCTTCCATACAATAAATTCAAGGATACTTTGCATTAGCCCCGTTGCATATTCCAAGCATACATTTGATAGTCTTTAAGTCAGCACCTAAATGCCATTCCACTTTGAAATTGCCAACTCCATCAACTATGAACATATCTCTAGTACTTTGGGATTGAATGATATTAGGGATACCTATGTGTGAGAACAACCATGTGATTTTCAGTTTTGGTATCTTATCTACACCAACCCACCAAAGCTCCATCTCTGACTGGATTTTATGTTCTGGTTGCTCTCCTCTACCTTTGTTGTTGTACTCAATTGCCCTGTTCATGATAGATATGCTCACTCTTTCCATATTTTGTCCTTTTTGGAGCCTCATCCAGCTTCAACATGAACTTTAGCACACCACCACATTCTTCTACAGTAACTTTTATACATATGCACCATTGTAATTTGTACTTTTCTAAGATCCACCCATATATTGTTGAATGCATTATAGACAAATGTACTCTTTTTCTTCTGCTTCTCATAAGGCATTATCCCTTCAATATGTATGTACTCTCCAAAAATACTCAAATTTTTTTGATTCATAGTAGTCCTAGCAGTAGAAACTGAAAGGGATCTTGGTGGCAAACCAAAAGCCCTTATTCTCTTGCATCTAAGATTTTGGAACCATAATCCACTTGGTAACCTTTGCGACTAATACCCACAGTGTCTCAAGTCTCTACTATTTTATCTAGTTTCACAATGGTCCTTAAGTCTCCTACCAACTCTTTGAGAGTAAGATCTCTCAAATTTGTATTCTCTGAAGATTGAAGAATTCTGACCAGGTCTACCTTGTTCATAGTTTCAGTGAGAAGATTGATTCTCTCCTCATTTCAACGGATATTAATACCTAAAATGTGAGAGACGCATTTCTTTGCAAGGTTGAGTCTCCTCTTTTTAGCCCCACTACTTTTAGACAACTCACTTTATATTCTTTAAAGTTCTCTTCCTCTCTCTGAAACCTCTTGGGGTTTCTTTCAAGTTTACTAGTTTCTCTTTCAAGGAGTGGTTTATAGCTTCTAGCTCTCTAATCTTATCAATAAAGCTATGAGATAGTTTTCTGAGATGTTAATAAAGTTTCTTTCAGCTTATACATTTGGACAGAGCACACAAGAGGGGCAGAATATAACTTCATACAGTAACCAAGCAGACCATCAAAACCATCTCCAACAAATCTAATCAAGTTATGAACATTTACAAATGTAAGTATCTCTTTTCATCAACTACCAAATAAGCAAAGTGAAGGTCAAGTGTAGGCAAAGTCTGGGAGCCCAAATAAACAAAGTGAAGATCAAGAGCATTAGAATATTTTGTAACTTCACACATATGCACTGACATTTTGTAACTCGCAAGATGTATTTGTACCATTTATTATATATAAATCACAATTCGTTTATGAAAGATGTAGTTATCTACTAAGTGTTTGTTCACAAATGGCAATGGTCAAGAAAAATGTCAATTGTCTATTCATTCATGGTTCAAAAATTACAACAGTTGGAGGTAAACAACTCATACAAGATATAGAGCATTCAGCTCTTCTTCCAATTGTAGTACCATTGACCTTGAATTTATAACTAGGGGTGGTGTTGTCAAGAAACTCCAAGGTTTCCTTAACATCTTTTAACGTCCACTGAGAGGTAACATTAACCTCCTTTCTTTCAACATGTGGAATAGCCTGCAACTCAAACCTAAATGACATGCAATCTATATCAGAATCCAAAGGTTCCCAGATACCCAACTTAAGTTTGTATCTCCTATAATCATAACCCATAGTAAGAGATTGTCGAGAGATATTGTAAGACAAAGCCAATGATTGAGGGTATGCATTGCACCTTATATAGTCACCCTTATGGTCATACTCTCTAGATTTCCAAAACAGTCCTATAATGTTGTCCAAATGCTCTCCTAGGAAGTTTCTACTTAGCCATGATGCCTTTGTCCTCTGTAACTGCGTCTTTGAAGCAAGCTATAGAGACATGTAGAGGCATGAACCATGATAATCGTATCCTCCTCGAGATCCTTCCCGGAGTCATGGCCTTTTGAATATCCTGGGATTTTTTATGTTTGAAGCTTCCCTTTATTTTGAATGTCCCAATTAAGAGAAGAAAGGCTTGGCACTGCTAAATCCTCAATTTGACCATACACACCTGGTTTTGGGGAGCAACATAATGTGCGTAGTATACAAAAAGATTACCCTCACTAAAAAAAGTCACATTCTGGTCACCATACATGAGCTTTGCAAATTATTTGTGAATGGGTTGGAAAGTACCACTGAAGCTCTCCACAAGCTGCTACTCAAAACTTATCGAGGGAAAGATATCTGAAGTTAAAACTTGTATTAAAAGAAAAAACATATTTGCAAAATTGAACTATAACTTACAATGTGCTTGTATACTCTCTTTTAGTTTTTCTCACCTTGTGAGACCCCTTGCATGAGGGCAACATAGTAACCTAGTCATTTACTCTTGGGTTCCCAAGTTCCATCATCCCTTTTGTTGTGTACGACACGAGTTTATTGAATGAGAAGGACGTCTTGTGGATTCCATATAGAATAGAAGCAAGAGAATGAGATGATGGAACTCAGTGAGGTTAAAAAAGAGATGAGAGAGAGCTAGAAGATGCAATGAAACTTAGTGAGGCCAAAAAAGAGATGAGAGAGAGCTAGAAGATGAGAGCTTCTAATTGAAAGCTTCCCAAGCATTAGAGCGGTTAGGAAGAAGATAACCATTGAGAAAGATAGAAAAACCATTGGATTAAGGCTTACCTTTGATTTTGGCTTGATTCGTTAAATAAAGAAGTGAAGCCCACAAAGCAAGATTTGGCCACCCAGATGGGGAAGGTAATGTCCAAGAGAGGATGGAGAATTGTGAAGCTCCAAAGCTTCCAAAAGTAGAGGCAAAATAGAGGGATAATAGAATTACACTAAAATAAAGATAATACTAGCATGTAATTACTCAAAGATGAAAATACAAAGGAATGAGGGTCTATTTATAGGTGATGGAGGCCACTAACCAAGTCCAACTGGGATCTAGAGGCTTCCAGCTTCAGTTTGATCCATTTTGGACAAGTTTTGGTGGACCAGTTTAGCTCACTTTATGATCCAGTTTGCAGGAGGAGAGAGGAGAGATGAAATATCTCAATGTTTTTGAATTAAAAATACAAGGTAATTATGAGAAAAAGGCACCTACTTCATGAGTCCTTTCCCTCCTTACTGAGGTGTCAAATTTTGATTTTTTTACTAATAAACCTTAATTTTTAACTAATAAACCCAGTACTTGGTCAACTCTTCATCTTATGTGAGCATTTACTCATTTTTGGGGTATTTTTTTTTATTATTTGTATTTTTGTCATTCCAACACTTGGATTAATCCTATTGGCCCTTTAGAACCTTATTTGGACCTTAGTCTAAAATTTTTGAAAATGTGGAACCTTAGGATAAGGTTTTTGATACACATATTCAATTAATTTCTAATGCACATTGGAAAATTATTTTTGAACTTATGTTTCAAGGGAATTCATCTTAGATATTAGAAAAAACTTTGTATACAAAAATATCTCAAAATTGAATTACCTCTCTCTAGAATATTTTCTCTCTCTAGGCCTAAAACAAGAGAAAACAAAGTTTTCTTTCATGGTGTATGATTTGTAATGCTCTAGTATCGGGCATAAGTCAAGTTCTTATTCTTTCTCTTCCTCAGCTGCTTTGATAGCCTTAGCCTCAATCTCTCGTTCCTTTTGGGCTAAGGCATGGTTTTGGTTCCTTTGGGCTAAGCAACTAAGTTTGGGTTGGCTAGAGACTTCCCCCTAAGCTATAGCAGTTCGTTGTGGTCTAAAATACATGACTTTTTATAACTCTTCTCCCCAATTTTCTATAAAATTTTGATGAACATCTATAGCACCAATGTATTTTAGCTATTGGGCCATGGTTGTTCTTTCTTGCAATCTCATGTGCATGTTTATCTTATAGAACGTTTGTTTGTCTTGTGTCTTTAGATTTGTTTTGCTTTTGTGAGAAGCTTCTTCATCTGATTCTCTTTCTATTTCACTTGTCTCAATTTTTCTTGGTTTAGTTCCACTCACTTGGGTTTGCTTTAGTTTTATTTCTATCACATTTCTAGACCCCTCATTAGAGATGTAAGAGTTAGAAGTGTACAAACTGGAGTCTTCTTCCCATGTAGATTCAATCTCACTATAATCCATGATTCCCTCATTGTCTAAGTACATGGCACTCATCATTCGCAATTGTACAACCATTAGGGGAAATTCGGGCTCTAAACAAGTTTGGAGCCCATTAAAATAATATAAGGCCAACCAATGAGAGTGCTTGGATTCTAGATCCGTGTAACAAGGATCTTTTTTGTCAAAGTTGTCCCCACAATTTAGAGCTCAAAAAAGAGGAATAAAATATATTGGCATAAAACTCAAAAAATAGAAGAATGTCAGGCCTAAATAAAACGTATGTCAGAAGGAATATCCAGATGATTGAAACTAGTCTGATTGAAAACTTTCTCCACAATTTGACCTTAGTTCTCTTCATTTCCTGCCTCTCTTACAACGACACTTATTTCCACCATATTTTCTTCTTCTCTCAACCTCTTTTTCTTCCATCTTAATAGTCTAGCAAACTTTGCTAAGCTATGTTAACCTTCTTGAACCATGATGTCATTTGTGAAAACTTATAGGGTTATTTGTCAACTCGACTACAAAGAAATCCGAGTGCAAGATTCATAACTTGACTACAAAGAAATCGAAGTGCAAGATTCACAACATTTCTTTGAAGTATTATTTTCACAGTATTTAGATTTCTAAGCCCAACGAAATGGTAATAATGTTTTGTTTTGCCTTTGTAGATGAGCTCTAGGAGAAAACACATCTATAGCATTATTGAAAGTGTGGAGCTTTTCAATAGGAAGGATGCTGATGGTAGCTGGATCCCTCAATAGTTTAGGAAGTTAGACTAAATCACAATGAGACCCAACACATGAGGAGAATTCAAGGTAAAACGAAAAAACATTGGCAAACCTAACAAGAATTGGAAAGGCAGGATCATGGAGTTCTACATTAGCAGGCAACCAAATGGTGCAATTAAGGTCCTTGTGTAGCATACTTATATGCACATGGACATAATGCTACATCACCACCATGATGAAAGTACAAGATCTAAGACAAACAGTGAGATGTAATAAGTAGTCTTTATTTTTTGTGTTCAATACCAAATTGTTTTGTGCTCTATAGTTAAGCATTCAAATTTTCTTATAGCTTTATATGCATCGAATGCGGAGGACTAGAAAAACGCATAGTGCATCAGTGGAAAACTACATGTCTTCCATATAGAGATAGGCACATTGCTATATGATAACCCGCCCAGCCATTTAGCAGCACAGGGAATCTTCTTTTATAATTCCATGTATGTTTTGCCTAATGTAAACGATAATGTTGGTAGACTAGAGTCTATCCCACTACCACCATTGTGCCTAGGCAAGAATGGGTTTGTTCTTGCACAGACATCATTGCAGTGTACAAGAATAAGATAAGAACATGCAACAATGAAACCATCAACAAGTTCTAAGGACATCCGTCTGAGTTGGTTTATACCATTTAGTGCCTTTGCACATATGTTTGCATCATATGAGGGTGTCAAGAAAACAAAGTTAACATATCAAGTGAGGTCCCTTGATAATGATTAGATGAACCAGTTTTTGGAGGAGGGATGGGATGTAAAGAGGACCTCTATAGAAGATGCCATTGAATGCAAAGTAACAATGCTAGATGTTACATTCAGGTGACATCAAGACATAAATTTTGTTTGTGTTTGTAGAAAATTATATTAGGGTGACATCCGTTAAACCAAGAAACATTTTGGATAAAAATCACTACACCCATACATCACATTGTACGACATTCACAATCAAAGCAAAATAGGCTTAAAAGAATAACAAGGAAAATATTTTGGATAAATTCACTACAACGTGATAAGAAGACATTCAACACATTGAAACCCCCATATCGCGTTGTATTTAATTCACAATGAAGGAAATTCCAATACGTAAAATCAGCTCAAATAACCAATAAGGATAAATTTTGGGATAAAAATCACTACAACACGATATGCAAACAACCAACACATTCAAACCAATACATCGACTCACGTTGTACTGCATTCACAATAATCAAAGAAACTCCAACTTGCAAAATAGGCTCAAATGATAAACAAGGAAATAATTTTTGATTAAATTCACTACAACGTGATAGGAAGACTTCAAACACATTGAAACCCCCGTATCGCGTTATCTTAAATTCACAATGAAGGAAACTCTACACATGTTAAACACTTATTTTACAAGTATGTGTACCAATAAATACAACGTGAGAAGAGAGCCCGTAAGTGTGATGTCGTCTTGCAATGTCTTCATCAAGATTATGATCTTCTCTGGACGCTCATATCTCCAGAGAGAAAGAGTAGCAATACTAGGAGATAACTTTGACATAGTAATCCTGGACAATGTTCAATATGTGCATGTGGATGATCTTGTTTCTTTCATATCCTCAAGAGAGACAAGTAAACAGGGATATTTCAAGGGTGCCAAAGGACAAGAAGAAGACACACAGTAAGTTCCCATTACAAGCGTAAATGTCATCTTGTTGACTACCACTACGGGTTTATTTGCTATTTGCATATGTTGCTTGAGGATGAGAAAGTTTTAGTAAAAGGAGGTGAGAGGTCAAAAGAACCTTCAAGAGTAGAAAATGATGAGGTCCGCGAGGTTGCGGAGGAGATAAACTTGGCTATGGAGAGGGGACTCAATGAGCAGCTTGATATTGATGCCCTCAGAAGAGAAGACACCCAAGTTGTTACAAAGCTGCTGAGGACCCCACTGAGATAGAGAAAATAGAGCACATTCCGACCTCAATATCCAATAGGTGACAGCCAGTATGTTCTGTTAACAGATATTCAAGTGTTGTTTGAGATCAGGCAAGACTAGTGTCTTGCCACCATCATTGCACAGAGTCTTGAAGAAGATTATCCTTTTGTTGATCTAGGTGTGGATAAGTATCTTCTACTAGATTCAAATGTCAATAACAGTGAGTTCCATACTTTTGCTCAGATATTATCACAATGATGTACAAGGATGCTCCTCACTATGAAGCCAACACCTTCCCACCACTGAAGAGGAATTTTCAGATATTCCATGAAGACTCAATAGTCCACAATTGGGAAGGGAAGAGGAGTCTTCATCTATCCAGGATGCTGAGTCATCAATCAATTTATGGACAAATGATTTACTTGTTAATGATGAGAATCATAATTTTTTATTACAATTATTTTAAATATTGTGATGAAGCTTCATATTGCATTTGTTTTGTTGGCTTATGAAGAACTTTGTTTTGTAGCTAGATCAGGATGATTTTCTCGTGCGTGCATCAGGATCACAAGTGGGAGAACTCGAAAAGGACTTAGCACTAGGAGAGTACATTAGCCAGCTAAAATTTTTGTAGTTTATTATATTCCACAAATAAAATTCGAAGGATAAAGCTAAATTCCCATTGTTTGCAATCAAGACATTATCTAGGTATCTTGAGGGATACCCTGTCAAGTGGAATGTAGATAAAGTCGTGCTTCTAGAGAAGCAATTGTGGTGCAAATCTTAGGGCAGTGCCCCAGAGTGTATTCTCTATAAGGAGAAAATATTACTTAGTCGTCGATACTACATATGGATTAACATGTGGGATCAAAGATCCCAAGATGCTAAGTGAATCTAGCAAAAGGGAGCTTCTCGAATTCAAAAGACTGAGAGTTCCACCAAATGCCAAACCATCTTGAAAGAGGGCAAAGCTTCACACACCATAGGATACTAGTCGGCAGGATCAGGAGTAGTAGACTCCCATCCCTTGTAAAAAATTAGTTTTTTAATGTAATACAATGACACTTACGGAGTATGACCAGGGGCTTTTTGATTTGGCTCTATTGTTATATCCATGTTTTTAATGTCAAAGTTTAAAAGTATCCATGGGAGGTGGTGGATATAGTGAAGCATAAATTGAAACAAATCAAAATTTTATTCACTGATTTATAATTGAAGAATAAACTTTTCAATATCCAAAGCATTAAGCCCCGTGAATTTATTGTGTTCTATTAGCTTTGGCTTCTTTCTCCTCTATCCTAACTGCAATCCTCCTATACCACCACATGGAGAACCTCGATGCACTGCCTTCATGGATTCCACTACCATGCAAGGTGGCCTTCTGAAACCCACAATGAGCTTGCCAATGTGAGTTCTCCATGCCTTAGGTAGACCAGATAGCTAAGCTTCCCTGATTTGCAAATTAAGGACCATGAGCCTCCAAAAAGTGCTGGAATAAAAATGACAATAGCATATGCACATTGGTTATTCTCAATAGGAATCACTATAAACAACTTACAAACATATACGAAATTGGGGATCTTACCATATAATGTGTTATGCTACTTGATGTCCATGCCACCATGAACTTGTAAAACGTGTCATAGCTTGTTTAAAGTCATTAGCATCTTCTTTGTTGAATGCCATTTTTTGTACAAGTGTAGCAACCTTATCAAAGGCAATCCATACATTAGCCTTTGCAATTCTAGTCTCACCATGATTACTACGATCTAGGACAGCCATGTGTAACTTCATCCACGCCTCATACTTTCATGGTTGAAGGACTAGTAAATGTCCTTCATGGTTCTTTGGGTGGTGAAAAAAAATTTCTAGCCTTGGCTCCACCAATACTTGGTTTGCATGCCACATTTCCACTTGCACCTGACCTCTTCTCATCTTTCTTGATTTCCACTTTCCCTTTGTGTAGACCCACACATGAAAGAGCCTCCTCCACTCTTACCTACTGCTTGGGCCTTTAATGTTGGATGAACTCGTGTTAAAGGAATGTCAAGTATAGGGTCCCACTTTGGATCCACCCTAACCATTGTTATGCCATCCTATATGAATTGATCCACAAGTCGGTGCACCATCCTTTCCAGTATGCATATTCCATGCCTTTTTTCCATTCTTGCTATATTCCATGCCTTTTTTCCATTCTTACTCTTTTTCGTTGAGCGCATGCAGCAATACAAACAAGCAAACTTTGCATTTGTAGCTTTTGAGATACCAAATATGTACTTTAGTGTCTTCAGATCACTTGCAAGATTCCATTCCACTGAGTAGTCTCCAAAACCATCCACATGTAGAATTTCACCTAATTTTTGGTGTTGAACCACAATAAGAATTTCTGTCTGTGTCCTCTTTTGGAACCTCAAATGTTGTGAGCCACCAAATTTTGTTTTCAGATTGAACACTAAAGTATGACGATCACCTGGCTGTATGGAAGGATCCAATGCCATGTTCATCAATGTCAAACTTACTCTCTCTATCTTTTAATTCTTCACAATTTCACTCTCAAAGTTTTAGCACAAATTTCAGTGTGCCACCACATTTTTGAACAGACATATCATAGAACTTCACCATTGTAGATTGCAATTTACACACATCATCAGCATGTATACAACGTTTTTGACAATGCAATAAGGGGTCTTTGTTCTCTTACTCGTTCACATGCATCCACTAGAGGTGGGCCCATGTTTGACTGTCTTCTCTAAACCACTTCTAATTTGTTATTATGGGCCTCTAGATCATTTGCTTTTTGTTCCAATTCATGGTTCTACAAATGCTGAGCATGAATAACTTCTACAGCCTCATTGTATTCAATCTCCCTGTTAGATAGCCAAGTATCTAACTGCTTGATTTGAACTTCCTTCATCATCAGCATCTTTTGTGACGATATCCAAATGCTTTTCACTTGACTTAGCAAGCCTTGTTGTGTAACCAAGAAAGCCATCATTGCCTTCACAAACATATTTGATCAAAGAAGTTAGGCCTAAAAATTTAGGTAGTTTTTGGGTCGAGGGATCAGGTGGGTAAATTGATCCTTCAACCCATATATCAACACGCTTTCTCCCTAATTCCTTGGCTTGTTGCACTACATAAGGGTTGACCTTAGAAGCCTCTGTTCCCTTATACAGTGGAGCATACTCATCATCCAAGTCCACATGTATAAATCACTTCTTAGAATTATTTCTGATGTTTTACAGACCATAAAACAATACAAAAATTTTAATTAACTTCTTTCTTTGCAAAAATATACGGTGCAGTAAAAAATTATCATTACTTTCAGACACTTTCATTTAGAATAACATAAAAATTAATGCCCTCTAAACATATTCATACCTCCATTGAGCACTATAGCAACACTTCTTGTTGCAATAACACTTCTTTTGGTAGTAAAAGAATCGGGTATAGAAAATCAATGAAGGTAGATATGACTTTTTGGTTCCACTTGAAAATGATGGAGAGGGTTGCATTAGTCTCATCACTCTCAAAGTATTGTCCCAATTTGTTCAACGGTGTTTTGACCATAGACTTGGTGTTGTCCTCATCTATTTGAGGCTCTAGTGTAGTAGTCTCATAGGAAGGATGTCGTTTATGCATGTCTACAAAGGGAGATAACCTAACATTAAGTTCCCCATTAAGAAGAGCTTTCAATGCAGCAAAGAGTTTAGGGTCTCCACACAGACGTGCAGTGATTTTGGTTTCAATTTTTGAAGCCATGAATTCCATCAACTTAGGGATGTTCAATGGAGTACCCATTATCATATGAGGGTGCCGATGAGATTGGAATCTTCACCTCTTGAATGGGTTCAGGGTTCTCATACTCAAACATTATTTTAAAGAGTTTAAACGGTCTCATACCTCAAGGATGACACTAGGTATATCCAATGTTTATGGGTTACGATGAAAAGCGTTAGATTGTTTGGATGAATAGTCTCACAGATGTTTTGTTTTAGTTTTGGTTAACTCCTCATGAGTATATGTGACCATATCCCTAAGCTCATGAAGTTTTTCCAATTCTCTTATAGGGTCAGAGTATGAACCAAGATTCTCTTTGTTTGGTTTCTTGAGGGCCTACATCCTTTCCTTTTTGGTCTCCTTAGTTTTTCTTTGAGCGTCTCTAGTTTTCTCATAATCAACCTGTTTGTCCACTGAATCAAAATCCTCATCAATATCATTCATGTAGATTCACTCATTTTGTTTTCTCAGTTTTTTCCTCTTTTACGAATTTCTTTCTTATATGGCCCCTCTTCTTTTTGGATCCTGCTATTGAAGTAGCCTAGTTTTCTATTTTCTTTTCCACAACATGTGTGTTTTAGGCCATGAATCTTGTTATTACATTCACAGGTGGGTTAGGGTTTCTCAAAATTGATCTTTGATTTTGACTACCCACTCCAATCATGTTGAGAGGTGTGATGGTAGGACCATTCTACTGATTTATAACTACCACTTTCATTGGGCAATCTTTGATCCAATGATCTATGCCACAACGATTATAGGTTGTAAGTGGCATGCTAAAGATACAGCTTGGGCAATTGGTTGGTTTGTAATGGGACACTTAGAGACTTGGTGTGGTCCCTGACAATGATAGCCATTGAAGAGGCATTCTCGTGATAGTAGAGTTATTGATGTCTTGACCTCTTCCTACTGCAAGGCTACCTAGTATATTGGTTTGACTCCACCTCTTGTGTGGACTACATAGGAGTCCGGATAAAGCTCTGTGGAGTCCTTGGCGACATGTGATACACTATCCAGGTCAACCTCGTATTCTGGACACTCAAAATATTCCTTGAAACCTATTTGGTTCAATGGTGTGATCCTCAAGGGTGGAGGTTGAGGTCCCAAAACTGGAGGTAACAACACATTTTGTGCATTGTAAATCCCCTTTGCAATAGGTTGTTGGGCCGTTTACTCAACATAAGGTTGAGGTGTTGTAGTAGGAATTATGGCTTATGGCTGTGATGGAGCTGGTAAAGCCAACTCTACTAAGGTCTGGAAGCATTATCAAAGGTTTGTAAACATGTGTGGCACTGTGAAGCCTCGTGACCATAACGTCCATAAAAAGTACAATTCTCATTATAGCATGCCCTTAGGACTTGACACTCACTGGTCGAATGCCCTTGTTGGCATATTGAACACCATTGAAGCTCTTTCCTTGGCTAGATATGTACATTTTCTAGAGCTTTATTGGCCTTCATTTCCTCTTAGAGTGCTTCATTTCCTCTTGGAGTGCTTTCATAAAATCTATGAAATTCATCTCCACTAAAGTGTTACCTTTAGCAATGGGTGTCCCATAACTCCAAAAGAAAAAGATTTAGAATCCGATGCTTTGGCTCCCTTGATCATGACATTATCTTCTAGTTGGATGGCATTTGTTGTGACTTCATCCCATGTGGTGATCTGTCTAATGACTAAGCCATTATAGGTCACTTCATGTTTAAGCCCATGGATGATTCTATCAAAGCAATTGATTATTTGAATAGCGTTCGTGCGGAAGGCAATGAGAGAAAATGCTTAATCAGGCTAATGAAATCTTAAACTAGCTCCTCTTCTTCTCTCTCGGCTTTGTGTATGTGTGAAGCTACACCCCATAAGACTCCTTCTTGCACAAATTGCTTCAAGAACAATCTCCTTAGAATGGTGACGTTCAAATGTTGCTCGACCTTGAGAATTTTATACCAATCCCCGGCCTTACCACCTAATGTTAAGCTAAAGGAATAGGTCTTGGAAACCTCAATTTTTTCTCCTAGCACCTCACACACTTAATTAAATACCTCCAAATGTCACCATCTCTAGTGAATTTATGAGTTAGCTTGGCTATCTAGGCAGTCTTTCCATGGTTATATCGACTTCCATCTCTCACAACAAGCACTATGCTCTTCACTCTACTGCTCCCAGGGCCTGTCCAAAAGGAACTGGGTTTGTGGGCACAGCTAGTGCTAGCACGAGAGGTGTAACAAGCAACGCAGGTGCAATATGTGGCATTGCATGATGCAGATACATTGGTCTAAATCTAGGTGGAGGTGGATATGCAATATAAGGCATGTGTGTCATGCTTGTGCTGCCCCAATATGTGCTTTAGTCATGTTGAAATTAAGTGCAGTCAATCTCGCAGTAGGAGTTGGTATCACACTCACTCTAGGGAAGGGATGTGTCATGGGTGCACTAGAATGAGATATGACCCCTCTCAAAATGCCAATACTAGATATGCCAGGCGCACAGGATATCTGTGTGAAGTCGTGGTGGCTACCATGGTAACCATGGGCATGTGGCTCAAAGGTTATAATGATGTGTCAATCATAGGTGCCATAGTTGGTGGTGTGGTGCCTACCCACTGAATGAGGCAGTGTACTAGTAGTGTCTTGGGTAGGGACAACTCTAGGATCTAAGAATGTGAAGCTCATGCTAGTATGCTCTTGAGTGTGTGCATGGCCTTGTGGGATAAAAGATGTGGGGGTGGGTCCATGGTATAGACGGGTAATAATACAAAAGTAGGATCCATCGGGCCCACAAGGGATGTCATTAGTTCACTCATTGTGGGCGCTCTTGCTTTGGATATCCCGACTTACATCACAAGTTTTTGGATCCATTCATGTTCAATGATCCTGTGTTTACGATCATAGATGCCCTGCAAGCATTCCTCCTCCAATGTGTCCCCAGGGACTGATTGAACAGTCTCTTCCCAACTAACACTATAGATTTGGGCTATGCCTAGATCCACCAGGGTTTCAAAACTTGCGCACCTAGTTCTTTCCTCGAGGTGGATGCGATATTATTACTTGTGTCTAGGCTGACAGGCATTACTTGTGTGGTTCTAGCTTGGGACTAGATTTGAAGAACATATTACTTGTGTGGTTCTAGCTTGGGACTAGATTTGAAGAACATATTAGGGAGTTTGAAAAAAGCCCATTACTTTGTGAGTTAGGCTCCAAAGTTATTGGAGAATGTAGATTTAGAACCTATTCTTCATTTCCAATGATATGTCATATGAGTTGGTTTTGACAAAAGCTTAAAAGGGTTCACCGTGCCCCATTTTTTAATCTTACAAAATAGGAATTAGGATTTTCCCAAACTCCCTAATATGGTCTTTTTGGGTATAAGGAGCTGTTTATGTTGTTGATCACTATTAGGCCAATTGCAAAGTCTCTTCTTCTTTGGAAATTCTACGTTTTGTATTAAATTTGCTACACTGTTTAAAGGCTCATTGTGTGAAAAAGTAATATTGCCCAATGTCTTAAATTTGCTACAATGTTTAAAAGCTCCTTGTCAAAAAAGTAGTATTAACTTTGGATGTAAGAATGCCTAATAATGCATCTCATGTTTAAAAGAGCGTTGAGCATTGCTCTACAAGTTTTGATGATGTAAAGGCAACCTTTAAGAAGAAAAGTCTCTCTCACAAAGGGATAGAAAGCAAGCTAGGAGTTGAAATGACAATCCTCAAAAAAATCACCCTAAACCTTAGAAAAAAAACTAATTTACTATCTTCATTCTTTTCAATGCAATTTCAAAATTAGGAGTGGATTTTCTTCCATATCTTTGACCACTCTCTACACATCATAATTGCATGACCAAAAGAAGAAGCTTGGAAGGAGTATGGCTTGCATATAGGGTAAAGGATCCAATTATAAGACACCTCATGAGGCTACCTATTGTGCATCCACTCCCCACTTTGCATATAGGGTAAAGGAGCCAATTATAAGACACCTCATGAGGCTAGCTATTGTGCATCCACTCTCGACTTTAAAAACAATGTGCATGCCCTTTTGAAGATAAAAGAGCTTTAACTTTTTCACATTGGTTGAAAAGTGCAGTTAACATGGTTTTTTTGCACATGATTTGGAGGTTGCAATCTCCATGGGCCCTTTGACTTTTTAGCCTTTTTAAAAACGTCCAATTAAAAATTTTAAATTGCCATTTTTTGGTAAAAGAAGTGAAAGTGCTCACGAATTTGGATTTTGAATTTGATAAAAACAAATTAAACAGAGGTTCCACAATGTCCATATATTGGCCCTTGTATTCTAGACAATGCTGACAATAAGGGAACTTAGACAACCTCAAGATATTATGATTCTCCAATCTTAGTCCTAGTCTTTATCAACTATATGAGGTAATGTTTCTTGTTATTTCACCGAGCTAATGTTACTTGTAATCTCACTACCACTTTTGTTGCATGTTTTACAGCTCTTCCATAACTAGAAGAAAAAGTGGAGAAGATTCATCCATATATAATAAGTTGCACAAATAACCCTTTGCAAAAGGTTGTCTTGCCATTATGCCACTATGTAGCGTTCTTATTATAAACAGTAATTACACTTACACAAACAATAAATGCTAACCAAAACATATCCACCAAATCCATAATTTTCAAAAACTAGCCTCCACCCTTTGATCACTTTGTTAACTTTTTATTTTAAAAACGAATTATACTTACATAAACAATAAATGATAATAAAAAATCTCTACACTAAATAAAAATCTCTATGACAAAATTAAAAAATTTCAAAAACAAAAAATTCAAAATAGGCTCCCACCCTTGGATTGCTTGATGATTGATCCTAAGAGCTTTGACTGGACAATTTCCCCTCATTCCTCACAATATCTTGTATAAGGCAAGACAAAAAAGGCAACCCTTTCTTATTAAAAGTGATTCATTCCTCCTTGGTTTCACGAGCACTTAAGAAGAGCACCACATGATACCACCAAAAGAACCAAGGTCATCAAATGATATCACCTAACACAAAAGATGTGTCTTTAATTTGGTTTACTTTCAACATTCATATAACTATATTTACAAGAAGTGCATTGTTTATAAACTTTCAATGTATTTGACTTATTATAGGGTGGTCATTTTTAACTTCATTAAAACAAGTAATGACCTTGTTTTTGGTAACTCTATAGTTTGTACATATGTAGTAATATGGGGGTTTACTAAGGATGGAGGCCCTCATATCAATAGTAGTTTTAAACAGTGTCCTCTAGAAAACCACCATACATTGCAACAAAGCTTTTACTTCATATTTAAGGATGGATTTAACCTCAATGTGGCTACTAAAATCAAAGTCAATTATCTTAAAAAAATATGATTTCAATAATTAAGTGACATGAGAGGCATGTGCATGGTACAATTCCATTGTATAAAGAATGCTTTGAATTCCAAAAGCAACATGAGAGGCATGCTTATGGTACAATTCAATTGTATAAAGAATGCTTTGAATTCCAAAAGCAACATATCTTGATATAGGCCTTTCAAAATGCCAATAATGCAGTGCTATGTTTTTTTTACTGTGCAAATGGGTAGTGTCATGTTTGCCCTGCGCGTGCCTATGGTGTTAAAAAATCTTTCTTTGATACACTATGCACATCTGACATGATTAGATCATGCCCCACATGTGCCAATAAAGTTTAAAATACTTTGTTTAATTCTCTCCCCCCTCCTTCCACCTTGGTTTGTCATACCAGGCCATGTCATTTGGCTTTTGGTGCACCAACTGCTTTTTCGCGGCGCCTATTGACATTAGCATCATCTGGGGAACCCTTCCTCATCATGGCTACAAACTCATCATAATTAATTCTTCCATCCTGCAGGAATCTCAAAACCAATTGTTAAAAGATTTGCATATTTCTAAAAGTGAATGTTTTTTTTGGTTGATGTAGTCTTGTAAAATATTCAATAAGCCAAGCATTGTAAGGAGGTTGTCCTTAATTTAGCCAAAGCTAACTTACATGGTCAGTATCTACTTCTGCTATAATCTCTTTGATGGCTTCTGGGTCTCCCATACCATGCTTTGTCAATGCCTGTTCCAACTCGTCCATGGTAATGTACCTGATAAAGATGCACAATCAGTTAGGCTAATTTCATACTAGCCCCTGCCCATGCGCGCGACGGGCACAAAGGCAAAGACACTTGGACAAAAATGGATGACAAATAAAGCACCAACAAGAATAAGACTTTTGGACACTCAAACAAAATGCAAGAAGAGAATGGATGCATAGCCTCACCCACTGCCATCCTTATCAAAGTATTGGAATGCAGAATACAAGTGATCTTCTTTATCCATCTTGTTCATGTGCATAGTAGCCGTAATGAATTCCAAGTAATCAATGGTGCCATTTCCATCCACATCAGCCTGCCTCCATTGAGCATTTATAGTAACCTTGTTAGCAAAATATGTGCTTTGATGATTGCATAACAGTATAATAGAAGCTGGACCAAAGTGTTAAAAAAACCTCAGTAAATTGCATGCTAATCTCTTCTTGTGTAATTCCAAAATTTGGAGGTGGGGATAGCCAGGTGGATAAGGCAGAGACCTTTCTCCTCCCGGAGGCGGGTTCGATTGTGGCCCACCCCTCCCCCTCACTCCCAAAGGAATGAAAGAAAATGTGTATGTCTGTTCCTCCTCACAAGGGAACACACTCGCAAAAAATTAATTTAACAATAATAATAAAATTCAACTCACAGCATCCATAAGCTGGCGAACTTCATGTTCGGCAAGATTTGAACCTTGCTTTGCCAACCCGATTTTCAGTTCTTCAAATGTGATTGTGCCACTGTTGTCAGTATCCATGCTTTTGAACATCTGTCTGAGTCCCATTATCTCCTCCTCTGATAAACTTTCTGCAATTACCTGAAATTCTCTTGAAACAAGAAAGTGAACAACACTAGCAGCCACTGCAGTTGGGCATTGATCATGCTCATCATAAACTAAACATAGTTATGGTGCATTAACCATGGTTATATCATGAACTAAACATAGCTATGGAGAATTGAACATGGTTTCATAACACTAAGCATACTGCGCCTGCACCTTCAAAGCCAGCTTTTTGAGCTTGTTCATTGCCCTAAACTGCTTCATTCGGCCCAATACTGCACCGTCAATTGGTTTGTCTGAAGCTTCACCATCAACCTTAATCCATGGATGACCTTATCACAAAAGAAAACATTCCAAACAAGCTCAAACACTGCAATACGTCATATGAAAGCACAAATGCATGGCCCTTATTTGCTATTAGTTTACAACACAAACGTACTCACTCAAAACTTGTGCTGCTGTAAGGCGCTCTTTCGGATCCTGCTTTAGCATCTTCTTCACCAAGTCTAGTGCTCCTTGTGAAATGGAGGGCCATGGGTCACTCTTAAAATCGATCTGGCCTTTAAGAATTGCATCAAATATACCTTGTTCCGTCTCTATGAAAGACACACAAGAATGCCAAGCCAAGTCAGAAAGCTGCTACTTTATCACAAACTGCATCATTGGCCCACGAGGAGCCAGAGGTATGCAATCCACATGGGAATTTTGTGCATGCTCCTACACACATGATGCCATGGCTGGTACACACATCGGCGTTGACTTGGATGGGCAATCTTGCAACTCACGGGCTGCCAGGATGCGCCCTGCCAGACCTTATATTTTGTAACCAGCCTGCATCTCTAACCCATGACTAGCACATAGGCATGGAACCAATGAGTGACCTACCTGCCCAAAAAGGTGGAACACCACTTAAGAGGATGTACAAGATCACTCCAGCACTCCACACATCGGCTTCAGGACCGTAATGTCGGCGAAGGACCTCAGGTGCAACATAATATGCACTGCCCACAATGTCTTTGAAGACATCACCTGCACATAGAATCCTCTCCTCCAATGTTACTTATGATAACATACACACATGCCTGCATACATGCATATGTCTTCCCATTCAATCCTCTCCTCCATTGTTATTTATAATGAACATCCGTACATACATGCAAAACATATATACATACGTAGATGCATGCACACGTGCACGCACGCACGCACGCACACACACACATGCTTGTGGTTCTATTGCTGTTCATTATACCTTGCTTGAAAAAGACTGAAAGCCCAAAGTCTGTTGCCTTTAGAGGGGAGTCTTCACTTTTGTTGTGAAGCAAGAAATTTTCTGGCTTGAGGTCGCGATGAATGACACCTAACGAATGGCAAGTTTGGACCACATGCACAATAGTTCTGCATACTGTGGCTGCAGCCTTCTCAGTGTAATGCCCCTTTGCTATGATCCTGTCAAAGAGCTCTCCACCAGCACACAGCTCCATGACCAGGTGCACAGATTGCTTGTCTTCAAAGGCTCCCTTCATTTCCACCACATTAGGCTGCCCTGCAAGATGATGCATTATCTGCACCTCTCGACGGACATCCTCGATGTCGTCCTTGTTCGCAAGTTTGCGTTTTGCAATTGATTTGCAGGCAAAAAGCTCACCTGTGCAGCCCAAATTCTTAGATGTAATGAGGTTCAATCTTATACTTTACCTGTACAAAAACCAGGGATCCTTTGGACATCACACACACACACATATGACACCACACCACCCCTGCCCCCCCCCCCCCCCCCCCCCCACACACACACACACACACCCCACATCTGATATGAAAATAAAACTAGTTTTCTAACTTTTAATCCATTTCAAAACTGGAGAGAGAGAGAGAGAGAGAGAGAGAGAGAGAGAGAGAGAGAGAGGTCTCACCTGTGGCTTTGTCTGTGCAGAGGTGGGTGACTCCAAACTGACCACGCCCAAGCTCCTTGCCTAGATTGTAGTGGTTTCTTACATCTTCCATTGGGCGGTTGAGGACAGGACCAATCGAGGCAGTGGGTTTTGCACTTCTGGGCGCCGAGGCCCCGTGGGCGGCGCCCGCAGTAGCAGTAATGGGCTCTGGGTGGACATTTGCCGCATCTGCTTTCACTTGAGGATGGGCAGGGTTAGTTTCTACAAGTTGTTGCGGACTGCTGTAATCACTACTAGCATCAGCACTCCCTCCCACGCAATTACCCATCCTTTTTTTCGTAATCAGAACGGGCTAATTATGGGCAGATTATGGGCTAAGCAGATGTAAAATTATTGCCCAAATATGCTGCAAATTCAGCACCGAACAGGCTTAATTACGGGCGACAACAACCCACATTCATTGCTGCAAACCCAGCAATTAGAAGGGTGATTAACGCCTAAATTTCTTCCCAGAATGCTAAATCGAAAGGATTAGGGGAAATTTTGATGCGAATAGCAAGCTACATTTGATTTGAGGGGAAGAAGGCGATTAACCTGAGCATCTCTTTCGCTTTTGGGGAAGAAAACTGAAGAAATGCGCTGAGGCTGCGGAGAGGACTTTGCGCAGCATAAATGTGTGAAAGGATTTTCATAAAAAATTCAGGAAGGGAAGGAATGTTCAATGAATTTTGAGAGAGAGAGAGAGAGAAAGCGGCACGTCCTTCCCACACCCCCGCCGTTTCGCCTTCTTCCAAACACTCACAATAAATTAAATACCAGTATAATTTTTAACAAGCATTAAATTAATGACAAATGACTCCTCTTTGAAGAAAATGACAAAACTAAAACCATAGGTATTTTTTAAAATTATATATATAATGAGAGAGAGAGAGAGAGAGAGAGAGAGAGAGGAGATATATATATATATATATAGTTTTGGTGATAGAAGATTTAATCTCACTAGCTAGCACATCAAGAATGAAGAGATACTGGCGAATCCTCAACATGTCATCACATGGATCATATATGATGACTTTAGAGAGAGTAGGAGGAGGAGACAAGCACCTAAAATAGTTGCCATGGACTTTACTTTGTTATAACTAGTATTGCACCCGCGTATTGCTGTGGCGAACCAAGGTTCTAGAAAAGAACTATTCCCTCTCTAGAACCATCTCTCTCTCTCTCTCTCTCTCTCACACACACACACACACGCACATGCACATGCACATGGCCCTCTCCCTCTCTCTATCACGTACACACACTCTCAAATGTTGAAACTCTCTCTCTCTCTCACGTGCACACACATATACACACCTGCTCTCTCTCTCACGTGCACACACATATATGTTACCATATTATAGTAGTGATGTGTGTGAACACACTTAGGACCGCCGGGGCACTTTTTCCCTCACTAGGAGGTTTTTTCCCCCGTGCATTGTATATACGCCCATTATCTTCTAGGGCTTGTTATCTTTCATTTTTGGCACTCATAATACACTACTGTGTTGTGCTCAAGCTTCCTCATCTTCTTGAAGTTGTGTGTGCATTCCTGCAACCCTAATTCCAACAATTGGTATCAGAGCAGGCTTCCTCCTCCCGGGCAGCATCACCGGCACCTGCCGCTTCATCTCCTCCGATTGCAACGAGGTTTCACGAGCGTCTGCAGATTTTCTGTCAAAATTAAAATCTGCAGGACAGGTGCCCATTCGTCTGTTTTGGGCTGTGCTACATAGCACAGGTCGATTTTATACAGGTTTTCCTCTTACAGACAGCATTTACATCTAGTAGTACAGTCATTGGCCATGGCTGACAACAATGATGTATTCCGCATGTTGGCTGCTGAGGATAAGTTGGATGGCACCAACTATCCATTGTGGGCATATATGATGCGACATGTATTGGTAGCAAAGGGGTTATGGAACATTGTGCAGGGTATTGATGCACGTCCTATTGTGGCTGGGAATGCTGCAAACACATCAGAAACAGGTACTGTTGATGATGGTGCAGGCACAAGTGCTGTAGCAGCTGTTCGAGAACCACCACTTTCAGCAGAGCAGATTCGTTGGGATGGTAGAGATGCGCAGGCTCATGCCTTGATTGCGCTGTCTGTCAAACGTACCATTATCCCACATATTCGCTCCTGCAGGACTTCTAAGGATGCTTGGGATGTACTTGCCACATTGTATCAGGCAAGAAATGAGGCTCGTGTTGCTTATCTCCGAAAACAGTTGGAGAGTGAGCATATGAACGAAGGTGATTCTATGGATAGCTTTTTGACAAAGATCAAGGATTTCAAAGAGCAGCTCATTTCTGCAGATGAAATCCTGTCAGACAGTTCACTTGTGCAGACTGTTTTGAATGGTCTACCAGATTCTTATCAGGGTTTTGCTTCCACTCTTCGCTTGATGATGAAAGGCAATCCCAATGCCTTATCATTTGAGGAGTTAGTTTCTGTTTTGCTGCAAGAAGACCAGTCAAGGCAAAACAGGAATATTATGCGTGTCGCAGATCAAGCTTTCGTTGCTAGTCAGAGAAGCGGGAAAGGTAAAGCTGGCTTTTCTTCTAGTAAGCAGAAATCTGCAAATGCTGCGCAACCAAAGAAGGAAGACAAAGATGAGAAGAAGGGTGACAAACAGAAGACATTTTGCAAGTACTGTAAGGGAAATGATCATGTCATCAAAGCGTGTCCTAAGCTAGCTGCGAAAGAGGCTAAGAAGAAAGAGGCTGGTATGGCTGTTGCAGATGCCTCTCCTTCTAACAATGAATCTGCTAATGTTGTGCTAGATACAGAATGGGCATTCAATGCGCAGTGCAGTTATGACCCATCTTTGCATGACACATGTATGTCTGCAGTAGATTCAGATGTATGGTACTTTGACAGTGGTGCCACTAAGCATATCACCTCGCAGCGCAGTTTATTCACTTTCCTTGAGTCTGCTCCCACAGGGAATACTGTCACTTGTGCCAATAACTCCTCTTATCCCGTTGAAGGAGTTGGACAGATTGTGCTGAATGTTGCAAATGGCAACACCTTTACACTTTTTGATGCATTGTATGTGCCAGGGATCAAAAAGAATCTGCTGTCAGTCTCCGCATTTGCCAAAACAGGTTTGGTTGTAAAATTTGTGGATGACAGATGTACTGTTCATGATCTCTCTTGTGGTGACATCATTGTAGCATCTGGTTCACTATGTCGAGGGCTGTATAAGCTCAATATGGATGGCAAATGTGTAGAGGATTCAGCATGTGCTATTATGGATACGCAGGCTATTTCAGATGCAAAACTGTGGCATGCACGTTTTGGTCATCTGAATTTTGCAAGTTTGCTGCGCCTGCAGAAATCTGAAATGGTGTCTTCTTTGCCTAAGCTTGAGGCACCTGTCAAGCATGTTTGTGAGGGCTGCATATTGGGTAAAATGCAGCGTGCTTCCTTTCCCAAAGATGGATCAGTGAGAGCTGAACGCAGATTGCAGCTTGTTCACAGTGATGTTTGTGGTCCCATGCAAACTCCATCATTTGGAAACTACCTTTACTTCGTGACTTTCATTGATGATTTTACCAGGCATGCATGGGTATATCCTTTGAAGGCAAAGTCCGAAGTGTTTTTGTGCTTCAAACAGTTTATGGTTATGGCTGAAAATGTGTCAGAAAGTAAGATGGGCACCCTCCGTTCAGATCGAGGGGGGGAGTATATGTCTTCAGAATTTAATGCATTTCTGGCTGAGCGTGGGATAAAACACCAATGTACAGTGCCGTATACACCACAGCAAAATGGTGTGGCTGAGAGAAAAAACAGGTCTCTCATGGAAATGGCAAGATGTATGGTTAAGAGTCAAAGTCTACCACATGGTTTTTGGCTTGAGGCTGTCATGTGTGCCACTTATGTACTAAACAGGTGTCCCACCAAAGCATTACAGGTTGTCACTCCATATGAGGCTTGGCATGGCCGCAAGCCATCTGTTGGCCATTTACGTGTTTTTGGTTGCCTGGCATATGCATTAGTGCCTGTGCAACATCGCAGAAAATTGGATGACAAAGCTGTCAAATGTATTTTTGTTGGATATAGTGCTGAGAGCAAAGGGTATCGTTTGTATCATCCACAGACAAAGCGCATTTTGGTTAGCCGTGATGTTGTATTTGTGGAAGATGCAGTTCAGCCCTTGGTTTCATGTACTAAGGAGACAAGTATAAGCTCACGTGATGTCTATGATACATTGTTGCCTCTTTTCAGTGGTGCACAGTCAAGTGCAATACCTCATGAGGCAGTTTTTCAGCCTATGCAGGTTTTAAATGATGGCACAGATCAGCCTATATCTGATGCAGATGTGCATGATGCACTTGAGGATGAGAGACAAGAGATTGAGGGCTCTAGGAATATGCCTAGATGGCTGGTGCAGACTTTGCGTGACAGCAAGTTGGATGCCCCTTTGTCTAGTCGCACTCGTTCTGGCTCTCATGGTGCCTCTTATGCGTCAGATTGTTATGCATTGGCTGTTTCTAATATGTGCGATGAAAGTGAGCCTGTTTCATTTGATGAGGCACAAAGTTCAGAAAATTGGATGGCTGCTATGCAAGCAGAATACGATGCTATTATGAAGAATGGTACATGGTCTTTATGTGACTTGCCCCCTGGCAAGAAGGCCATTGGCACTAAGTGGGTATACAAATTGAAGCGTAAGCCTGATGGCACAGTGGATCGCCATAAGGCTAGGCTTGTTGCAAAAGGTTATGCTCAAGAGAAGGGCATTGATTTTGATGAGACTTTTGCTCCCACATGTCGTATGACCACTGTTCGTAGCATCTGTGCATTAGCAGCTCATAATGGTTGGAATGTACATCAGCTGGACATAAAGACTGCGTTCTTAAATGGAGATTTGCATGAGGAGGTGTATGTATCGCAGCCTCGTGGTTTTGTTCAAAGAGGGCAGGAAAACAAAGTGTGCAGGCTAAAAAAGGCTTTATATGGTTTAAAGCAAGCTCCACGAGCTTGGTATGAAAAAATACATGCATATTTGACTGCACATGGGTTTCAGAATAGTCCAACAGAAAGCACTTTGTATGGTAAACGTGTGGATGGTGTACATCTAATCATTGCTCTCTATGTCGATGACATGCTGCTCACAGGACCAAATGAGAGTCATATTGCTGATTTTAAGGCTGATTTGAATGCCTCTTTTGAGATGTCAGATTTGGGGCATTTGCATCATTATTTGGGGATACAATTTAAGCAGTGTGATGGAGGTATTGCTTTGTGTCAGACAAAGTATATTGAAACATTGTTGCGGAGATTTGGCCTTGAAGACTGCAAGCCTATTGCTACTCCAATGGAGACAGGTTTGAAGTTGAGTCTTCATGATGCTGGAGATCACTTTGATGTCACACTCTATCAGACAGCTGTTGGTTGCCTCATTTATGTATGCATTACGAGGCCAGACATTCAGTTTGCAGTCTCACAGGTGAGCAGATTTATGCATAGCCCAGGCATTAAGCATTGGCAGGCAGTGAAG